>NC_051154.1:181101243-181401243 GCF_013339745.2 Dermacentor silvarum | reverse complement strand
CATATGTTTTCATAATTACGAGCTTATATAGGAACGTGAAGGAAGTTATTTTTACATGCATTGATTTTGGCTGCTTCGCTATCTAAACGATAAACTTCACTCGGCGTGGAAGTTTAGCGAAGCGTTCAATAACTTCGGACACATTGATGGCGACGTCTCTGTAGGTGTATAGAGGCACCAGCATAACCATGCATTCCTCAGACATCAGAGCGCAAGTGGTTTTTTTAGTAATCTCATGTTTGAAAACCTCTCTGCGATGGCAGTGACACTGGAAGGGTGACTAGAATCTGCAGCAGTTTGTACACATGTACATATAACCTGCAGTCTCAATGAGAGAGGGGATCTATACCTGTGCCTAAAAAGACTTCTTCGATATCGTTTCCTCAGCACCACACTCGACAAGATAGACAGCCATCCGCTTACGGAAGCCAGAATTCTTGGTCACTTGTCCCAACGGGTGTCGGAACGAACTTCTTCAAAAGCGCTAGTACGCTTTTTAAAAGAAACGGGACTTAGTGAAAAACTATAGAATGTGCGGACTGATACGTTTCTTTTTCTTTTCTTTTTAATCTTCTCTTGTTTTCTAATTTTTTCTGCCCATACCCGATCACCCTGTGCAGAGTAGCCAACCGGACACTTATCCTGGTTAACCTCTCTGCCTTTTACCTCTTATTTTCCTTCCTTCCTTCCTTCCTTCGATATCATTGACATCCTTGTTTAGGTACCTTGCACAAACAGTAAGCTGTTCGATTCCAGCAATATCTCTCGTTTCGTCAGCAAGTGCGGAGAAGCAGCCTGCAGCGTTCACTTTTGCATCTAGGCTTTCTTTGATAATTTCACCACAAATTTCTATAATTTGGTTCTGTACATGTGGTTTAAATACGAGGCATTACTGGGGCAACTTTCCAAATGGTTCTTCAGATATGTATCTCCACAATCAGCTCGCATGCGAAGAAGTTCTCTGGAAATACCAGTATTTTCAGCGGGGGCTTTGCTTAAATCCATAGGACCAGTGTCTCTATCGCCATGGAGAGCCAGACCTTGCCGCCCGCAAAAAAGAACTGTCTCAAATTTAATAGGCCGTTAACTTTGTTCTGTTTTCTCTTATTTTACTTTGCGTGCCCTGCTCCAGCTGATCGATCACATTGGGCGTGCTTCCTGAAAATGTTTGGAGAAAATTATCAGATGCCAGCTGACAGTCACAGTGATATTTAATATTTTCATGTGTGTGGAAGATAGCGAGCGCGTGCTTCTATTTCTGGAACGGCTTGGACACGCGCGTTCGAGTGCGTGCATGTTGGCCCAAGTTTATAAAACTATTAAACCCAGAAAGTTCCAGAATTAAAAATCAGAAGCACGCCTTTGGAAATGTTAGTGCACCTTTTGCGTCAAAAGTGTATGAGAACTTTATAGCCATCAAGTTTCGGAATTGAAATCCATGCACTCCGTAGATTCCGGGGCCGCTGCGAGATGCCGCGACGCGCCCGCTCGCTATCGAAAAGCCCTTGAAACTTTGAGCTCGGCTGGGGCTCCTTACGTTATGTGACTCTAGGTGCATGGGCGTTGCCACGAAATCCAGCCCGAGTTCGAAATTTCTTTTCAAGCGTCAAAAAGACATTGTAGACAAAATCTAGAATGATTCCTGGCGCCGGTGGTTGTTTTGGTCGGCGGTGAATGACAGCACGAAAAAATTTCAGGGGGGGGGGGGCTGAAGCCCCATCAGCCTCCCCCCTCCCCCCCCTGGCTACGCCCCTGGTTATGGTGTTGGGCTGCTGAGCATAAGGTTGCAGGATGGAATCCCGGCCACGGTGGCTGCATTCTGATGAGGGCGAAATGAAGAAAACACCCGTGTTCTTAGATTTAGGTGCACGTTAAACAATCCCAGGTGGTCCAAGTTAATCCTGAGTCCTCACTATGGCGTGCCTCATAATCACATGGTGGTTTTGGCAAGTAAAACTCCATAATAATATTTTAAAAATTTAATCTAGTACTTCAAATGGAATCGGAAGTATTTTAACGCAAAAGCGTTAAGGGCCCCGTGTCACAGAAAATCTGTTGTTGTCGTCGGCGTTCATTAGAGAAAATTATATTTAGGTGTATGTATATGCCACGCCTTGCTATTTGACATGTGGTGTATGCCGGTTATATTGCTGCACCGTTCTATCTCTAAAGTTGCTTATACCTTGTCTTACATTCTTGATAAAGCTATTCCTCGGAATTTTGAGAATGACTGCCCACAAGCAAATGTCATGAAACAAAACACCGATAGCACATGCCTTTTATGATCTTTTCAGACTGAAATATTAAAACTGCGAAACAATAACAGAAACCTGAAAATGGTGTCATTTTTTTTGGCGCGGCTGTGCACTACTTCTGGGATTGGCCCACGCAAGAGGCTGCATTTCTACCAGAAAGCTCGCCTTCGTGCATAGCGTTCGCCGGAAGCGTTTCTCGGTAAACACTGCCGTTACTTAAGCTGCACTTGCCGGGAAGCATGAGAAGCAGTCGGGGTTCTGATTGAATGCTATCGCGTTCTGCTCTAAAGGCGAAGCTTAAGCGTCTTCCAAGTTTTATTTTCTAATTTTGAATATTCGCACAGCATGACCTTGCTTGAAAAATATAAGACCATATCATGTGTGGCAATTTTTTGTGTCTATTCATTACTTGACTGTCTCACCTGCAGATAAAAGAAATGTTTCTTTAAAACTTAGCAGGTTTTCCATACAATATACTTTGCAGATGCTTTGTTTTTCTGTTGCCTTCTTAAATCCTGGATGGTCTTGTGCATGTGTATATTGCAGTGCATCCAGTCCTGCTGTTAAATATGCTGGAACACAACTGAGAAGGGTGGCACGTCCATCTGTTGCTTCACAAGCAGAAAAGAGGAACTCGTGGGACAGTAATCACTCGGAGTAAGATATCATTTCTATAATATATATTCTTGATCCAGGAAGTTTATTTTTTCTTTGAAAGATAGAACTAGAACTCCCAGTGATCGTAAATAATACCTTTTATTCTTGAATATAATGTAGGAAATAAGTACCACTTTTTATGCATGGTATAAAGGCTCGGAGCATAATTAAAATGTCTATTTTGAGATTGCACACGAAAGATACACCTGATAACAACAGCCGCAACATAAAGTGGCTGCAAAGATACACTAATCTCTTTGGTTGTCATGGCGGGTGCAGTTGTACCAACTATGGCTAAAGAGATCTGCACCATCTTCAAAGTAGTTTTGCACTGGATGTAAAATGGCATATTTGTATATTATATCTTTTGTCATGCGTGGAGAAGTGTAAATTGGGTCTGCAATTGCATTAGAAGGAAAGGCATCAAATGAGAGAGCTAAATCTGACTAAATACAATGAAATATTTCGTTTTTGTAATTTACACCCTTTGTGATAAATGGACATGCTTAGTCACATCTCGACAAAGGGGGCAAGGAATGGGGGGCCGCCTTTGCTGTCTCCATCTGAAAAGAATGTGCGCTGTAAATACTGGAGACTCAAGCATTCGGCCAACCACTTCCTTTGCAGTGAAGGGGCAGCCTTGCGCCGAGCTTCTGACTCACTTGCATCTCGATGGCCTCTGAAAACCCCATCCAGTGCAACAGCAGCTGAAGCACGTCCGCGTACCGTCAGCTTGCCACTGCGGCCTCCTCGTCAGGTGGTGATGCAAGAGTGTGATGATGGTGGTGTGAAGTTAGACTCATCTTCATACCGGTCAGTGTGCCAGGACCTCAATGGACTCAAGACTATGCTCCTCAAGCTACGCCGCATACTACAGGATGTGAGTGCTTTTCACATTTCAGACATAGACCACAAGGTCACCTGGTATTGTTGGCGAGGAGAAAGTTAATCTTGCAAAAAAAAAAAAAAAAACTTCGGTTCATATTCTCTCTATCCCTGTGCGACTAATTTATAGAATAACAATTTGGGCTTAAATTAACAAGTATGCTGGAACAAAAAAATTGAAAAAAAAAAAGTAAGACAGTCAAAAGTCTATTGAAGACAGTCACAACATTTAGTTTCAGTGATTAATGCTTTCTTTATTGTACAAACATGGAAAATTCTCATTCACAAATGTATGCATTGTGGCTCAGTGGCAGCAAATAACATCTCATTAATGGAACTCAAAAGGGTATTTTGCCAGCATTTTCTTCTCTAGTGATGTTTTCCAGATCTATTTTTGGAAAATTAAAGGAGGCAAAGGAAACTTTGTGCTTCCAACGAGTTATTATATGGCTTGGAAGTGCAGCCCTCCATACTGCATTGTTAGGGAAAATTCACAGTTGAGCATCTAGGCCAATAATTTCTCCTCATCATATTATGTGAACTTTCTTGGAATGGGGTTGTGTATGTTCCTGGTGAGTACATTATTACTACTGCTAGATTGGCCCATCTTGTTCTGTGCAATGAGGCCACATTTGACATCTCGTGGAACATATCAGGTCTGATGCTTCTTCCTTGCTGAGACTTGCTGCATGTACATTACAAATTTACTGAGCCCAACTATTGCAGGCAGTAAAAGAAATTATAAAAATGGCTTAAACGGGCCATTTATTGTTTCTTTTTCTTGAGCTGATTCAGGGCCATGGAGGCGTCCATGCTTTTTGGACTTTCTGGAATATCTTTCTGTACTAGAGGTCCTGTACTTTCTGGTTTAGAGGAGCCACCGACCACTTGGAGAATAATTTAAAAGTGCCAAAAACGTGCCTCAAAGCTTCTGCTAAATGCAAAGCCACAGGGGAAGGCATTAAGCTTGCAGGTACACACCTCCACTGTAGGTGATAAGGCAAGATTAGTTCGTCTGCACATATCTGTGAACTGACTGTGCTAGTTCATCAGCTTTGCTAACTATAATAATAATAATAATAATAATAATAATAATAATAATAATAATAATAATAATAATAATAATAATAATAACAATAATAATAATGTCTTAATTCGTGTCCCATAAAAATACACAACACGGGAGACCTGCAGTAAAAGCTGTCATGAATGACAGCTTGACAGACCTGTAGGTCCCCCATACGCGAAGCAGTTACACGACAAAAAAAGGCAT
Source organism: Dermacentor silvarum (assembly GCF_013339745.2). Classification (NCBI taxonomy): domain Eukaryota; kingdom Metazoa; phylum Arthropoda; class Arachnida; order Ixodida; family Ixodidae; genus Dermacentor; species Dermacentor silvarum. The sequence goes on along the minus strand of NC_051154.1, from coordinate 181,396,173 downwards.
GTAATACATGGTAACGTTTGAAATTACACTTCCTGAGCGTACAATGTAATTTACTCAAATTGTGATGAAATAAGGCAAGATGGAAATGCAAATTACAAGTTCACTCATGTAATAAAACAACACAATCAACGACGGAGGAATCACAAAAGAAACAACATAAATGCAGTTTCACTTTTCCGCAAGAAATAACAGTAATACATATACAATGATGGTAAAGAGAAGCAAAACAGATAAAGCACACATTGTGAATTGAAAGAAGGGAAGATGGAACCGTTGCCTCACCATGTACAGTCTGTTTCACACTTAGGGGAAAACTCCGAGCTCCTTGCAAGGTGCTCGGAGTTTTCCCCTAAGTGTGAAACAGACTGTACACTGTTAGGGGTAACGGGGTAGAGAAAAACTTGGTTTGCAGAAACGAAAATTTAAGAAAGTTAACGGCCTAGAATTTTTTAAAGTACTGTCGAAGTTCTCTGAATGTTATATCTTCAATTTTAACGTGTTCATTATTTAATCTATCATTGGGTAATTTGTTCTGTAGTGTCTGTAGACCATACATTGTTTTATAAGTTCTCACTTTCCAGGGCATAGTGTTACGTGTCAGGCGGGCAGAAGTGTTTTCCTGTAGGTTAGCTAAACGGTGTAAAAAGGAGCTATTATTTACTTTTTCGTTTTTAAATGTTTTGCTTAAGATGTAGTCGAACAATTTGGCAACTGGGATTACGTTGTACTTGTCAAAAAGATGCTGTGTGTGTAAGTAATAGGGCAACTGCTCTCATGACTCTTGTGTTGGTGAGGGAAGATGAGTGGCAAATAACCTGTTGTGCGAGGGTAATTTCTGGTAATTGGAACATTTTTGACAGTTAACTAACCGCAGTTCATTCATTCATTCATTTAAATTATTTACCCTTAAAGGCCCTTCATCAGGCCGCATAGCAAATTTTGGTTATGCGCTGGAAGTTGTTACATGCCCTCTTGGGAGCGTTCTTCCGCAAGGATTTTTCAAATTTGTTTATTAATAGCCGAGATAAAAATATTTCAGTACCATGAACCCATGATTTCAGGAGGCGAGTGTCACCGCCAACAAGGACACTCTCTCCACTTACCCCGTCTAGCCTCCGCTAGCGAAATTCCTTCCCTGCGTTCTCCCATACCGAGCTGGAGGATCGCATGACGCATACGTCACGGGCCCCCACCTTCCTTTTTTTTTCTCTCTCTCGCATTTTGCTGCACGGTGCACTTCCGCTGATGGTCGCTTGTGTGAGCTGTTGCGTTTGTCTTGTTTCGCGCAGCTCACAATATTGCGTGCTGTGCGCGAGAACACCGGACTACCGGTATAAGTCAGTGCTACACCAACACAGAGGCAGGCATAAGCGGATCACAGAGCATGATTGCACGCTAGAACATGGTAGAAAATGGCATTGTTTCACTCTCAGCTCGTGCGACTGCATGACGTGGGAACAAGCAGACAAAACGGAAGTACGTCGCGCTTGCTGCGGTGCGAAGTAAAACAAAAGTACGCAGACATTCGGCTTGTGTGTTTTATTATTTCTCTAAACTTTAATTCTTCTACTCAAGCTACAGATTAAACAAATAACTGATGTTGCATTGAATAATTCTCGAAGTGTCACGTGTCGCTATGAGCGATGTCGCAGCATGTACATGTATGTAGGCGCACTTGCTGATGTACATCATTCCCCCTTTTTGGAGCACGGCGCTCGCAAGGAGAAGGGCAAATGGCATTTAGTTTGAAGCTTCAGCTCTTTCCGCGGCGCATAGCGATGTAATTCTTAGCTGGCTGACACGATCATTAGCGCGCATTGTATGCACTGCGCTTGTCAGCCTAAAGTGGCCAGACCTGGTGAGGGGCCCTTTACAGTGCATACAATGCGTGCCGGAAAGAGCTCAAATTTCAAAACAAATGTCGTTTGCCCTTCTCCTCGTGGACGCCAACCTCCCAGCCGGTGAATCGACGTCAATCGAGCAAGTAAGCCTATGTATATGGCAGTGCTGTGACGTGACTTCGAGAATTATTCAATGTAACATCAGTTATTTGTTTAATCTGTAGCTTGAGTAGAAGAATTAAAGTTTAGAGAAATAATAAAACATACAAACCAAATGTCTGCGTGTTCTTGTTTTCGTACCGTAGCAAGAGAGATGTGCTTTTGTTTCGTCTGCTTGTTTTCACGTCGTGCAGTCGCTTACTTGCACAGATAACGTAACTATGGCATTTGCTACCAGGGTGTCGGAACAAAATGTTTTTTGTTCTGGTTTTTGTTTCATTCCACTAACAAAAGTTCCATTCCGGTGCTACCCTGGAACGAAAAAAAATGCTCTGTAACAGTTCATAATGCAAAAATTTTCAAAGCAATGCAATGTTAAAACATGGTATTAATTTTTCCCAATAAGTGAATTATGAATTCTAAGATCATGCTCAGTGCCCTGAGTCAAGGCACTGAGCATAATGTCAGAAGCAGAACATCATCGAACGCACACGCCAAAATGCGAGACAGCTGTTCCGATAACATAACTTAAGCGAACCTAGGTGAATGATAATACTTTGGTAACAAAGCGTTGTGCCCATAGAAAACAAAACGATAAGCTCGTCAGCGCGCAAGCCCTGGGCTTTGCTATGATGCCAATCTGCTAGTGCCCCGAGCGGCAGGTTTAGATTAGTGGAACGCTGGACTGGCTATTGCTCGCACTATCTACAGTGCACTATCCCTGCCTGAGATACGCGCTAGTGCTGACATTGCCTGGCGTCGGTTCTTTCAGATTGCAGACTTTTCCCTTGAACCGAAAACCAATGAAAAATATTTCGGTTTCACTCCGAAACAAAATAATGTTTCGGTTACGTTGTCGTTCTGATCAAAATTATTTTTTTTCGTTTATCGTTTTTGTTTTCGTTCTGTACTGACACACTGTTTTCTACCGTGTTCCAGCGTCGTGATCATGCTCTCAGCATTTGCTTTGTGCACGACAGGACTTGAGTGCGTTCTCGTGCTCATATGCTCCAGTCTGGCCGTGCTATGTGGTGCGGACTGATTTTGTCCTTCACCAGCTTGGTTCCCATCCAACTTGCGCAGTTTGAAGTGCTATCAAGAAGTCTCCCAAGGCATCTAACCAGGAGCGGCCTGGAGTGAGCGTGCTGGCAAGCGTGCGTGTGGTCTGGCCTTATGTTTCGCGGGGTTCCAGGCTAGTTAAGCATTCAAAACTAGTCAAAATTAGCGAGACTCAATGGCTAGGGCACCGATAAGCAGGATGGCGAAAGTTTAATGCCTGCATGGCCGGCTGAGCGTGAGCAGATGATAGTCGGCTTCATTCGGAAGAGCGTAATTATCGAAATTCGGAAGCAGATATTCACTTACTTCTGCTTGTTTATTAAAACTTCGTCAATAAATATACACAGTAACAGTAGGAAGAAGCACTGATCGAAACACCCTTCTTGATTGACGGCAGCTGTTGGCCATAGCACCCACATATGGGAATCCGCTTTATTACGAAATAAGGCATCCAGAAATGAGTGAGGAGCAAGCTTCTGTTGAAAAGAGAGCGTTTAAAAGGTGACTTCGTGCTCTGCTTGCGAGCGCCACGCGCCGCGCACGACTGCAGAACTTGGCTGAGATGTTCACAGCAGTGTATGCTATCTGCGGACAGTGTTTTTTCACTAAGCCCGAGGGTTGGTTCTTCAGGGCCCCTCTAAATTTGTCAGGCTTTTTCTTGCTTGCGTACAATGTTGTTTGGGAGTCGGTTCCATTTGTCAATGGCAGAGGGTAAAAGTGATTGATTGAAGGATTCAGTTTTGCCGAATACACATTGAACAGATAAGGAGTTCAACAGCCACTGCAAGATATGTGATGGAGGGAAAAAAAAATGTTGTTGCGCAGGCTGGGGAAGTTGTAATATAAGTTGTGAAACAGAACTGTAATGTGCACATGTGCAATGATAGCACTGGTACCCCCATGAGTGGAATGCACCTGCTAAATTCTGCAATGTTGGCCATCATCACAGCTTATACCTCAAAGCTCCTGCTCACTTTAACTTCACTCCATGTGGCAAACTAGAATAATCCCAGCAGTCTGCAACAAAACTGCGGCCACGGTGGCCGCATTTCGATAGGGGCGAAATGCAAAAAACACCCGTGTACTTAGATTTAGGTGCACGTTAAAGAACCCCAGCTGGTCCAAATTAATCCGGAGACCCCCACTACGGCGTGCCTCATAGTCGGATAGTAGTTATGGCACGTAAAGCCCCATAATTAAATTTTTTAACCAAAACTATTTGAACTTGGAATGTAGGAACATTTTTTTGGGAAAAAAGCTCCTCAACAAGTTAGGAAATAGAACTCATCTAGGTATTTGAGAACATACCGTATTTTCACGCATATAACCCGCCCTTCCATATAACTCTGCACCCCTAACTTTGAACTCCACGAAAAAGAAAAAAATAACCTCGCGTATAACCCGCACGCTTATCTGAAAAAATGAGGACTAGGAAGGTTACAACTATGCGCAGCCATCATTTCGTTTTCAAAACAAATTTATTTCAAAACGACCGCCGCAACGTTGTCAGCGCTGTCGTCCGATTCACTGCTGCCATCCAAGGATCGTCACCGCTCTCGAAGACGTAATCGTCTTTGGAACCATCTCGCAGCAGCTCTGTTGCCGATTTCTTCAGCAGCAGCTATAATCTTCAGTTTCTCTTTCAGAGTGAAAGACTGCTGCTGAGACACATTCCTGATGCCTAAGGCTGGCCAACTGTGCAAACTGGGCGTACAAGAAACGGCACCTTACTCGAGCGAAAAGCACAGAACACCCATACCGAAAAGCATTTTTCTTCCTCCATGCCGAAAAGTGTCTAACCAGACTATGAATGTGGATCAGGCAATTACCTGTGTTGGCCTCTTATTGGCTTAACACACGTCGATGTCGATAGGCATGCGGACAATGCGGACTCTGCACGGCAGGCTGCGCGTTGCCGCGAAGCCGACCCCCACCCCCTCCCTTCGCGAATGTTTGCAGATACCCGCACCCCCACTTTTTAAGCACTTTTTTTTCAATTTTTGGTGCAGGTTATTGGTGCAGGAAAATACGGTATTGACGACTTATAAATAGCAACATTATTTCTGACAAGAATAAAAATATTCCTTCCAAAATGTTTTCATTGTTTCTTTTACCGCTGTTTTCTAGGACTGTTGAATAAAACCTTCTTCATCGTCAATTATTGGCTGAATCTAGCTTCGATAATGTCTGCATGCTCGGATCAGATGGTGCGTGTTGATGTTGGGTAGTGGTTCCACAATAGCAACATTGAGCGAGTTTTCAGCATGGTGTGGTACTTTGTTAGTCGCCCTATCAGTTACGACCCTAATACATAACAGCGTAGCCAGCCTATATTGGGAATTAAGATGCCATATTGAGGGCGATCTGGCTGCAGAAATTCACAGCCAGGTACTCTTGGGTTGCTCGGGCCTTGTGGGAGTAAGCAAATTCATTACATAGGAGTGGTGCAAAATGACATTGTGCTCAGAAAGCCTGGCTGCTGAATCTTGTAAGTTGTCATGATTTGCACAGAAGGTGACTAGGACAGCGTACGACTTACCAAACCAAACCACTTTATTTTGAATGCGTAAGTTGGGCAGTCCTCCAGGCAAAAAGCCATCACAGACCTGAGGAACTTGGGAGATCTCCTGTGTCAGACTGTAAGCTGATGCCTTAAAATAAATGTGCTGGATAGGTGTCACAGGCATCGGTGAAGACAAAATTAAGCGCCTAAATAGACAGAGTGAGAATCGTGGTGGTCTATGCTTATTCAAAGCTGTGTTCTCAAATACCTTGTGCACACGGTATACTTCTTGGTTGTGGCTGGTACAGTGTGTGGGTTTGGCCAACATGTACAACTCCTTAAATACGTTTCAAATTTTAAACTCTTTGAAATGACAGTAGGGCAGTGAGAATCTAGGAAAATGCAAAGCTCCTTTTAAGTGTTAATTGCTGAACATTCTGCTTGAAGTGCATCATTATGACAGAAAACATATTAAAGTTAGCGTAAATCCCTTCACTGATCTCCTGTTATGAGAATTAGTGCAGGTAAAATAGTATAACCCCTTTGTCAATGAGCCCAGCTTTCACATTTTGGGCATCCTATACAGACTTGATCCACAAGTGCTAATGCAGTGATTTGTGGGAGATGGAAAAGTTAGAAATATAATAGACGTCTCCTTAGGTATGTCACAAAGCGCTGGCAACGTCAATGCATGACGTAAGCGGTGCATGTTCAGTGACCCTGGTTGGCAAAATACAGCCACCGCCGGCTTCCTGCGTGGTGTAGTCGCGCATGCCTGGGGCAGGTGGGCGCCACGTGGACGCTTCTTTTTTTCCAAACCTCTAGAATTCTTTTGTCAGTCACATTAGCGGTATTGTGTGTCGGAGAACATTGGTGTGTGGTAAACTGCATGATGAAAATATGGTGACGCTGGCCATTTTGACTTGCGAACTTGAATGATGTGGTGGTCTGTGATGGATTGTGCGATGAATATCTGCTTTTCAGTAGAAGTGTGCCACGTTTGTTGGGGTGTGGTTAAGTGTATGGCGAAAAACAGCAACGATATTGGCTCATCCTTGCGCAGGGAAACAGATTGCATTGTGTGTGTATGCGTGCGCACGCACATTACGCGATTAGCAATGCATCTCCCTTGCGAGATTGTGGACGCGTATTGCGCGTAAAAAGGCCACTTGTAGTGATCAGGTGCCGATAGAACTTCAGGACCCGTAATTTTTGAGCAGGTGAGGATGAATGAGACTGATTAGTAAGTGCATGTTTCTCGCTGCCACTTGGGCTGTGTGCTGGAAAAAGAAAAAAAACAAGAACACCTTCATTTGAGATAATCTATCGACTGAAAGGTATGGCTATAAATGAGCTGCTAGAATGTTTTGACCACTCCCGAAGCTGTGTGTGTACATTTCACCACGGGGAATGCACAAAAGGCAAACGACTGAATTTATCTTTTAACGCAGATCTCATGGGTCTTAAGAAAAACCGAACTTTCTTTTTTTTTCTCTATTGTGATACTTACCTTTACGGAACAAATTTTATGCTGTGATGATGCTCATAAACATGCAAGAGTTGGGTCTTATAAAGTTGAGAGCAGCAAAGGGCAGCAGCAGACACAATGAAGTTCCTGTGCAACGGATTATGTATTTATGTACGCTTTTGCCTTGTGCAATCACATGACCATGACTCATAATTAAAACTAAATAATGGTGCGTAATATCCATAAGCTGCACAGTGGCTTCTGGGGGACACTGTAAGGAAAGGCACCAGAATAATTTTGACCGCCTGGGTCTCCTTACCGTGCTCCTAAAGCACGGTACCAGGTATTTTTGCATTTCTCCCTTATCTGAATTTAGGGAATTTAGGCTGGGTACGGCTCCCCTGAGCTGCCATGGCGGGTATGGCTGATAGTTGTAGACGAAATTCATATTGTATATCGTTTAACACTACAGTGTAAGTGGGGCGAAAGTTATACCTTCACAACAATGCAATACATTGTTTTTTTTTTGTCCAAAGACCAGTCATTTAAACGAAATATAATTTCGGTACCATGTAAATGTGCATCTTCTGTGATAAAATGTTCGCTTTCAAAGAGTAATAAATTTTTGTGGCTGTTAGATTTACAGAAAAGGTCCATTCTTACGAAATCACTACATGCTGAATTAAGGGTCGTATGCACTCGGCAACAACGCTACCTTGTTGTGCTGGTGAAATCGAGACGATTATACTTTCTAAGCACAGTTCGTAGATGCTGCCACTTCGAAAAATAACAATATTCCGGAATTACGATCGCAGAAGTAGATATACAAACAGTGCTCTTAGGCAGAGAGAAAGGTCGCATGAACGCTTTTTGTCAACTAGCGCCCACTTCGGAGGTGCGGCAGATGGGAGGGGCACTCGCAGTGACGTCACGCTGTTTGCAAACAGGGCGAGGTCTATTCACAGAGATAGAATGTACTTGAAGCTCTGCGACTTAATAATTCCTGGGCTTGTTTTCTTTTTTTGCAGGCTGAGACGCTAAATCCCTTCGAAGTCTCAAACACTAAGGTAAGCTAGTGCTGGCTTTTTTGTGCTGGTTGGAAAGTGAGCATTCTCTTCACTTTGTACTTTGCTTCAAAGGTGACAGCATTCATGGGATGTAAAAATAACCTGAACTAAAACCATTTTTTTTTATTCACGTGGCAGTCTTAGTAACAAATTCAGGATTTTCAGTGCTTGAAATAACCCATGTGTCCAATGAGACATGAATTCTGTGCAGTTCAGAGTTAGCATTTTCATTTGTTATGTCATTAGACTTGTTGGGCACATTCAGTGACAGGAGCTCACAATCTTGCCTGTCAGGCTTTAATTTGAGCAATACTGTTGCGATAATACTCATTAACATATGCTTTCCCTTAACTGGTGACTAGCGTCACTATATGATGTGTAAGCAAAGTATCGTTGACTATAAAAGGGTCCTTTCAATGGCCCTCTTTATCATTTTTCCTGCGTCTCGGTCCTCCATGATACCTTATTGTCCTTATGAAATTTTGATGTGTGTTATTTCATCATTAAATGCGAAAGTTATTAGTAGTGGGTTTGTTTGAAGGTTCAGCCGAGCATGTTCATTGGCTGAATAGTGTAAAGAAAATTTGTAAAAAGTTCCAGACTCTAGTGATCTTTGATTTCTCCTATCAGAGTTACGTAAATTGTACTCGTGTGTCCTTTGGCTGTTCAATAAATTTATACTTCCACATGATCTTGTGAAGGTTGCCCCAAACCATTGCTGCCTGAACAGATCTACATAAAACGCTGAGTGACCCCCCCACATTCTGAAAAAAAAAATAATAATAAATTTTGAAAAATTATCTAGTGTGCACGCGATAGCATATACACAATGGCTGCTTCACCATCCTTTGGAAAGCAGGACATGGAAGACATGCCTGGTTAGCAAGCCCTATGCAAGTTATCCTTGGGCCACTGTGTTATCACTGTTTGCCTTTACTATCTTTTACTGTGTTTGCATTTACTCTTGGCATATTATTTGCATTTACTCCTGGCATATTATTTGCACATTTGCTCTATGAACCCACGAATCTCACAGACAGCATGTGCGTACTTGCCAAGTTTTCCAATTTTATTACAGAATGCCTGATTTGTTTAGATTGCCTGATTATTGTAATCACCCCTATAATATTAATTTTTTGTGTGTCCACCTGTGCAAAAAAACTGATATCAAAAGAATGTAAATCTCTCGTATTTTTCCGAAGCAACAATGTGAAGAAACATCTGTAAAGATCAATCTGTGTCAGAAAAATTGGTTGGCGATTGTTATTAGCCTCATAGCAACCAATGGCAACATATTATTGCATTGGCATGAACAGCTTCCCTTTTCCCCTCCATGGGTCCTGCCAAGTGCATTATTGCTGCGTTACAGAGATGTGGTCTCCAAAAAGCACCTTAAACTTTGTACTGTTCCTTCTCAATTTGCAGATTTCATGTTACTTGAAAGGTCCTGTAATAAGGAAAAGTGCATTAACATTTGTACTTCATTAATGTTAATGCTTTTTACCCTGGTTAGCACAACCTGTTGGTGCATCTGAACACATGAAATGAAAAAAACGGGGCCAGTGTTTTCAAGAGCAACGAAAAACTTGTGCATATATTTGTTCGCCTGTGGTGCAGACTATTCTAGCTGCAACTATGGGGAGCATGTGACATTTAAAGGGGATACGACAAACCGTGGTAGCAGTGCCACCATTGGATGCACTGGTGTGACCCGTTGCACAGCCTCTCCCAGCATGCTGCATGGATTTCCGTCCATTTGCCCACGCCAGCCCACATTCGATGTTGTACACAGTTATAAAAAAAAAAGCCAGTTTCAGCATATGTGTAGCGAAGAGTTCTTCAGGTGCTCAAATGTCAACAAACTAGGTAAAACTGCAGGGAAACCGCCATGTTTTCAATGTGCAAGAGGAATGGGAGAGCCAGCATTCGAGTGTCCTGAAGGGAACGTGTGTGAAAGATGAATGTCAACATAGAAGCATGTGCTGTGTTGATATAGGTTTCTAAGCACCTTTTTCTCGCCAGTTTATTCTGTAGAGTCAAATAAATTACTATATATTCATAGGCTATTATAAAGAGAATTTTACATTCTTATGTAAAGAGTACTACAGACAAATTGCGTAGGAAACCAATGAGCACATACGTTGGGAGTGACATCAGCAACTGCTTTCAATGTAAAATGGGTAGAAGAAAAAAATGTGCCAGGAGATGTCACTGTGGCCGGCAGAGATGTGGTCCTTTAAGTTTGTTCTTAAAAAGCAGGATCTATGTGGAACACTTAAAATCGAGTCTTAATATATGCAAAGATCTCTCCTTTCAAATCACTGCATTCGCACACAGTTGTAAAAATTCTTTTAGGCTTCTTTGAAGGTTGCACCTCCTGGGTAGTGAAAAAGTTTGCTTAGGATTGTTGTAGTGTTAATGCTTTGTCCAATGTTAGAAAATGAAATGACGGCTGTGTCTCCTTGTGTCTATAAGAAGGAAAAAAAATTATCTTTCCAGAACTATTTCTATCATGCGCTGGCTAGTACTGATCTGCCCCATGGTTTTACGCACACTCCAACTGGCGACACGCCTGATTTCAACCCCATTGATCCCAATGATGTTTTGCAGGTATGTTAACCTCGGATTTGGTCTATACATATGCATGCTCTAAAAGCTGTTGGCTAAAACGATTAATAAGGAAACAACAGAGCAAGTGACACTAGACTGTTAGGATAATTGCACTGTGTTGGCGCTCTCACTGGTTTTCCATAGTCTCTAATTGAAAGCAGTGTCTCTGTCATGTGGTGTCTCTCAAATGTGATGTATTCTTTGAAGCATTATTAGGGTAGTTAGATTTTGCTCTGCATTCTTACTAGTTTTCCATAGTTTATATTCAGTGGACTAACTGTAACATTATGACTCATTTATGCTGAACTATTCCTTGCAGTGCATTTATTCTCATTGTATTGTAAGTTGCCTGTTTTGTGGTGGTCATTTGCTTTTGTGTACCCTCTGCACCAGTATAAAAGGGAACACCAGATTTGCATTCAGCCCTGGTAATGCTTCTTGTTCTTGTGCTAAAGTCCAGTGAGCATTATAGAGTCACTTCTCCAATCGGAGAATTATATAGCAAGTAATCTTAGTCTACATGTCTCCAAGTATCGTCATGGCTTGGACAGTGTTTTTTTTTATATTAGTGCACCGTGTACATTAATGTGCTTTTGTGAAACGTTATAGCTTTATTATTTTTGCTGTGATTGCAAGTTGACAACATTGTAGTAACATGTTTGCCATATGAATGCTCCATGCTGTGATTTTGTTGTGGCCTTGACCAACAGGAAAATATGGACCTCAAGCGGCAACTCATTCTAATGCAGCAGCAGCTGGAAGACAAGGACCGCACAATTCACCTTCTTCAGCAGCAGATGGTAAGATGTGCTTGCATATTTGAGACATGGGTAGCAGCGGGGTTCCTCTCTCACATTCATTGTTGCATTATATCACTGCTTTAGTTTCACGCCCAGCATCCTGTTGTGCCTTCACTCTTTCACTCCTCCTATTCCGTTCTTTATGCTGTGGCATTCCGTGGGCTATTTTCCTTGCCTTTTTGCTAGCTGTGAGTGCTAACTTTGTAGAGTGTTTTGCAGCCTGATTAAGAGATAAGAGTGAGTGAGTGAGGAGGTGCCTATAGGACCATGCCGGCAGGACAAAATGCACTACCAGTGTGGCGTGCCCTTCACTTCTCATCTACCACTTGGAAAAGACACAGTTGGCCTCTTGTTTCGCATGCATTAGTTCTAGTGGAGAAAAAAAAATCAGTGTCACACCAAAACAACGAAGCAGCTTGTGTGGTGTGGTGCTAGGCAGGTAGCATGCGTATGTGAATCTCTCAATCTTGAATGATGACGTTTTGGTTGAAATATCAGTTTTAGCATTTGTGCCTTTACCTCTTGAAGTTCAGCTTCTTTCTTCTGTTTCTGTAAGGCATGAATGGAACTCAAGCACTCAAGACAACCTCCTCAGAATAGCAATGTAAATTTCAATAATTATAAACTATCCTCCAGACAAGCGTGTACCCAGTGTGCCCTCTCTGGCTAAGCACCTGACAAGGAGCCACAAGTACAGTAAATTAATGTGTGCATGTGCCGCAGTTACTGACTGGTAGTTTTGCGTGCCAAATTGAAAGTAGCCGCTTCATCTTAATAGAGAGCTAGTTCATCTTCAATGTAAGCCGAAACCGTGCAGCTAAACAAGGACAAACATGCAGTCGTGCATCGGAGAGCATGCCCTAGTCCTGTGGTGCATGTTTGCTTCTTTGCCCTTGTTTAGTTGTGCTGTTTGACTCACTTTGCGAATAGCCATTTTCTACTGTTCTTTATTCTAAAATTGAAACAACTGCCAGACCCGTCACGGTGCCGTAGTGGCTTTGGCGTTGCGCTGCTAAGCCCTAGGGCGCGAGGTCAAATCCCGGCTGTGGCGGCTGCATTTCGATGGGGGCTAAATGCAAAAACACCCGTGTACCGGGCATTGGGTGCACATTAAAAAGCCCCAGGGGGTCAAAATTACCCATCCGGAGTCCAAATTAATCTGAATTAACAACGGCATGCCTCATAATCATATTGTGGTTTTGGCACGGAAAACCCCGGAATTCATTATTATATTGAAGTGTTGGCAAAATGCGCTCAAGCGTACCAGGGAGATAACACAGCCACCACACTGTGTGGCTGCTGTTGGAGGAGAGTGTCAAACTGCCTACTAACAGTATATTGTGCAACAAAACTTGCTACTGGTAGATGTACTACAGTTAAACCTGCTTATAACGAACCTCCATATAACGAATTCCTGGATGTAACGAAGTTTTTTTATTCCCCGCCGTTACTCCATAGAAGCACATGTATTTGAGACCTCTACATAACGAAGTGACAGCGGGAGTCCCCCTCGAAATAATGAATTTTCCCTGCTGACAACCTAGATATTTTGCCCTAAATTTTGTCATTTTTGCGCCAGCAGCAACTAGAAGCACCTTCTCCGCTGCGACGGAATGCGAAGCGGCGGCGGCGCGCTTGGCGCGCTCGAATTCACGGCGACTGCGAGGCGAGAGCGAGTGCACGTGTGGGTGCATGCGAGCGTGCGCGAGGCAGGCCTGCATTCTTTGACCCAGCGATCTTGCCGCCGTGGGCGTGACCTTTCCCCCTCCTTTCATTCAAACCTGATCCCGCCGCTTGCTGCAGCTGACCTAGCCCGCCAAGCCGGCACTCTCCTTTTCCAGTTGACATTGCCGAAGAAAAAAAAATGTTTTTTTTTTCAATGCGCTGGCAGCGCCACTCTTTGGTTACAGCGCAAGTCTCTGCGCTTCACTGCACTAACCTACACTAGGTGACACTATATAGGGCCGTTTATAGTCCGACGTAACGCGAGCTAGCTACGTCTTGTTGGCAAAACGACCCCCTCTATAGTCGAGCGCACCGGCGCCTTCCAACGCGCCCCGACGGGCCCTCCGCCGAATTGGCACCTGACCCATTCGCGCGTTGGTCGCGTCGACTGCGCCGACCCACAATGCCATTTCGCATGAACAAATAAAGGCACCCACGCTGCTTCGCCGACGGTCGCAGACAGCCGTTCAAAGCGGCGCGTGGGTTGGGATCGTTCTGCGCATGCTCTGAAGATAACAGGCGACGGCGCGCGCGTCGGAGTATAGAGGGGATGGTGTTTCAGCTGGCGCAGCGCAACCGGTGTAGCGTGACTGGCCGCAAACGACGCTGGCCCGTGCGCCGATAATGGGCCTCTTTGATTATCCGTCCCTGACAGTCCTGGACTGCCCGAAGCAATGCTTTCAGCCAATTAGCGTTGCGTGTGCAGCTTCTCGGACAGTCCGGGACTGTCGGAGACGGATAATCGAAGAGGCCCATTGTCGGACTATAAACGGGCCTTATACGATGCTACGACGCCATCAGTAAGCGGTAAGAATCGAGTAAATATGGTAAGCGTTTCTTGTTCGAATTTTCGTGCAGAACCTGTATTTAACGAAATCCTCTTTATAACGAAGTTTTTCGGGAATTGGTCAATTTTGTTATATTCAGGTTTAACTGTATAAGCTTCTACCTCTTACCAGCAGAGTCAAAGTGTGTTTGTATCTTGCTTCACTTAATAAGCTACGTATGTACTCGTCTGAAATTTTATGCAGTTTATGTCACTTTAATTGGTTACAGACCAATTCGTTTTACTGTAGAGACTAAATAAATAAACTTATAACTGATATGCATTTATCTTTTCAGCTGTGTATATTGGCTAGAGGAGAGTAGTCACACTACTATTTTAGACAAAGACAATAGTGCATGAAGTTTTATTGCAAGGGTTTAGACACACTTACAGTAAAACCCCGGTGATACAATCACGGCTGGTACGAATTTCGGTGTGATACGAATTTTTAACATTTCCCGGCCGAAATACACTGCTCTTAATACGGAAAACATAGGCTGTTACGAATGCGTCGCCGCGTCGCCGCGCCGCTGCAGATCATACGAACGCATGAGCAACAATGGTGGCCGAGTCAGCGAATAGTCGCCAAGCAACAGCCTACGTCAAGCGGCTGTGCGATCTCTCATTGGTCCCCACGTCGAGCGGACCGGACCACATCACACCCTAGCTGATGCTTTGACAAGCGAGAAAGAAAACGAGGGCTGCTGCAGCAACGACGACCGCGGCAGCAGCCATGACGGCCAAAACGCTCCCTGTACTCGACATGCTGAGGCGTTCAGTGGCATGTGAAAACATTTGTGAGATCATGTGCGCGTACTTTTACGCCTTCCAGAAGGCAATCGTTGACGATTTGGGCAAGAAGAAAACGCACACGGATAGTAGAACCCCGTTGATACGCTTTTCAAGGGACCGCGAAAAAAAACAAAAGTCGCAGTTTCACCCAAAATGCAAGGCAACGATTGCGATAGCAAATTAGTAGACAGCTGTACGAAGCAAGGATAGTAGTTTTATCAGCTGTATAAACTTGTAAACATTCGCTTACTAACTAAATTAACAAGCACGGTGTCACGTGCGCACAGGTAAACACGAACCCATCTCGCTCGATGACTGTGGGAGTTCGCTGTCAAATCACTGGAGTAAGGAAGCGCGGCACCAGCAGCGAGCGAATTGACCTTTGCGCTGTCTCTCGCTTCAGTGCTAACTAGACGTCGAAAGCGCAGCGCGTACTAAGGTATCCGGCATTAGTCGCGCTTTGCACAGGTCGCAGATCACTTTCAAGATACAGCCATGTGATACGGCGCCGGCGTGGCCGCGCCGTATCGGCAACGTGCCGGTTGCTTGTTGCAATGCACCGGTCACTTGTTGCAACGTACAAGCTGGCTGCACCGCTAAATTTACTTGACCGCCACATTCAAGTGCAATGTAAGATGCAGGAAAATTACAGATTGGCGACGTATCAAGGGGAACATAATAAATGGAAGTAAATGTAGGATTTAGGTTGGGACTGCGTAAACACGACGTAGCAGCCCGGAAAACGCAGCAGCGAGGAACATATCAACGGGGTTCCATTATTAGGAATTTTTCTGCTAAAAATAAATTCATTTTTTCTTGATTTTGTGTATGTTTTGATGATACGAATTTTAGGTGACACGAATATTTCGCGCGACCCGACGAGATTCGTATCACCGAGGTTCTACTGTATATTGTTATTTAGAGATGGTCACGCTCCGAAGTGTCCAATTTTTTCAAATTTCTTGCAGTGAAAATGCCCTTCAATATGCTTATTGCCAAAGTTGTCATTTCTAACCACACAGTCAAAAGTGCCCATCTGGCCATAAGGTTCTGCTTAATTTTGTATTGTACATCTGGAAAAGTCAATGTTTTATTCTCCCTAGTCATTTTTAGACAACCTGCGCATAGGGCACGTTACCTCTTGCATCTTACAACTGGCATATGATAGGTCCGATTCCTTTTCTTTGCCTACCATCCATGGTTTCGTCTGGGTCGGTTAGTTGGTCAGTCAGTTTCTCACCAAGTAAATCCAACCTCATTCTTAATGCGTTCAGTGACAGGAATTGAACCTCGTCCCGCCAGCGTAGCAGCCACATGCTCTAACCATTAGGCCATAAACACACATTTACTTCTCTCGTGCCATCACCATCTAGCTCTTTCAAATGGTTGCTGCCTGTTATGATGATTTCTATACAGTCAAACCACTATACAGCGAACCTCGATTTAACGAAATTCGCGATTTAATGAACTATTTTTATTTTCCTATCTTAGTTCTGTTGAATTAACGAAACCTCGATATAACGAAATACTCGATATAACGAAGTTTTTTGCTACAAGTACAACTTCATTATATCGAGGTTTGACTGTACTATGGCACATATCTACAATGTGGGATTGGCCAAGAAGCGGGCAGTACATATTTTGCCACCAACAAGCCCTTTGAGATGATAGATTATCACTGCAAGTTGATGATTTAAATTTACATAATATGGCACATACCTGCAACGGGCGATCGGCCAAGAAGTGACCAGTACATTTAAAATAAATTAGAAGAAATGAAGAAATACAAGCCAATATAAGATTTGTTGCATTGCATAACACGAGTGCGCAAGAGCGCATGCGTGCGCCAGCTTCCTTTATACCAATGACGCAGGAACGAAATGGGCAAATTTATAGCATTTCATTAACTGCTTCACGAAAGCTTCGCTTCACATAGATTCCAACATGTGCGTTGGATCAGCATAATTTTTTAAAGCTTTGTGCCAGGGTATGTAGCATTTTGTATTTTCAAGCAGATTGAATGCAACTACTAAAATGTTTGTTTGTTATGGTAGTTTATAACTTAGATTAGTGTTGGAAATTGATGCTTTCTAATTAATAGCCTTCAGATATGATCTTAATTCAGTAACTAAAAACTGGTTTATTGGGTCTTCAATGTTTAATCATATGTTTGTGATTCTACCCTGTACTTAATGGCAGTCTGTTCTAATAGAACTGTTACATAGATTGTATACAGCTACAGTTTCTGCTGCAAAGATCTATACTAAAAAAATCGAGAGTGCAATTTAAACGATTCCTGACAGTAATGTTCACTGATAATTAAGAGGATGTTACATTGTGGAGAGACATCAATGAGCAGACTGCAGGAGTGATAGGTGTAAAGACTGTTTTCTAATGGAACAAGTGGCTGATGATGATAGCAGGCAAACAAAAAATGGCCTTATAACATGCTCTCGGTCCCGACATAATGTGGTCTGTTTTACATTAGTACATGGTAATAACTGTCCGGCAAATGCTGCCGATTTCTAGGTCCAGTTCGCCCACTGCACACATTTATAGTTCCTGTTCAGCTGGGGGTCCTCCACAGTATACATGCTGTCATTGCCGTACACTAAATTGAAGCAAAGCAGTGCCCTTCTGTGCAGTGCAGCAAGAATACTGTTGTTTACAAGAGTATGGAGGGAATTCTTTTTGTTTGGCATAGATGAGGTGCACTGGTTACTGTTTGCCTTCTCTGGGAGCGGCATCATTGCTTCGTTATCGATTGAAATCATGGAAAAATTAGCTGTGATGGCAGCTCCTTGCAAGTCTGTGTGGTTTCTTGCCTATCTTTGTCTCTTTCCACATTGTGACACCAGTTTTGATAAAAAGGTCTTTCCTTGGGGTGTCAGTGAAGGGTGTATGCCAGTCATAAGTTGTATTGTTTGTATTATGATGTTTGCTACACGGATGTGACATCACGTGTTACTGCAAGGACCAACACACAGAATAAAGGCCCAACCACAAGGAACGGATTTCCGACGGATTTTCGGCGTCGGCGCCGGCCGGCGGCACGCGCCGGCGGCCGGCGGCGTGGAGAACAATGCGCCGCCGGTCGGCGCCGCAAGACCGAGCAGACCAGACTGCAGCGCTGACGGCGGAAGTGGCGGTAGACGCAGGGGACAAACAAAATATAGCCTCCGAGATGGTGCACCGTGCCTTGTGAGTGAGCTCGGAGGCCATTTAAAAAGCGAGCTTTCGGCGTTGTCGTCCGCGAGTGCCTGTGCCTCGTCTGCGTCCCAAACAGCCGATCGCTCGCACGTGCTCCGGCCATTGCAAGTGGTGCAGCTTTGTACGGTATCATGGATAATGATGTATACTCTTTCCAGACAGGGACATGCAAGGAACGCCGAAGTGCACACTTATAAGGCCCGTCCACGTTACCGGCACGCCAACTCGCCGTACGCCGTTCGCGGGTCGCCGTTTGACGGTGGTTTCGCTCGCGAGCGGCGAGATTTCCTTGCGACAGGATGGGACCGGGACCCATTTGTGCTGCAGATGTACAGCGAAGTGGCCAATCAGTGACCGAGGGGTGGTCACCCTGGCACCGACGGTAGCCTCACCGCCGCTGATCGTTCGGCGGCGCCGATATCGTCGCTAGGCCTTCTCCGGCTCACTCGAAAGCTTAAGCTGACGGCGCTTCGGAATGAATCACCGACGCGCACCAGCCACGATATTTTATCACCGTTGTTGTCGCTCTTCGCTATAATTATACACAAAGAAGAAAATGCGCTGATATTAGCGGCGCCGTCGGCTGTGATGCGGGCACAACCGAGCCGGTCGTCTGCCGCCGGTAGCCGTGCACTGTAGCTGAGCTCGACAAGTATCGGAGCTCTCGTTCGTGTTTAACGTTCGACAGCGGATATAGTTTTTCATACAATGTAGAATTTACGCGTCACGTTATCTAGCGGAAAGTATTTTTGCTAGGAACAGAAGCTGCTGGTGATGCTATCCATGCTATGCGACTGGTGCTACGTTTTTCAGCACAGACAACCAGCGTATATGTTTGCACTAGAGCTGCGGACAATTTTTATGAAGTTTTAAAAGTACAAGAAGTCCTTGCTTAGTAAAAACAATTGTTCTGTTAGCGCAACATTTTGCAAAACTGACCGGCTAAATTCGGGGCCAAGGATCTGGCCACATTGCGCCACGCTTGAAATACGTCGACGCTGAGAGTCTCTTGTGGTTGAGAGCCGTCAATGAGCGTCCACGCCGCGTGCCGCCGGCCGGCGCCGACGCCGAAAATCCGTCGGAAATCCATTCCTTGTGGTTGGGCCTTAAGGGGCAGCTCTATGTGTGTAGTTCTGTCTTAGCTAGTGTTGTTGCTCAAGCTGCCCATCTAATGTGTATGTTTTGGTGCTTTGGGATTCTTTTTTTTTTTTTGTTCTTGTTATGAGTGAAATTTATAAAGTAGGCCTGCTTTATACATTAAACTGTTTCAAGCCCTATCACTTAAAGCGGGAACCATATGTTTGTATGCGTCGGCGTCACCGCACATCTGATTGTGGAAAACGTGACTTAGTGGCTGTGGAAGAAAGGAAAAGGAGAATTGTGCTGGCTTGTCCTGCGACAGTGGAGATCTGAACAACGGTCAGAAGTGATGTGAAACAAAAAGCAATAAGAATAGAGAAAGTAAATTATAGGGAGAATAAAAGTAAAGAGGGACTATTTGGTATACTTGCAGCATTTACAATTGCTACTGTTAGCACTGTTTATGCATAAGTTGTGAATGTGTGCACTAGTAGTGAATCTCAGTGGAATCTTATTGAAACGATTCTGCATAATGCGTTTTTCAAGATAAGTTTTTTTTTTTCTTTTCCCGGCCAACATTCCATAAGAACAGTGTATTTTCGTAAGGTTAATGCGATTACGTTTTCACTTGAAATTAGATAATTCAGCTGTAGTGGGCTTTTACTGGTATTTCTAAATAGCTTAAGATTCCAGTGTACTAGCTTAAATAACATTCCAATGACTCACGAACAATGTGTTACGCGCCCACAGCCGTGCAGATTCTACAGCAACGTTGCAGAGAAATTGCAACCGGGAGAGAGCGGAGAGAGACACTGCCACACCACCGATTCGAATCGGGTGGATGATGATGATGGTATCGGCGGTGATGCAGAGAATTGGGTAATAAAGAAGGTTGTTGTTGGTGTGCGTGAGAGCATGTCACGGCCGCTAGTACCCTCTTGTGTAATCGACTGGGAAGATGTCTCTTTCCGGTATGCTTTGCTCATAAACTTTAGAACGTTTTATGGCATTGAAAAGAAGGAAGCTCAGCGCAAACTGACGAGCTATTTCAATGTTGCTAAATAAAAGTGTGTTGGCTGTGGCTCGTGTGGTGTCGAGTGATGCTGCTCTGCATAACTGCACATGCCGAGGAGAGCATATGTCGCCTTGAAGAAGGCAAGTCCACTTGTCGAAACGTTGGCTCCTGCTCTCACCTTGTTCTCGTGTTGCTCATCGTCTGCATTGCCTGTTATGCGGAGCAGTATCACTCGATGCCACATGAATCTTTGCTGTTGAGTTTGTCACCGAGTACGCCTATTTTCATACTTTTTGTGGACCTTGCTTTGAATAATAAGATTTTCAGATGATGCGTTTTATTTTCCGGTTACCGTGAAGATTGTATCAACAAGATTCCACTGTCCACACCTTGTGTAATACCTATGACTAGAGGCACTTGAGGGAACTGAATAAAAATAAAAAAAAAAAAAAATTACTCGAGACATATTGCCTCTCATGCAGGGTACATCATGAGTGCATGCCAGCTAAGGGACAGGATAGGGCATTGTGCCCACAAGCCATTATGGATAGAGTGAGATTACAGAAATTTGCAGGGTTGCCAGTTTTGCTCAAGGGTCAGGGTGGAGGTGTTTTTGAAGTGGATACAGAACTTGCTTCCCCCAACCTCTCGCACAAATATCTGGCAGGTACAGATATGGGCACCACTCGCGTGTCTCCCTCGCGAGACATGTCGGCCGAGGAGAGGGCGAAAACTTAATTGTACGAAGTGGGTTGTTTCCAGAAGCATTTTGTCTAGGAATAATATTTGCTTTTACCACAATAAGGCGCAAGCTGACGCTGAGGCCGGCGCGCATGCATGGGTCGGGCCTAATGGCAAGGAGAGCCCTTACCTAGTGTTCGCATTTCTCAAAATAACAGCTGCATATGTACCACCACACAGTTGTCAGTTATTTACGCCTGAAAATGCTTCAGAAATGAAACACATTCAGTTATCTTCCTTGGCATATGAATAGGAGACATAGTGCTGTGTAGTGATGCCGCATATTAAACAATAAAAAAAGCAATAAAATGTTGTGTGATAAGTGCTCATAAAAAACAACTGAAAATCTCATTTCTTGATGAGCATTGAAAAGAGTATCCCAAATATTATACCCTGCAGATCGCAAATGCCCTGGTGCTAAACATCTCGCCTTGTAGACCATGTTCTTCATACCTCTAATGACGTTCAATACTTCCATTAACTAATATCTTTGCTGAAAGGGCTCCTAAACTCATTAATGAGTCACAGTAGCAAATGCTGCTGCAGTTTGAGTGCTGTGGCCTTCAAAGATAGGGTTTTCAAAGATGGTGAAACTGTTGCTTGTATGATTTACCTTGAGTTACTTTCATTGTTGCATTCATTCATTCATTTTATTTGACCTTTCAGACCAAATACATGGACATTACAAACGTTGAAAAGGATCCTGTTAAAGTCAATGTTGCAGTACAGACAGAAAGGGTAAGCCAAAATTTTTAACATTGAAGTGATATCTGTAAGTATGATATTATGTTATATGATTGAGAAATTGATAAAAATATTACAAACTTAAACTTGCTCTGGATACCTAATGGTTAAATTCTCAAGTTGTCATTATGATTAATGTAACAGTCAACCTTCATGACTGCAAACCACAGGTGATACGGCCACAAATGTTTCTATTTTATGTGTGGAGGAATGTAGGCATGTTAGCTGCAGGCCACAAAAGTGTAAGACACATGTAAGTCTGTGTCAAGGGACCGTGTTCCTTGATACAATCTTAGCTGGCAGTGCATGCTTTTTCGTTACTCATAGTTTTGGGCCATACATAAATACCGATGCTGCCTTGTGTATTTGTATTGCTTTGCCATCTTTTATATTTGTCATGCTAAATGTTGTCTTTCAGCTCGCATCATAATTCTTGTATTTAGCATGTTCTAAAACTGTCCTGATATGAGTCACATTCACTTTCGTATGTTAGGCATGCCGTTATGCATATATAGTAGTAGGTTCTGGAAATGACAGGATAATCATTGCATGATCCGGAATGTGTCATGATGACCTATAGATAGGAACACCATATAATGAGTTATCATTTCATCAGATGGCTGCCGACCGCAATATTACTCTTTGTGCCACAGAATTGTTTATGGGAAGATCATATGGTGCACAGAATTTTAAGCTAAGTCCACTGTCCTTCCCTGTCTGCCTGCTTGGATATGATTACCACCATGTGTGAGAAGAAAGAATAGGGGAACAGAGGGCCTCAATATTTAGTGCCAATTTTCTGGAGTTAACAAACCGAGGGAGGTATATGGGGGAATAAATGCTTTATTATAATTAGAGATCCGGGTTAAATTTACGATAATCTTTATAGTCCCAATACAGGAAAGGGTAAATGAAAGTGGAAAGGCCATTTTGCTGCTAATGGGAGCCAAATCCACAACTTCAACATGATGTGTGTGGTGCTATACCAATTGACCTTGTCGGGATATGGGGGGATGCCAACGGCCCTCTGCCTCGACACACCGAGCCCCGCGGTTGGCGCATGCCTGCGCATCCACCGCGGTCCGGTACAAGCTCGAGGAAACAATAGACGACAACCACGTGTACACTCGGAAAGCATTTATTACGACTGCAACTAACACTTCGAGCAGGCCAGCTAGCTATGGTTGACATCGCTGAGGGTTCCCTCGAAGAGAATAATACACTAGGTAAAGAAGGGCTTCCGACTTACCAACTGGGGAATACGGGGGGGGGGCCGCGGCGTTTGCCGCGGCAAGAACGCGGTTGACTAACCACGTGCGGGAATACGGGAGCGACGGCGGAGCCTTCCGCCGTCGCCGCTTGCTGGAGACCAAAGAGACCCGGGCGATATCAGCGGGATCTCACGTGACCCACCCGGTGGCGCTGATAGCACTTGCGATTCCTGCGCGCCGCCCGCGGAAGGAAAGTTTCCCCTCTCCCAACTCTCCCTGGCACGCATGCGCTTGACGCGACGTTCGCTGCCCGTGCGGCGGTTATGGGACCCAAGGATTCCCACATCCCTCCACCCTTAAATATTGCCCTACGACGGAGAAATCGCAGGAACGACGGCATTGACGAAGTATCCGGGCAGATGCGATGGTAAACTCCGGCAGGAAATGTCCGAATCCACGTTGATAGGCAGCACAGTCCTGTGTGGCGGCCGCCCACATGTGGCAGCCGTCAAAGTGGTTGACGATGACGGGGGCTGAAGATGGCTTGCCCTCAAGATGCGCGCCGCCATGTCCACCCTGGAACAGCGGGTCAGGACTTTCTCGAAGCGGCGCGCGCGCCGGCACGATGAACCTCACACCGTCGTGGGAGTATGATGGTAGGCCTCCCTCCTCGTGGCTGTCATGTGCTGCTGCATCGGGCCGCGAACAGGGAGGGGCCGAGACAGCAGGCAGGGACGTGGACCATGGCAGCAATAGCAAGTCAAGGCGGCTTCACTCGTTCTGCAAAGTCGCTCAAATGCACTCCACAAACACTTAGAATTAAGGCAGTAGAGCCCGCCGCAGCGTCGGCCGTCTGACACGATGCTGAACCACCCGTCTACCGCATAGCTTTATGTGGTAACGAGAAGAAAAAAAACAATCCAGTTCGTTTGAATGAAGTTATTCGCATCGACCGAATTTTTCCGGTCCCATACAGCGCACAAAAGGGCGATGCTCGTATGAACAAAGCACTCTCTGGTCCCCCGAGATTTCGGTTATTCCGCCCGCAAAATATTGAGTTCAACTGAACAACATAAGCTTTCTATTTCGAATGAGGTTTCTCCGCTTGGGCGAGTATAGCAAAACTAGCAAATCCGTTTGCACCCGCTAAATGTCGCGGCATGGTCATCTTCGAACTTGCGACCGGCAGCTCCGCAAAGCCTTAGGCCTAATCGCGTCCATGACAGATACCAATGCCACAAAAGACCCATAAAGGGTTCCAATGAGCCGCCGCGAGGAGATGCAGGCCTAGCTAAGTGGTCCCCACTCGCTGCTCAACACGCAGCTTTCGAGCCGACTCCTGGGACTGCGCCCCGCTGACGTCCTAGCCAGCGTTTCCGGCGCCCAGCTCCCAGAGCCAAAGATACAAAAAGGAGGCTATTTACATATGTACAGGGAAAATCGACCACTGCGTCGGCTGCTGCACTCGCTCGCTTCGGGCGTACTCTTAGGAGAAAACTCGCTGCAAATCTCGGCGTCTACACGAGTTCGGCGACACTGGCGCAGCGTTAACTCGCCCTCAAGAAAGCACACACAGATCTAGCTAGCAATCACGCTTTCGGCTGAGGCCTAACGCTGGTCCGGACAAAGCCTTCAGGCTTCCTCGCATCCGAACCGATCGTCGTCCCGTTTTCCAAGAGCTTGCCCCACGTTGGGAACGCCAAAATGTCGGGATATGGGGGGATGCCAACGGCCCTCTGCCTCGACACACCGAGCCCCGCGGTTGGCGCATGCCTGCGCATCCACCGCGGTCCGGTACAAGCTCGAGGAAACAATAGACGACAACCACGTGTACACTCGGAAAGCATTTATTTCGACTGCAACTAACACTTCGAGCAGGCCAGCTAGCTATGGTTGACATCGCTGAGGGTTCCCTCGAAGAGAATAATACACTAGGTAAAGAAGGGCTTCCGACTTACCAACTGGGGAATACGGGGTTGGCCACGGCGTTTGCCGCGGCAAGAACGCGGTTGACTAACCACGTGCGGGAATACGGGAGCGACGGCGGAGCCTTCCGTCGTCGCCGCTTGCTGGAGACCAAAGAGACCCGGGCGATATCAGCGGGATCTCACGTGACCCACCCGGTGGCGCTGATAGCGCTTGCGATTCCCGCGCGCCGCCCGCGGAAGGAAAGTTTCCCCTCTCCCAACTCTCCCTGGCACGCATGCGCTTGACGCGACGTTCGCTGCCCGTGCGGCGGTTATGGGACCCGAGGATTCCCACAACCTATGGTGGTGGCTGTCCCTCTATCCACATTTTTTGGGTATTTATTTGCATGTATTGACAACCTAGGGCCAATCACTGTAGATTCCAAGTTGCAGGTGCAAGTTGGAATCAGCTAGCGCAAGACAGGGGTAATTGGAGATCACAGGGAGAGGCCTTTGTCCTGCAGTAGACATAAATATAGGCTGATGATAATGGTGATGACAACCTAAACCTGCTAGTGTTAGCTGGTGCCACTCGGGACCAAGGCAGCAGATGTGGAACACCCATTAAACTAAAGACATGACATTATGTGTATTGCCACCATGTGACACTGTTAGCTTGTAATTCTTGCATAAATGGACTAAATAATAAAAATGGTAAATCTCTTTACTAAAATATTGCCAAATCAAATCTGAGGTTGTAGCAGTGGCTGTCGTACGTGGCCTTTAGTTCTGCAACTTTTGACGCAAAGCCACAGAAAGTTTCTACTTGTCAAGAACATGTACCAAATACCTTTTCTGCAGTGCGAGTTGTCTAACAAGAAAGATTCTTGTTGCGACTTGTGTTTTTAAAGCGTGCTTTTACCACACCTTAAACTTACTAGACTAAAAAGGTACTATTTGCGTATTCTATCGCTCATTGTACACAGGTTAAGAAGCATTTGTACAGTTGTTTCAGCCAGAAGCATTAAGTTATCTTGAAGACAGTGCCGTAATGTATGTTAGCCACTGATTAATTATTATCGAATTAGTTAATACATGTTTTGATTAATTACTTTAGGACACAAGCGAAATTGAAACCAGTCTGTTCAAGGCACATCCATAGGAAGCTTGAGACTAGCTCCAATTTCGATATGTTAATTTTTGAAATTTTCCTGAAGAAAATTGGAGTTACATGATGTTATGCCCTGCAGTTTGCAAGGAAGGCTTTGTGAAAGGCCTTCATCTGTAGAGTATAATGGCGAGGTTAATGATCTCAGAACTTGTACTACTCTCAACGATATCTACAACAAAGTAAACATGTCTTGAGAACTGACTAGCTTCGATTGCACAGTTTCAATGTGTTGCCTAAACTAATTAAACTATAATAATAGAGGTAATTAGTTAATCAGAAAATATTGTGCATTTACTGATTTTCGCTGCTGTAGTTAATCAGTAAAACCTTTTTGATTTGACCCGTGTTAATTCGGAAAATCAAATAAATTGAGCTTACCATATGGTTTAGGTAAACATGCGCCTTATTCATTGGCATCAAACGTTCGTCAATATGGATGTGTTTGGTCATGCATTATTTAAGACAGGCCCTGGTGCCTAGTTAGCGCAGTGCATCACAAATGTGCGGCTCAAGAGTGATGCTAGCATCTCACTGAATCGTAATGGCAGACGTGTAATAATGGCATAATGTAATAATTTGGAAACAAATGGTAGGCATCATATAAACATTTTGAGAACCATCTATGTGGGAGTGCTCTGCGGTTTTTTTATGGTGAAGAGTTGTCTTAAGCACAGTATCTGGAGAATGATTTCAACGGTGGCCTGCTGAAAAAAAAGTGGCAGGGATTTGTTGAACATGGTGGAGAGAGAAAAGGGTGATATCCTGTGCATGGAAGAGAGGAAAAGGGTGGAGAGGCAGTGATGCAACTGACTTAGATTGGCGTGGCAAAGGGCAGTATTTAGTAGTCTGGAGGTGAAATAGAAACCACATCATGAAAAAAAGTTTGACAGAGAGAGAGCAGAGACCATTGAGACTGTAAAACAACAAGCAACAAAATAACAGCACTCTTTTTTGTGGAAGCCGGTTGCTTTAGGAGGTGATAGTGCATAGCTGGCCGGTGTACATAGAGGGTTGCTTGTCACTTGAGTCCACTACAGGATGCCTCTTTGCAGGTGCAAACACCAGTTATCATGAAGTGCTGTAGAAATCTCCCAAAATATAACTTTTTTATTTTTTTAGTTGCACTGCACGTGATGCTGTATTTGTAATACGAAGTCATGAGGCCCATGATGTTCCACTGAAATTTTGTCAGAGTTCTTTCTTTCTGCAATGAAAGTTGCAGTTTCCACCGAGATTTTGTGTGCTATAGAAAATCAGTTATGCCTCTTTTTTTTTTTTTCACTAAATAAAGGCATGCCATTGCTGATTTAATTCCTTTTTGTCTATACGGTTATTTGACATTTGGAAAATTTGAAAATTTCTCCTGGTTCAGTAAAATCCAAATTAAGAAGTTTTTACCATTTTGTATTGCTGGAAAATCTATTACCTGCATTGCATTATGTTGAATATTGGAACTTCTTTGTTGAATTGGGGTCTAGTATAAAACACTGTGAGTGTGCAGGTTTTTAACAAAGCATGAGTAAGTGGGGTGATTGCATAGATGGTGGTAGGGTGCCTTTTGTTAAATGTATTCCTTTCTGCCTGTTTCTGCACTTCTTTATTAGCTTCATCTTAATGTGTTTGTACCTGAAAAAAAATGGTGCTAGGCCTAGATGAATGCTTTTGGAGTCATTGTGCATTTGTTGCTCAGTGTTCATGATGATTTACAGACCTCATGTTCCTTCCAATGTACGCAAGTGACCATCTTTTGAGACATGATTGTGTGGAACTTGGAAATATGTGATATGACAGTTTATGGCCCTTCATTTCCTGAGTGTTCTATCACTGTTTTTTTTTTTTTTTTTCCGATATGCACTTTCTGAAACATAAACCATCACTTGCTGAAGCCTTGTCTATAAAAGTCAAGCTGCTTGACGATACTTCCATTTAAGTTGCCAAAGAATTCATACTACTGAAGGCTGAAAAAGAGATTTAAATAGTAAGAAATTATTTTTGCCAAAATAGTAAAAGGAAATTGAAGAGAATTACTTTCACAGCATTATTCGACATGTTGCCTGTAAACTGTGATTAACATTCTGTAGCAATTGCTGGATGTTACCTGTTTTATACATGGCAGTAGTAAATAATGTTCAGAGTGCTGATGCCCCAAGTACTCATGACGAAACTGTCAAGGTTATCAGTTAATTTGATGTAAAGACTAGCTTAATGTTTCAATTGGTATGCCTGGATTGCTTAAATGGTAGTGTGTACAGAGCACAGAAGCAAAACATGTTGAACACATACTGAGCAATGGTGAGCAAGTTAGCAAGCGACTAAGCAAATAAGAGCAGAATGAATTGACATTTGCATGTATATAAATCTTGGAATGTTACAGTATCAAAAAGCTATTATGAATAGTTAAGTCCCACTGTTTGGTTGACACTTAGTCACATGCTGATTCAGACTGGCACACGACACTCCCAAGGCCCCACAATAGTGGGGTACTTTCATCAATCATCAGAAATCTTTTGACCAGTTTGTTTCAGCTGTATGCTTCTAATGATTGGTGAGTGCTTTTTGGAGATGTTGACAGTTGCTGATAGAAAGGAACTAAACGCATATAGGGGCTTAAGAATGAAAAAAATGTAAGCGTAGTTGGAAAACACAAAACATGTAGAGCAAGGTGTAAACACAGTTTAAGATGCTTGAGTTGTTGCTGTTGACTTCATGCTTCAAATAGAGACAGACCTGAGTTTCTGCCTCATAATTTTGCCCCATGTAGTTTTTTTGAACACTCAAACCGACTTTTCTTAAACATGCTGTTGACATCGGTTTGGCTTACATTCATACTTGAACATCCGTGTGATTGTTACTGCTTTTATTGTGCTCTTTAAAAAAAAAGTGAAAACTACATGTATGTTGCATGTGCTATTGGTGACTGAGATTTTGTAGACTATAGCTCGAGCAGTGAGAAAGCTTAATTATCTTGCAGTGTCCATGTTTTCCATGGTTTTAAGAGGTTCACTAAAATAGTGACATGTGTAAGCACAGACTGCTCTTCTGAATGACATGCTGCATGCTTTGGCTAAAAGAAAATTCAGGTTTCATCAATGTCCTCCTCGGCCTTTAATATTATGACTCTCCTACTACTCAACTATCTGTTAAGTGGCACTGCAGTGGTAGTGCTGGCCACCAAACATTGAAGATGTGCCCTGTCAGTGCTCTTGTAAATAGGGAGAAAATTAGCACAAGAAACTGAATGATCACTACTTTTGTAAATAGTGAGAGAATTAGCACAACAAACTGAATGATGACATTTTAGGTGGTGATACCTGCAAAATTCAAGAAATGAGCTTACTGTGAGTTAACATTTTACAATTAACCACTCAACAAACGTTTCACTGCCTTAACCCATCTGCTACAGAGTGAGAGCTGGGCTCTGCCTTTCTAAAACCTGCAAAACACAAGGTTGGCTTCACTGCTCCTACAAGGTTTTTGTGATGGCACCTATTGTTTCGGAATGGCACATTATCTATTAGGCGTTTGCCGGGGCAATGAAAGCCATAAAACACACCAAAAATATGTTTTTGACAAAGTTGAAGCTTAAGAGCAAATCTTTCATAAACTTTCCTATGAAATTTGTCTTCCTTTTCTGTCGGCCCATTTTTATCGTATACACTATCACGTTTCCTATTTCATTAAACAAATGAAATATTTTGTATATTTAGGTCATAGTACTTGCAGTAAGCCCTTGGTTCAGAAAAGAATAATATTGTACCGCAGCTGGGATTGAGTGAACGTCTGCTCAAACAGGAATCCTGCTATATGCTACAGGGGATAGGCTTGTATTGTGTATATGTTGGCCTTAGTTACCTTGGCATTATCAATCACCTATTTTTATAAAGACTGCTGCAGCAAGAACTAGCTGTTGCAATTCGCAAATTTCACTTTTAACATTCTTTTATGGCAACATTGTTTTGTGGCAGGACTTTTGAACTCCATTCTAAAAGGGTGTATTGTATTCTGTTCTGCTTCTCTTTTCACATTCTTTCTGTGATGTTATATTAACGTTTTGTTAGCATTACGGTGAAAATACCTGATATTGACGACTTCAAGGGATACATGACAGTGCTTTAGTGTGTATAATAATGGTGCATGTCTTTCTGTAATTATGACCATTCAGAGATGATGTTGTAGGTACTCTGTGCATGTTTCTTTGTGTGGTCCTTTATTTTCTATTCTCTCTCTCTCTCTTCTTGATGTACAGCCAAAATTTCTTCAAAGCATCTCATCTTCGGAGGAGGGTTCTTCTCAGGGGCGTTTAGTCAGGTGGGTTGAGGACTGCATTGTTTTTAGGCTGCTTGTTTCTTAGAAGCCTCTCTCTTTCACTTTTTTTTCTGTCCATCTTACTCTACTGCTGTGACTAAAAGTTTGTGTGTAGTTTATCAAAAACTATGGCTGTCTTACACTGAATAGTGCTTGCTCTGTATGCAGTATACTCTATGCCTAGCAATCTCTTGCATCAAAAGGGCCCTACAGCACATTTCATGAAAGTTTCAATAAGTCTTGGCGTTTAATAGGCCTCAGCTTGTCAATTTTCTCTTACATGAATACTCTCAAAGTATTATGCAGCAGCAGCATTAAAAAAAAAGAAAAATAAATTTCGTTTAGAATTTTCATTTTGTCTTTTCTAGTAGGCTTTTCCTTTGTCAGTGAGGGGGACACTGTGTAGGCAGAGAAATTGTAGTACTATAGAAAAGCTGTTCCTGCAGTTAGAATCGGACATTAAAGTATGCAAAGAAGAGTGTGCAAAAAGTGTGTGCACAGCAAGTGTCTACACTAAGTGCAAGAGAGCTAAAAATTAGATTGGGACAAAACCTTTTAATGATATTGACACGCATACTTATTTACGTATCCTTTTCTTGGGAACTGCATTTCACCCGCTAGCAACTTAATGTTATCGCTCAGCGCAAGACGCCCCTGCATGATTGGAACTTACTCGAATGTTATTGTTGATTCTATCTGTTGTGTATGTTCTCACCGAACCTTGTGGAATCAGATTGTATGCGCGACACGAATTGTGCAGTACTCCCTGGAAGGCACTCAGGCCCCAGTGATTACGCTGGAACCTTAAATGAGTCATGTATAAAAGCCGATGTGCTTGACTCGCAGATCATATTTTCGACGATCGCCGACTGTGCTCACCGCTATCGTTATGCTTTGAGTGTAACCTGTTTTCTGGGCTAAGGTTGGCCCAATAAAGAGTTAGTTTCGGGATTCAGTTTTTCCTACTGAGTTTTTCAACGTCACTACAATGTGACAATATGGAGGTATGTGCAGGTGAAATTATAAAGATCTGGGTTAATTTTAGAAGTTGCATAGAATTATCAGTTTTGCTGATTGCAAGTGACACCCACCAGGATGTTTGAAATGATTGCTGTAAGAGAACTTAGTTAAATTGGAATGAAACTTTAAAAGGTAGAATGGGTACTTTTTAGAACGCATTAGAGAAGTTAAAAGATGTGGGGCATTTGTGGGAGTCGTAACAAATGATCAAAGTTGCACTATTGTAGTGGGCTGTGCAGATAATCGAGAAGCCATATAAAAACTAAATGTCAGGTTGGAAGGATCCTCTTTGTTGGGGAAGCTTTGCTGGTCTTTGAACAATAATTCTTCGAAGACTCATGGGTTGACTAAAGTATCTTTTCATCTTGCATGTCTAAAATGGTTCTGGCCTGTTTTAAGTGTCGAACTTGTGGCACTTTGGCGTTTCAATTTTTGTGTTATTTCTAATACCGCACCTGTTGATGGAATCTGGTAAATAGCCGTTTGGTTATGTCAGCCTTGCAAACAAAGGATGATAGAGATTTAAAATGTCTGCAAGGAACGATAAGCAATGTTTTTAGTGAAATTGTAAGTCCCTGTTGTGTGTAGGGGAATTATGTTTGGCTCATGTACTCTTAACATGGCATAGTTATTGGGCAGGTTTATTTACCGTATTCAAAAAGTGCTGCAGGGCCCCTTTATGCCCTTTAGGCTTAATTTTTACCACAACCATAGTTGTACAACTTTTTTTATTTTATTTTATGATGGTGTGCCAGGTAGGCTGTGACTTCATTTCTTTTCTCTTTCTTATTTGTTACTGCTACCTCTGAGCAGCTTCCGGATTGGACAGGTATGGTGTCATGGGCTGTAGGAGCATGTTGTTTTATTCTGCAAGCCTTGCTGATGTACTTCTTTCCAGCTTTCTTTCTTTCTTTCTTTCTTTCTTTCGTTTTTTTTTTCTGTAAAGTTGTTTTTCTGTGTATTGCACGCATAAGATAAGAGGTGGAACATGGTGTAGTGCACAATGTTAGGAAGGTTACATACACTTTACACATATGAAGGCTGCTTGAATTGCAAGTAATGGATTAAGGGGCACAAATTAATGCATGTGTTTTTGACTATTTCTTTTCCAATGATTCCTGTAGGAATCATAATGTATTGCAGGAAATATTTGACATTGGGAAAAACAAGCAAAATATTTTTCGGAAATGTCAGTGCCAGCAATGCGAATACATGATTGGCTGATTTTGTGCTGCAGATAAATATGGCTCTCCTTGAAATTTCACAAATGTCCATACACTGCATCACACTGAGGTTAGGCTTCTGTGCTCAATTTTTGGAGCCTGCTGCCTAATGCATATAACCTGCCTTGGGTGGCACAGTCTCCAAATAATTTGTGGCCATATTTCACGCCACTATGAGTGCGAGTTCAGATCTGAAGAACCAAATCACTGGTGATAACACATTTCATTTTTGGAAGTTCATGAGAAAATCCTTTGATTAATTGCCAAGAACATTATGGAAATATTTTTAAAATTTTCCTGGGCTTGCTTTCAGATACGCATAATATAAAATGCTCACTTCATTGAAAAAATTTGGGCCAGAAAGCATTAAAGGTGCGATTTGCTTGATCAAACATGTGTATCCAAATGCATACCTTCTTTTAGATGCATGTGCAATTTCTGAGAAGCTCATGGCAATTTCAACACTGAATATGTTATATTTGTAAACATTATACATACTCAGTGTGTACTTTTTTCTGTGCATTTGTTGGCACATGTGACCTGTTCATTGTGGAGCACTGAGCATAATTGTGTGTGTGTGCTAGTTGTTGGCAGGTGAGTTAAAAGAAGGTTTTCTGTTGCTGGCAGCTGTGGTCAGTCTACTTCTGTTCTTTATGCAGTGAAGGTCACTGATACATACTGATATGGGACTAATAACACTTGTCTCCTGTGAGAAAAAAAAAAAGAATTAGTGAAGTGTTTGTGGTTGCGATTAGCCTTGATAGCAGTATGTTAGTCATAAATTTTTTACTTGTATGAAAGTGGAATTGCTCTTGTCTATGTTAGTGCATAATAGTTGCCCTTAGACTGGGTGTTTAACATTGCATGTATGTTTTTTCAAAATGTGCATAACAACTGCTTCTTATGACTGGAATTGTATGTTTTTCCAGTAGGTGCATTGCATGGTGTACACATACTTATAACATATCCTTTATGTTATTATTCATATGCTTTCTGAATGGAATCTCCACTGCAGACAGGTTGTCTTTCTTGATGGCAGAGTGCTTCATTGCTTAGTGATAGTAATGTTGGGTTTTCAAAATTGTAAACAGACGTTTGTTGTCAAAAGATGGGCTACTGTGCAATCTTAACAGCTTCTTGATGGCCTGATGAAAACTAAACCTATGGATTTTCATGTGCAGTTGCTACGTAAACTAGTCTTTTTTTTTTTTAATCGGAGAAGCCTACTAGCTCATATAATGCAGCATAAGCCACAGGTTGCAGCAAGTTCAAGGTCTTTTGTTTGCGATATATCAATGTCCTATTAGTAAAACGTATTGTTACAAGATCATGACACTTATTTTCTACAATTGTGGTATGTTACGACATTCTTTTTCATATGCCTGTTATTTTGCTCGTTCGGATGATTAGAGAAAGTGGCTGTGACACGGTTTACTGACATACTGGGAGTTTCTTTATTTTTTTTATTTATTACATAGGGAAAGTGTGTCACAGGTATCACAATGTGAGTCACAAAGTGAGTCATGTACAGTTGAAACAGCAATGGCATAGGAGACTACAGAAAGAAAAGGGGCAGGGGGGAACATAGCAGATGTATATACACTAAGTATTCAAAGCAAGTTCAAGAAAGAGAAAAGAAAGAAATAAGAAAAATCGCGACAACAGGAAAAAAAGAAACTATCTGCTTTACACTTGTTATAAAGGTTAGTAGCACCAATTGGAAAGTGGACAAATCTGTTAGGTGCGACAAAGTCAGAGGGTAGGTAGTTCTTTTATTGAACAAGCGGTGAATTCTGATATTTGTTAGTTAGAGTGAAAATCACTTTAACTTAATAAGCATGGCTACTGCTGCCTATAACATGTGAGTGCAAGCGAATACCAAGTTACTGTGTGATGGAAAGAAAGAAAGGTAAGTTTTTTTGGTAGGGCAAGCAACATTAGATTAAGGCTCATTTTCAAAGTTTAGACATTATTATGTGCATATGACTGGGAGATAAAGCATGCTACTCTTTTCTGTACTGGTTCTGGCAGACTCCTGTGGTTTTCATGATGAGGGTGCCATATGATTGATGCATATTTCCGATATGATCTGATTAAAATGTTGTATGCACATAGCCCTGTATCTGCATTTGTGAGATATAGACTATATTTGAAAAGACCCAAGTCCTTAGTGCTTTAGTAGTAATATGTTCTGTTTGAGTATTCCTGCTTATATCGAAGTTAAAGAATATATTCAGGTACTTAAATGAAGAAACTGCTTTAATATTGGCCCAAGAGTGCCTGGTTACTTAATCAAGAAGTTTTTGACTCTGCAGACTTCTGTTCTTCCAAAATCAACTTGAATTATAAGCTTGAAGCTGGTCCCACCGACGGTGACTAATATGTTGATATGTAGGGTGTGACGTCAAGAACCTTGGCACACCTGTGCATTGTATGCAACACATAGACCCATAGTACATATGACATACAGCTACACTGAGCTGACACAGCATTTAAACAGTTATCACAATTGATTAGGGTTGCCGATTTTTCCCGTCAGTTGCAAAGTGCAACTGTGCTCTCCTTGTGTGACCATAGTCATTCTAGGCAAGCATGACACTGACATGATGTTGGTGCCAATGATCACAGAGCCATTGACATACATTCTTGCTGAAATATTGGTCTGCCATGCTATGCCGATAACAGCAGACGCAGCTGACAAGTTGAACTTAGTTTGGCCAGCTTTTGTGCTGGCAGTGCCAACACAAATAATCTCATTGTCATCAGACAATCGGGAGATCTCTTGCTGAGTCAAAACTTTCTAAAAAAAAAAAAAAGGAAATTCTGCCTAGATGACAGCAGCTCTATCTACTTTGTTGTGTGCTCGAAATGGATAGAATCTAGCCCCTGAAGCTCAGACCGCCAAAACCTAGTTCTTGGCAGTCATATATAAAAAAATTTTTTTCAGTGTTGTTACTTTTATGTAAATGTTGGGTCTATCACACCAAGTTTGTGCACACGCAATCGTTGCTTGTGGGTACATAGTAAGCAGTTCTGGTGGAGACAGGTGCTCTTTTAGCTACGTGCTGTTTGTATTTTGTGTCAAGCAAACAAGAGGTGGCCTCTTCAATGCACCCATTTGTAAACAAATGCCAGCATTCAATGCAGCAGGTGACATAAGGAGTGAGTCAGGGTTATTAGCGTTAGTAGCTGTGGAAGCTCAAGAGTTTCAAGTCTACCAAGGCACTCAAAAGTTCATAAAATTTGTCATATAAAGATATCTAGACCATCAAATTGACTCATATTTCACAGAGTGGTCATTTAATGTATGAACACGGTGAGGTGAAGAGCTGCTGTGTGAAAATATGGTTTCATAGCCCCTTTGAGGCACCACAGTGCAATATGTTCTTTTGACTACCTATTTTAACAATTTGTACAGAGCTGCGCAATTATGGCTTGTGTACAGAAATTTATTGTATTTGAAGCAGCTTCTCGATTGCAAGGTACTGCTGAAACTTGCGGAATGTGACCGCATTAAAGTGACAGTTGGTAAATTGCTATACATACACCCTGTGCACAATGGCGTAGGTGTCCCTGCAAAGTACACTCTGGAAAGTGACAGTGGCTTTAATTCTTTCATGCTCTTCTCATTGTGTTTCAAAATTTCAGTGATCTGCTAAATGCCCCTGGCATGTTTGCTTGTCATGTTTGCATTTCACTTGCCAGCAGCATTAATCTAGCATACTGTGGGGTGGGGAAGGAGGGAAGCAGTCTGCCATTGCATATGTATATTTGTATTGCCTACTAGGCAATCGCTCCTTCCTCGGGAGCTGCACGTGCAAGCCGAAAGTGGTGCATCATATGGTCCACCCGAGAATATTTAAGCTTCCAAGCTACATTTGTGTGCCGTGAAGTTGGCCATGTGCTAGCCTCTCGTTATTTGTAGGGATACTGTTGCTCATGACCAGTTTTTTTGCACTCGGTCTGCATGAGATATGATTCACTTAAAATATGCAGGTCAGTCTTGAATAAAGTTTTCCAATTACCACAGATTTCCGATGTTACCGTATAGACTCGTGTAAGGGCCGCACTTTTTTTTTTTACAATTTTGACAAGGTGCAGCCCTTAGACAGGACTGAACCTTTTGATTCAGTCCTGTGTAATGGCCGCTACTAGATTGCTCTAGACACTACTAGATGGAGTAGCGGCACGCAGAAGTACACTGCGTGCGAAAATTCGCTGATACGCGTGCGCGGCATCGGGGCACTGAACGCGATTGCTTCTCTGTTGGAAATTTTCTTCAAATTTTGGGCTGCCAAGTTGGGAGTGCGGCCCTTACACGAGTATGTACGGTATACTTTTTATATTTCCACTTTTCTAGCACTGGCATCATTTCTTTCATCAAAGAAGGTTACCCTTTATGCATTTTATGAGCATATGATGCAATAAAGGGAGTTAGAAACAACATGAAATACTAAGACTTGTAGTAGGACGTGATGGCGGCTGTACGAGCCGTGCCCTTGTCCCTACTCGGAAGGCGAAGGCGGCGAGCCGAGTGGCGGCTGCAACGACCAGCCTGGCTGGCTTCTAGAAGGACACTGCGCGTGCCGAGCTTGTGCCTCGAGCACGCGCTGTGCTTCTTTATTTTTCACTTCGACACCCAGCGCTAAGGCACCGGCTGAGAGCACCGACCAAAGCGCCCCGCGTTGCGGTGTCTGTGGGCGCTACAGGGCCCGCCGCCCAGACGGGATGTTGAAATGACGAACCAGTTGTATCTCAATTGAAAAGTGGCCGTGTCCAGTCCGAGTTGTCAACGTGAAGGCATCGGGTCGCCACCACCACTCAGGCGTGTGGCACTGGGTGCTCCTCAACGGGCGAGGGACTCGCGGAATGAACGGACGCTGTTGGCAGGAGCGCGGCTACCCGCTGATATGACGGACGCCACATCTCTCTGGAGGAAGGGGGAGGCTTGTAAGGCGAAAGGTGCGTCGACGATGCCAGCGCACGCATTGCCGGAGGCGTATCACGGACCGCACCTTCGCATGATGTGTAGGATGCGTGCACGAGCGATGGAGTCGAAGCCCTGGACGGGCCACGATGCGTGCCTTGCAGGTGACAGCGGCGCACCCTGTCGGGAGGCGAACACGATCTGGCGCAGCTAACGACGGGGTGCTTCGCGAGTAAGCCACGGGCTGGCCGGGCAAAGGGGGGTCAAGGAACGCAGGAGCGTCCGGTGATTTGTTGAGGACCCCTGACGTGGAAAGCAGCGGGGGTCACAGAAAGTCGTGATTCGCGTCCACAGTGGCGATAGCCGGCAGGGTCGGAGGCAGGAATATCGGAATGGTGCCGAGCTCGCGTGCCGGCTCGGAGACCGGCTCTGCGGACCGCGTGGACGGGTCGGGTGTCATTGTTGCAGGAGTGATGGCGTTGGAGACAGACCTAATGGTGTGCGGCACGGTAGCCGGCGTTGGGTCAGCGATGTCTCCACTGTCGCTTGCCATCGTTGAGGGCGAGAAAGGCGATGACGTGGCCAGTGTCATGGTCGTGACGATACCCTTGTCGACAATATTGTGCGCGTACTCGCACGAAAGAGTCCCTTGGAGAGAGCCGGAGGCCGGGGACTGTGCGGTAGCGCATCGGGTGGTCGCCGAGACGGTAGCGGGGCAAGTCGAGGGAGGAAGGCTTACCTGATGGTGGCTTACGGGCACAGGATGAGATGTCGGTAGCGCTGGTGGTGGGAACGCAGGCAGCGATTCGCGCACCGTGCGGTCAGCCACTGGAAGAGGGTGGTAGGCAGCGCCGTAGAAGTTCAGGACGGACTGCCGCAGTTCGTCTTACGGGCGCGGGCCAGGAGATGGAACACTGAGGTGGAGCTGGAGAGCAAGCGGCAGGATGTCGAGGAGTACCGCATGCTTGAACTCCTGGATTCATATGTGGTTCAGCTCCAGAGCCGCCTCGAACTGGGCAAACCACGTGCTGACGTAGCTAAAGCCCCTATATTTATAAAAGTAGCGCCATCCACTTCCCTCCTCCTCCGTTCCACTATCGCGCTCGGCGCGACCAGCGCGATCGAGGCGCGATATCGACAGTGGCGCCGCCTGCGTCGGGCCTGCCATGGCAGACGACAGCTAAAGCGCTACCAGAGGAAATCCGAGGAAAACTTCGATCGCGCCCTGCGGAGACGTTTTTGAGGCGCGATTTTGCTTCGTCAGTCAGTAACTGGTCTTAATAATGCCGTTTTAAATGTAGCAACGAGACGATGCGAGACGGCGCAAATACCAAGTGTGCAGCAAGCGCTTGCGCTCGCCGGATGGTAAACAAGAAAAGCCTTTTGCCCTCGCCTTGTCGGTTGCGGCAACTTAAGGCGCAGCAGCATGCCATCACAACGAAGTTCTTGTCCCTAACACGTTTGATCCATTTGTGCGTACAGCACTTTCGTCGCACAGGCCCGAGAATGGCAGTCGGAGCGCACTGGAAAGAAAAAAAATATACAAAAGCACGACGCGAACTTCCACGTGACACGGATTGGCCAATGGAGGAGCGGAGGAGGCTGGGGCGACAGGAGGCGGCTAAGAGAGGGCGAGGAGGAAGCGCCGGGGTGAGCGCGGTGGCGGCAAGATCTAAGAATGGCGCTACTTTTTATAAATATAGGGGCTTTAGATGTAGCTGGACGAGAACGGCGGCAGTGTTGAGTGTTGCTTTGACCACTCACAAACGTGGAAAGCGCCAAAATTGGGAAAAGGCATCACTGCAAAATCACGGGCCAGTTTTGAGACCACCACTGTGAATTCATTCAAAAACTGTGGCTTCAGGAAAGACTGTGCCTCCTATGCTTGTGACGCCACAACCTGGATGGACTGCACCTTCACGGCCGACGGTGATCCAGACTTTGAAGGTTAAAACGTTCCTGTGACCTTTATGGAGTTCATTAATACCTGCGACAATGTTGCTATCTGCGGCAAGCTGTCATTGGATGATGCCATCAAAGAGACATTGTCTCATTTCAACACCACTGCCACCTTGAACGAGGAGGACGACCACATAGATGCTGCTGTGCCTGTGTCTACGTTTGCGAAAGTGCTACGGAACATTGGCAGCATTCAGAGATGCACCTGTGCAGATGAAGCCGTAGGTGGCATTCTTCCGGACATTGCTGGCTCGAAAGAAAGCTGTTGCTGTATGTTTTAAAGAAGGTCCAGAAAAAGCTGACCGACTTTTTTTTTTTTTAAGTGTGCAGGTGAAAGAAAAGCACTTTAGCATGCTGGCTGGTGAGGATCGCAATATGCAGTATTTTTTTCACATTTGTTTTATTGGTTTTTATTTCTGAGTCATGTAGAGTAGTATTTTGTAGTTTAAATTGAAACTTCTCTCAACTTTGTTGAGCAAGACCATGCATTAAAGACTTAATTTTTGTTGTTCGGATTATACAGCGTTTTCGCACGGTTTCGAGAAAGTCATATAATCGGGGTTCCACTGTACCACTCCTCAATTAGAATAATTTTTTGCAGTCTTATGGATGTATAAATGTCTTGATATTTTACACATGAAATTAGAATGCTGAAGTGTAATTTTGTTACCAAAATTTTTTAAAATTATTTTTAAAAGATTAATGCAATTTTTCGACATGCATGTCCCCTTA
The DNA here is from genome assembly GCF_013339745.2 of Dermacentor silvarum. Lineage (NCBI taxonomy): Eukaryota > Metazoa > Arthropoda > Arachnida > Ixodida > Ixodidae > Dermacentor > Dermacentor silvarum. Next base: position 181,356,078 of record NC_051154.1, on the reverse strand, counting down.
AGGAGGGACGCCGCGGCGTGCCTTTGAAAACCGAAAAATCATGAAAAAGTCGATTTTTGGAAAACCACATATTCGGGCAGTATGTCCTATAAACTACCATTTCTGTAAATATCAACGTCTAATTCATCGCGAAACTATTTAAAAAAAGTTTATAACGAGCCGTGGCAGCCCTCAAGCGCTCAAAATACCCCTACTTGGCGCGAACGCCTTTTCTCCACCGCTCTACCGAGCGCCACCATTTTGGTGTTGTTTTGTTCGTGCATTCTTGCGCTTTTTTTCCTCACCACCCGCGGCGGCGGCGGAAGCGTGGGAGAGGCGTAAATCGCTCCTGATTGGAGGGCACTATAGGTGTTTCTAAAATGACTGGGGAACCTTGCCAATTTCATTGCATAAGGACATTTCAGCTGCGTGGCTTCCCTAGTGATGCCCCTGTGCATCTGTTACTTTAACCTTTTGGCACCTTTACTCAATATAGTATTCTTCCTACTTTACATATATTTCGTGAATCACGGATCAAAATTTAAAGAAATTAAAATGCTGTGTACAATGTGAGCTAGTTGGGGGACTTATGCCAAAGAAACAACTTAATATAGCTTTCAGAATGAATAATTCTTGTAGGCGGCCGCATTTCAATAGAGGTGATATGCAGAAACGCCCGTGTGCTTGTGTTGTAGTGCAGATTAAAGAACCCCAGGTGGTCAAAATTAATCCAGAGCCCTCCACTACGGCGTGCCTCATAATCAGAACTGGTTTTGGCACGTAAAACCCTAGAAAGAAGAATCCTTGTAGACAGGGCTGTCTCCTGCGTCCTTAGGCAGTCGTCCTATTTTCGTACTGCTTCTTTTCCATGATAAATTCTTGTCCTTTTGGCACACACCATTGCATAGTATTCTTAGCCCTCGAATATTTGCAGTTGGCTGCAAATAGCTGCCTTCATATATTCTAAATATGTATTTTACTGCAATGCCCATTACACGTGATCTGCTTCATTTAAAAGTTCTCCCTGCTACACACCACGCTTCCAGTTATTTACTCATTTTGCTGCTACTTTTTAATTATTTTTGGTGTTCCATTTGATTTCTGTGACACGAAACTAAGAAGGTTAACCTCTTGTTCGGTGGTATGTAAAAGGCTGACACCCCTTCACATGAGCGCCTCACATGCCTATCTCAAAGATGTTAAAAAGAACAGTGATGTCACTCGGTCAGAGGGCCAAATCTTTATTTCCTTCAGCAGATTCGCGCGCCTTTTTAAAAGCTGTGATAGTTTGCAAAGTACTGCGCATATTCTGTTGTACCACACGCTATTAGGATGAAGAGTCCAACAACTTTTCATCTCGGCATTAAGTCAACCCATTTATTTAAAACCTAATTTGTGGCAGTAGTATATAATGAGCCATATTTCATGGCCAAGACTCTTGCGCTGCCTGCAACAGTGGAGCAGTGTTTGCCATGGCTGTTGAAAGATCGCATTTTTTGCTTGTGTGATTTGTATAACTCCAAACAGCTTAAAAATGATGTGCAGTCCTTCTTTCGCAAACGGCAGTCGAGTTATTGTTGCTGCAGAATAAAAATATCTTGCTGTGCTCTCCATGGGACGAAAACTTATCACGAAAAAGCTGTTTATGCAGTGTGCTTGCAGAAGTGGCCACTAGTTTGCCTGTAGGGGTGCTTCTACACGTTGTGTGTGAGGTGTATATTAAAAGGTCTTTCTTCAGTCTATTCAATATTGACTTGTTTTAGATATGAAAGAAAGAATTAACCATGTACCTACATTAACAATTTATGGTTCTTTTATCATTTACTTGAGATGGAACTTGTGCCTCTGAGCTACAGACACATAGGTTTAGAAAACTAATTAACTTTAAGCACAGGAAGTGTAAATTTAAATAAAGGTTTAATTTTGAAGTTCTTACTAGGGTCCTGTTAAGCTGAACTGAATAAGACAAATGTTGTGTGTCAGGTGTACTTAAAGTAATGAATTCATGGAAAATTAATTTTCCAACAAGGACCAGACAGAAAAATAAACGGGGTGTAGCATTGTGTCAGCTTTATTGTGGCCATTTGTCCTGCCCCAGTGCTGTTTGCCATAATGATAGTATAACTACTGGTTGAACTTTACACATTGCTGCATTACGCCTGTGTGTCTGCATGGTGGGTTACAAACGAACTGTACTTGTAAGAAACTTGTGTAGGCCCATTTTGATCATTGGAAAATGACAAGAAAGAAAGAAATTCGGAGAAAAAAAAATACGACTAGAAAAACAAAAGCCAGAGAAAAGAAAATCTGGAAAAAGGAAGTATTGAAGAAATCACTAATTGGATAGGTGAAACACTTAGCATGCTGTCCCAGAAGCTGCATAAGTGACGTTTGGTCCTGTGTACATGTATAATATAGTTTAATTGTTAGAGCAGCCTTAAGGCAGTCAAGTACAATGTGTCAAAGTTGATGTATCAGATAATTCCTTTATGTATAGTATGCGATATGCGTGTTGGTTTAATGAGGTTGCATCAGACAAAGTGGCACGCTTGTGGCAGCTAACTGAAAATGCACAAACTTTCTAACAAGTGCGTTTAGATGGTTTATGCAAATCTGAAGCTTGTAGTTTCTTCAGGTGCATTGCAGAATAGTTTTAAAAAATTTGAAGGCTCGGGTTAATAAATACTATGACTCAATGAATTTTGACAAGTTTCACAGGCTAAAACTGAAATGTATGCATGAAGAGTGTTTTTCATGCCCAGAGACTATAAGTATCCTTCACCTGTCTCTCCACTGGCTGTTGTCGGCGGAGAACAAATGAATGCTGGTTAATTACATGATTGATTATAGGTCTGAGCTTTTAATATGCCAACCATTATGGCTAAACTGAACCCTAATAAACCAATCATTTATCTTGCATTCTCTATTTCTCTCTATCTTCAGACACCTTTACGGAAACACCTTTACTGAAACACCATGTAGAACTGCTTTTCAAAGTTGTCCACTGCAAAAAAATTTTTTCACTCTGAATCTCCTTCACGTGACCAGATAAAACCAAATGACAAGGTTGCTTAGAGAAAACAAACATGGTTTATTTTTTATGTGAGTGTACACAATTGTGTAGAAAGCGTCTCAGTGGTCATGAAACCGGCATAGGCATTTTAGTTGTGAAATTGGAAGAAGCTACTACACTTCTTGTTGAGGCACAGTCGCATCTGGCAGTTCACGCAAAATATTCTCGACTGACCCTCTCTTGCATTCTTTACGATTCCATCTGGACGAATCTACTTGCTCCCCGAGCTTCAGGCCAGTGTTCAATGGCATCATACTGGGCATCTGCGTTGGGCCACTGAACACATTATTTCCTGGAGAAGTTCAGGCGGCAGGGCTTGAATTTCATGTGATGGTTTTCTATGCTTCCTTGCGCTTGGCACAGATGTATTGAGTGCCTCTGCAACCTGTAGTAGGAAGTGCAAAAAGTCTAGAAGCTTTGTCCTGCGACCTTCTGGATAATCCTTGATACATAATAAAGACTTATTATTTCTTCAGATGTGCTGACATTTTGGAATGTCTGAACGCTGTGTAAGTTTGCGCTGCAATGTACTCAAAAACAGATTTGGGCACATACTTTTCAAAGTAGTCGTATGGAGGGCACATTTCATCTTGCTGTCAGTGAGGCTGCACAGCTCCATCTTAAGCGGAGCATGTATTGTATCTTTCTCTATTGGAAATTCCTCTGAACATTGTCTGAAGAAGGTATTTCTTGCAGTAATGCATCCGGCAGCATGTTTTCATCTTTATGGGCAGAACACTGAGAATGAAGTCTTTCCTGGCCAACCTCATCTTTGTAGCTTTCACCAAAATCTTATATGCTACCAGAAGCAATGTCCTCTAGCAATGTCCTTTCCACTGAATGTGACGTCCCGTTGCGAGACTTTTTTTTTTCTTTTTAAGCATGTTGCGCAGGGTACACGCATAAGGTGGTTATCGCAAGAGGACCAGCGGGGGGGAGGGGGGGGTCACTTCAGGTACATCATCGCGCTTTGTACACATTTTCTTACCATGCATTAATTCTGCTGCTGCCAGAGTGCTGACCAAGGCAATGTATGTTGTATGTACTGTCTGAAGAATTTCACACATTTGACAGATTTATAAACGTTGCAGGGCATTCGAGAAAATCTGAAAAAAAATGTTTATTTGCACTTACCAGCTGACGTTACCACAGGCGGGAACATGCTGTTTGTTCTGGTGCATAGTTTATGCTTCTTTAATAGCAGGGTGCTGCAAACGTGCAGATCGCCAAAGCAGAAGCACAAGATTTGTGTAAATTTAACAAAAATGCCTAGTTTTGAACGTAATGAATGCATTTGTAGATGTGTACACAGTGTTGTAAAGGGTTAAGCAAACTGTATGCTGTATCCCACACATCCTGAACTGCTTTCTTTTTAATAAATAAAAACAATGTCAAAAGGAAATTGATTAAATAGGTGTGACTACAGCGCATAATTTTGGAAGTGTCACAAAAGTACAGAGGAAAATTAACCGGATCTGTTGTAATAAACTATGTGCTTATGTTTAACTGAAATTTTTTTACTACTGTTATTCTGAGCTGATATTTAATACAAATGTTGATCAAGACTTTAAAACGATTGGTCTGACCTGTTCTTGAGGCAATGTGGGTAAAGTGTGCTGCTGTATGTGGTTGAAAGTTTGGTTCCCAACTTCACTTATTGCAATTTTTTAAGGGGGTAAAGAGATCAAACTTACTTTATTTTATTCTTTAGAGTACATCACCTGGTAGCCATACCAGTGGCACAATTTAAAAGGGTGCACATGTGCAAATAACACCACTTCCTCTTCGGCTCTCTATTGTGGTTGGCTTCGAGTGCCACGCAATACATGACGCATTGGCAAGCATATGTAAAAAAACAGATGACATTGCGCATCATTTGCTCGGAGTTGTAGAGCTCATAAGTATTAGTTGCACCATCTTAACCATCAGAAAAGATGCACGAGGAACTTGCAAAACTTCTTTGCAACCACCTGATGCCTAAAGTGTATGTCGTTGGTAAATGTGCTAAATTTCACAGGCTCAGTCAACTAGGTGAATCATTCAAGCATCATACACTACTATGTAGCAGAATTGCAAATGCCTGTTGAATTATGCAAATGTGGCTGCCTTTTTTGGATATATCGCTCGGAGACAAGTTTGTCCGTGGTTTATTTTGTGCTGAAATAGAAGGGTATTTGTTTGTCGAAGATGAGATGCTAGCATTTAAACAAAGTTGTAGAAAGCCTTGGCTATGGGTAAAGGAAAATGTCCAAGAAGTGCATGCGAAAGAGTAGAGCAGCGATTGTAGGCAAAAATGCGAGGAGGAAGCATCCATATGAGAGTTACTGCTGTAGTGCTGCTGCAGCTTTGATTGCTGAGCACGGAAGTCATGGATTGAATAACCAAACGCAGGGGCCACATTTCACTAGGGGTGAAATGTAAAAATGTGAAATGCAGTGTTTTCACGAAGTCTGTTTTATGGTTCTTATAAGCCCACTCATAGATGCAAAGGTGTTCTTATAGGCAGTTGGGCCTTGCAGCACACTAAGTGGCACTGGCATGGACTGAGCCGTTGACCAGGTGGCACACAGCTTTCTGGCAGCAAGTGGATATAATGTGTTGCGACAGCTGCTGAAGCTGCACAAGTTGTGCCCATCAAAAGGGGACCTCCTACTTTCTTTTTAAAGTTCTCTTCACTCCATTCACTTGTTCTTTATCCTTCTCATTTAGAATAATTCCTGATGGGAACACATTGAGTCAATTTTTTAGAAGTTTTAAATTGATACCAGCGGTACTGTAGCAGACAAAGGTGACATTGTGTGCATCGCTAAGAAGTTTTTCAGAAGATGATGTCCACTGTGAGAGCCTGCTGCTGTCACAGTGAATGAGTTCAGAGCTGGAGGAAATGCTGAAGTCTGTTTCTATCTCTTTCACTCTATTATTCTGCAAATTTTGGTTCTGTTGCTGCTCAGCACCAGACACTTCCCAACACCATTGTTGCAGCTGTTCCCGTTTGAGGGGGCCCCCAGAATAAGCGGTGTGCAGGCAGTCGGCGATGGTTTAAAGCTCGAAGCATGAGTGGTTCCCCAAGGCGAAATAGCATTCACCTTTTGCTTTTGGCTACATATGCAAAAGTGTGTTGATAAACAAGAAAAACTTAACGTGCAGTTTGCCTAGCTTTAGTATGTGGGGCTACACTTATTGTCATTGTTAGGCCTAATATGTGCCTTGGTTGACGAACTACGAGTTTAGTAACTTGCTGCTGTTTGTGACAGTTAACTAGGCAGCCTCTTTGCTACTTGTTAACTACTTGAATCTAATGGTGCTTACAAATCTGGAAGTTAACTAAAGTTCGTTACTGTGAATCTACTCCTATTTGGATTTGGAGGCTTTGTTTCTGAGAAAAGGTTACTATGTATTTTTTATTTTCAAGAGTGTTGTAACCTAGATTTTCTTTCGGGAAGGGCTTTCCAGCATGCCAACTACGTCTAATACATATACATGCTCATGGCTGACTGAAAATTTTGGGACGGGTCGGGACCCTGTAATTCCTTCACTGTTCACGCGACTGTTGTTAGAGCTTTACTGATTCAAATGCATACTGTACTGATCATTGATGCACCTTTGACTTGGAGTAAGAAATGTACGAGCTGTTCTTGAGGTGAACTATCTATCTTTGGTATACATGATCACATAGATGCATGAGTGGCACAGTTGTTTGCACTACGCTTTGTTTGCTTGCTTGCTTGCTTGCTTGCTTGCTTGCTTGCTTGCTTGCTTGCTTGCTTGCTTGCTTGCTTGCTTGCTTGCCTGCCTGCCTGCTTGTGAGCTGGCATGCATCTTCTGCTTGTTGAACTGAGACAGGGGCCTGATCATTATTGCCGATAGTCTTAGTCCTGAAAGTTGTCATTATGGACCTGCCACGGTGGTGCAGTAGCGTTCTGCTGCTGAGCAGGAGGTCACGGGTTCAATTCCCGGCGGCGACAGCATTAGGTTTCTGTTAGGTTTTGTGTGGTACACTCTGGTGCCCATAAACATTTGTCACTGGTGGTCCACCAAAGAGTTGAAAATGCAGGAAGTGTGTGGAAAAACAAAAAAAGCACACGCCAGTGTGAAAACTGGAGTTGCGCTGCTGTGGAGAAAGGTAGTGACAAGGCTCATGCTCTAGCCCTTTTACCTTTCACATTCTTTTATGCAATGTGCATTTTCTAGTGAAAGAGCAGGAGGAACTGCTTTTTCTGTGCACCCTGGCTGCTCAGTATACCTGCTCGTGTTTGACCCTTAAATATTGCCATTACAATTTCCTTACTCATTGCTGAACTCCTTTTTTTTCCCCCTTATTCATGTAATGCTCTTGCTGGATCACGTGTGTAGCTGCACACCTATTGTGTACGTATCAATACTTTTTTAAGATGTGCCAGTATATTTTTGCAGGTGTGACTTTGTGGGGAGTGCAGTATAGTATGTTTAATGATGGGTTTCACTTGAAGAAAATGCTTTGACACTTTAAAATCTATTTGCGGTTTAGGCAAACAACTACTCTTACTGCAGAGTGCACCAACCAACTTGTGCCAAACTCAAAAGAAAAAATGTGCCAACATACAACAGTAATACTACTTGTATATTATAAGTAACTGTATTCCGAACACGCCAGTAATTTTTAAGAAATTCTGCTTTACGAGCTAACTAAAGCTAAGATATAAAAAAATTATAAGTATGTATGTCCCAAGTAGCACTGTGCATATAGCTTTTAAAAGTTTTGCACTCACTTGTTTGCAGCATAGTACTACCTGTAGAGGAGAGCCCACAGAACTTTCTCACCTGCATGATAGCTTGCTTCTGCACCTTGATAGCGCTGCTCTCTAACATGCTACAGGTAAATGGATCCTAAATCATTGGCCCAGAGGTCCTGTGGAAGTTGAGTTTCAAGCATTCTGCAATATTTAAGAACCGTTTGCTGCTGTGAATGTAGCAATTGCGCTTGAAATTGTTGTCCACTGCGGAACCTTGAACCATGCAAGAAGTGGGGTTTATTTCATGACTGCAAATGACATACAGCTAGTTACATCTGTGTAGGTGTTAAGTAGCGTGCTTTCTTGAACTAGCTAGCCATGTGATCATGCGCTGTGTGTTTACACCACAGCGCAAGTAGGACGCATGCATAGTTGGTTCATGTGAAGCTCTGTAGTTTGGTTTGTAGTGTGTTTGTAGAACTGTCAAACATGTGCTTGCTATGGGCAGTAAAATCTGCTAGTTCTGTCTGTGGAAGGTATTATAGCCTACATGATCATTTCTTTTCCTCACCCAATTTAAGTGTTGCACTTTGTTTGCAGTTCTGATATGAAGAATGCCCTTGAAGAGCATTTCAAGTCAAGTTCCATTGTAAGTAGCTTTTTCAGGAGTCATTAATGTTTGACTGTTTCTCTCGTGCACATATTTGTTGTGTAATATGAGGGCCACACTAAAAGTAATGAACAACAATTTTTTTTTTATGCAAGATTGAAAGTGCACAATAGGTGTATTGTGGTACAGGGCACCATCTTTTCTGCAATCACAAATAGCCATTTTGCATTAACAGGTTACATAATCTGGCCACCAGTAGGCTAAGCAACATGGCAACACACGGCATCTCGTTTCGTCAGTGTGCGGTGATATAATTTCTGATGAAAGAGTGCATTTAAGCTGCTGAAATTCATTAGAGGCTTCAGGTGGTGTATGGTGACGTGTGAATGAGCTCGAGTAGTGTGCGAAGATAGATCGGGCATCTTAACGATGACCATAGTAAAATTGAAGATCAATCTCAGAGTGGTGGTGCTTGGACGCTGCAACTGAAGCCAGCAAGGAGAGCGTTGATGCACTCATCAAAGAAGGCAGGGGGTAACAAAAGATTAAATAGCGAGAAGGATTTTAATGGGGCACAGTGCTGTCCAGGAGATGATTAAAAGCTTAGGTTACCCAAAAATAAATGTTGCTCTATACATTGAAACACTGCAAAAGCTCTGTCTCTGCACAATATGCATAAATGCATGAAAGTGATCTAGCAGCATGACTATGCACGCCCTTACATTTCTTGACAGAATAGAAGGGAAGCGCTTCCGCAATCACCTCAAATGCCTTCAAATGCGAGGCCCATGATACGAGACACAAGAGACGATCCTTGCAGTGGTGCATCACCATCTTTACAAGGCTTGAATGGAGTTCTAAGGGGTATATTCAAGTTGCGCGATTGGTGGGAGAAATGTAGAATATATGGAAAAATGGACAAAAGCTTGAAAAATAAAGCGACAAGGTTTCACTTTTAGTAATGCAGTGTAATCATTTGAGAAAAGTTGGTCTTTACTTTCAGTATGACCCTCATATTTATGTCTGGTTAGAAACCAGGTCCCATTAAGGCAGCATGTTTTTCTTTCTTTCTTTTTTTTTTTTTGCACTGTGTTTATGAGGATCGATGAGGCCTGTATCTTGTTAGCCCAGCGACTCATTACTGGAAGAGAGTCTCTTGCAATTTGTGCATTCTATCAAGCTATGTTCTTGTGCATGGCACTGCTGATGGTGCATTCTTGAAGAAGTAATGGCAAGATGATTGTACAGTGACCTACATTTTTATTCTAACAACTTCAGTAATAGATTTTGTGCTTACCACTGCCTTTTTTGCCCTGAAATTGTGCCACAGGATCACATTTTATGATACAAATTGTTAAATATACCACTTGACATTGTTGCATGCCTGGTTCTTTAGCATTAGTGAGCTTCCACATGGAGTAGACTAGTTTTGCCGTCTGTTTGCATCTAAATAAAACATCATGGATAACAGGTGAACCAGTGTAGCAGCTTCATGTGATTTGTTGCTTTGTGTTGTTTCGAGTTTCAGTAGTGCATAACAGTTTTGTGATCTCAATCAAAGCGAGAAGACAAAATAAAAATTTCACATCAACAGCAAACTCTCGAAGTCTGCACTTGTTATCCATGCTATTTTCCTTAGTTGTCGACAGGTGCCAAAATGAGTCCATATATATGAATCAGCTCACTTATGCTTAATAATGGTGCTATAAAAATTTTTATGGATAAACCAGACAAGCAATGATACCAAGTGCTACACTGAATGATTCAAACCAAGAAATGTGATCTTGTAGTGCCCTTTTAGTGCAAAAAAAAAAAAAAAAAAGCAGCTGTAGGGGCAGGATTGTTTTTTTTTTTTTTTTTTTAGATTTTAGAATAAAAGCTCGGGTCACACTATTTACTAAAACAAATATGCCTGGCATTTTAAATCCTCATAAATACAAGAAGCATCTCTAGTGAATGTGTTGAATGTTGACGATACATTGCAGTATGGGTTTAATTAGAATGTCATTGGGCAAGATGGATTCTGCTATCCGCTCTGTTAAGGAGCATGGTGTATTCATGAGGTGGTTGTGGTTGAAAGGAGGCAGGTTGATGAAACATACCTAAGAAGCTTGAGAGTGAAGACCTTAAAGAAGTAATTCTCCTGGAGTAAATGGAAGTTGATACACCATTATGTGAACTGCTTTGAAAAGAAGGGCAATTATGTGAAAGATGAAGTGACCTTTGTGCCTCTACTTGAAAGACATGTTTCAATACTTTGAACTTGCAGTTGCTTTTTGAAGCACCCTCATGATGTGACACCTGATAAAGAATGACTCATTTTATATTTTCACCCTGCAGTACACTGAATGCATTTGTGCATTTTAACTCTGTATGACTTGTCAAGCCATGTGAACAAACCCTTAAATATTAACACGCAATCATTTGGGATGTGGTGAATATTCTGAATTCAGTACCTCGGCAAAGCATGCTGTTTGTAGGCCTACAGCATACATTTAACCATCAGGCATGAGCGTTTTCTATTTGTTTCTTCTATCACCTTTTATTCCCTTTACCCCTTTCCCCAGCACAGGGTAGCCAGCCGGTACTTACACTGGCTAACCTCCTTGTATTTCTTTTCCTTCTCTCCCCCTCAGGCATGAGCAGTGCTTGTCTTAGCTTTTATATTCGTATTGCTGAAGATGATTACTACCCGTGAGGTCCACAGTCACTTTGCTTTGCTTGCCACTAGTAGACCACACTTGTCTACCCATTGTCAGTCATTCAATTTAGCTACTCTATGGATCTTACTTGGTAATTTGCATTAATTTCATTATTGCGTAAGTAAAGCTAGCCTTTTGTGTTAGAAAGCATTTTTTTTTAAAAGCAAAGCATTTCTTTGCAAACCTCGCTGGGTTTTGTGACCGTGGGCACTGGCTGTTTTCTTGCTGAATAGGCCAACCAATCACAGCAGAGCACGCAGGCCGTGCACACCACTAGGTTCCTAGCACCACCAGATGGGAAGGGATGAGGAGCGAGTAGAAAGTTGATATCACCAAGGGACTGAGACAGGGGTACCCTTTATTCCCGCTGCTGTTTATGATGTACATGGTAAGGATGTAAAGGGCGCTAGAAGGAATTCCAGGTTTGTTTTATGCGGACGACATTGTATTGCTTGCTAACAAGCAAAGTGATATGCAGCGTCTGGCTAATATCTGTGGACAGGAAGGTGAGAATTTAGGATTGAAATTTAGTGTTTAAAAAATACAGTTTTATGGTATTCAATGAAAACAGTGAAGAACAGTGTCAATGCAGGGCCAGGAATCACCTCGGGTAAAAGGATACAAATACCTTGGTGTATGGATAAACAAATGCAATAAATACATAGAAACACAGGAAAAAACAATAATAGCCAAGGGGAAGAGAAATGCAGCCATAATGAAACACTGAGCGCTATGGGGGTACAATATGTACGAGGTGCTCCATGGTATGTGGAAAGGTCTAATGGTACCAGGACTTACATTTGGAAATGCAGTTGTTTGCTTGAAGTCAGGGGTACAATCAGGACTCGATGGCAACCAAAGGTCAGTGGGGCGCCTCACATTGGGTGCAAACGGGAAGACTATAAATGAAGCTGTGCAGGGGCATATGGGCTGGACAAGTTTTTAAGTAAGGGAAGCTCAGAGTAAAATTGATTTTGAAGAACAACTGAAGAATATGAAAGAGGAGTGTCCAGGTATTTGTACAGGAAAGAGATTGACTCACAGTGGAGGAGGAAGAGAACTAGGAAGCTTACCAACAAGTATGTGACTGGTATAGTAAGCAACATGGCAACAAAGAACAGCAAACGCAATGTCAGATAGGTTGAGACAATCTTATCGGTGGCGGCAATGGAAAAGAAACCTGCTATGAGTAGCTACCTAAGAGGAAAGAACGAAATCGGGAAAAAGACAATTTATGATAACTCAAAGGGAAGCTCTTCACTTTTAGAAGCGAGATCAGGATGCCTTAGAACGTGTAGTTATGTCGGGAACCGAGGGGTCGCAGCGAAGCGCCAGAACAAAGGACCAGCTCAGCAGGCTTTCAGAACGGACTAGCGCGAGCTGTGCTTGCGCCGCTGGCACACGCCGCCCAACTTTATTTTTCTTGTCAGTCGCAGCCAGCCCCAAGGCGCCAGCCGAGAGCGTTGGCCTTAGCGTCTCCGCTTAGCAGCGTCAGTGGACGCTACAGGGCCCCCCGCCCAGACGGAACGGCGAAATGTACTCGTCGACGAGGCAGAGATGAGGCTGTCTTGGAGTCAAGCAGATCGACGGGTGTGCTAGCGACATCCGTGGGGAGCTCCTTGGGAGGCTTGATGTAGGCTGGTTTGAGGCGGTCCAGCGAAACGACTTCTTCGCAGCCATTCAAGAGAATGGTGGCGGACTTCTGCGTCTTGTGGAGGACACGATATGGTCCGTCGTAGGATGGTGTAAGAGGCGCCTTTATAGCGTCTCGTCAGAGGAACACGTGGGACGAGGACTCAAGGTCCGGGTACACAAAGATGCTGTGGTCCGGTGATCGAGGCGATACGGGGCGCAGTTGCTGAATACAGTCCTGTAGGCATTGGAGGTACTGTAGCGGCTGGGGCGAGGGGGCCGAAGGAACGAACAAGTCTCCAGGAAGCCGCAGGGGTGCGCCGTAGACGAGTTCGGCCGCTGAACAGCCAAGGTCGCGACGAAGGACGGCACGTAGGCCGAGAAGCACCATAGGAAGGTGGTCGACCCAGTGTTCTCGATCCAGGCGCACAGTGAGTGCAGCCTTGAGCTGATGATGGAGCCGCTCGACCATGCCGTTGGCACAGGGATGATATGCAGTGGTACGGCAGTGCTTAGTGCCAAGCAGGTGGTTGAGCGAAGTGATGAGTGTACAGTCAAATTGCTGGCCACAATCAGTTGTCACAATGCTGGGGCAGCCGAAGCGGGAAACCCATGCTGAAACGAAGGCTTTGGCGACCGTTTCAGCAGTGATGTCCGGAATGGGCGCGGCTTCAGGCCAACGGGTGAAGCGGTCGATCATTGTGAGAATGCAGCAACAGTTGTGAGAGTGAGGAAGTGGTCCAACCAAATCAAGATGGACGTGGTCAAAACGGCAGCTAGATGGCAAGAACGACTGCGTGGGAGTCTTCGTGTGGCGGGTCACTTTGGCGGTCTGGCATGTGAGGCACGAGCGGGCCCACTGGCAAACATCAGTGTTAATGCTTGGCCAGATATACTGCTGTGTAACGAGGCGCTGCGTGGCTCGGATGCTGGGATGGCAGATGTCATGAAGTGATTGGAACACCGCACGACGGAAATCAGCCGGAATGAAGGGGCGAGGTGCAGCCGCTGACATGTCGCACCAGGGGGAGCCAGGCACAAACGGGTGAGGAACGAGTTGTAGACGGAGGGAACGGGGATGGTCACGCAGCGCTTGCAGCTCGGGGTCTTCTATCTGCGCACGAGCTAGACCTTGCCAATCTACAGTCGATGTAGAAGTGCCGAGGGAGGTGATGCGTGAAAGTGCGTCAGCTGCCTCGTTGTCGGTGCCTTTGATGTGCCAGATATCTGTTGTGAACTCTGATATATAGGCCAGGTGACGAACTTCACGTGCGACGTACTTGGAAGAGTTTGTCTGGAAGACATACACCAGAGGCTTATGATCTGTTAGAATATAAAATGGCTGGCCCTCCAAGAAGTGCCGAAAGTGCTGGATGGTGGAGTAGATGGCGAGCAGCTCGCGGGCAAAAACGCTGTAGCGAGTCTCGGCAGGTTGGAGCTTCCAAGAGAAGAAACCCAGTGGGCACCACTCCGAGTTGATTTTCTGCTGGAGAACAGCGCCAATGGCCACACTGGAAGCATCCACCATGATGCGGGTTGGCACGTTAGTTCTCGGGTGGATGAGAAGCACCGCATCGGCGAGGGCTTGTTTAGCAGCCCTGAAAGCAGCGTCAGCTTCGGGAGACCAGGAAATCGCAGAGGAGGAGCCCTTGGTCGTGCGAAGAAGGTCAGTCAGTGGGTGTAGAAGCTCAGCGCAGTGCGGAATAAAACGTCGGGAGAAATTCACTAGGCTGAGACACTCACGCAGCTGGCGTAGAGTAGTGGGTGCTGGGAAGTCTTTCACAGCCTGGACGTGAGAGGGCAACGGACGAATTCCCAGCGCCGAGATGTGGTGGCCCAGAAACTCGAGCTCGGAGGACCCAAATACGCATTTCTGGGGGTTGACAACGAGGCCAAATTGTTGAAGGCGTTCAAAGAGTTCCCGTAGGTGATGCTCATCATCTTGTGGATTGCGACTCGTGACAAGGATGTCGTCGATGTAGGCAAATACAGCCGGGAGGCCACGCGTTACCTCGGCAATGAATCGTTGGAACGTTTGAGCTGCGTTGTGCAACCCAAAGGGCATGCGCACATACTCAAAAAGGCCGAAGGGTGTAGTAATGGCTGTCTTCGGTATATCGTCAGGCTCAACGGGGATTTGGTGATAGGCCTTGACAAGGTCCACTTTACTAAAGATGTTGCATCCTTCCAAGTGGCCTGTGAAATCTTGGATGTGTGGAAGGGGATAGCTATCGTGGACCGTGTGAGCGTTGAGCGCCCGGTAGTCACCGTACGGACGCCAGTCACCCGGTTCCTTCTTGGGCACCAGATGGAGTGGGGAGGCCCAACTGCTGGACGAAGGGCGAATAATACCTAACTGGAGCATGTGATCGAATTCCCATTTAGCAATGGCCAGACGCTCACCGAAGAGGCAGCGCAGACGGGCTGTGACGGGCGGACCACGTGTGACAATGTGGTGGGTTACGCTGTGCTTGGGCGGCTGATTTAAATTGCAGGGCCTCGTCACCTCAGGGAAATCTTCGAGAATTCGAGCGTACGGGCATGATGGGATCAGCGTGCGGATGACAGTGGGAGCGACAGCCGGCAGAACGCCAGGGATGGAGAGGCACGTCTTGCTGTCAATCAGGCGATGGCGGCACATGCTGACGTCGAGGTCGAAATGGGTCAGGAAGTCGGAGCCGAGGATAGGCTGATGGACGTCGGCCATGATGAAGACCCACCGGAACGTGCGTCGCAGGCCAAGGTCGAGTGTGAGGGACCGCAGACCATACGTGGCGATGGAGGTAGAGTTTGCCGCGTGGAGCGTAGGTCCAGGTGACTTGGAAATGCGGTCACGCTTGGAGGAAGGCAGTACACTGACCTCGGCACCCGTGTCTACAAGGAACCGCAGGCCGGAAATGCGATCCATGACTATGAAAAGGCGGCCGGGTTGTAAGGCGAGGTCACATGCCGCCGTCAGTGATCTCACGGTGCATTTCCCGACCATTCGCATGGGGACTTGCACTGACGGGCGCGGTGCTGGAAAGTGCGATGGTACCAGGAGATAGGCGAGCGTCGAGGACTGCGCGAGCGGCGACTGGTCGGGGAAGAGGGATGGCGGCTGGGACATGAGGTGGAGCCGCGCTGGTCATGGGAGGACGTCCGAAGGGTGTCGATGGAAACAGCGAGCTGGTCACTCCGGGACTCTAAGCGGGCCATGATTGAGGACTGTGGCGTTGAAGAGAGGGCGGCAACTGAAGGAAAAGTCGCGTCGTGGACTCGATCAGCGAGCTGGGCGAGGCGGTCGAGGGTCAAGTCCTCTGTAGCGGCCAAGACAAGGCGGGTGGACTGTGGTAAGCGCTACAGGAAGAGCGCTCTCAACCGCGCACTGTTCGAGTCGACGTTGCTTGTGCCCAGGAGCTGTCGCATGCTGTTGAGCAGCTGGGAAGAGCGGCGATCTCCAAGGTCTTCGGAGGTGAGCAGGTGCTGGAGGCGCGCGCTCTCAGACGCCGTGGTGCATTCTAAAATAATCTGCTTCAGTTGCTGGTACGGGGCATCACTCAAAGGTGCAGTGATAACGTCCGCCACTTCTTGAGCCACCTCAGGAGACAGGTTGCAAAGTAAGTGGCGAAACCGCGAAGTCTCCGAGGTGTTGTGGTGCAGATCGAAGATGGCTTTGACCTGGGCGAACCAAACCTGCGGGTTCTGGCGCCAGAACGTGGGCAGGTGGAGCTGTAGAGCTGCGACGTCCCGTGGGCGCGAGGTAGCGTCAGGCGGAAGGTTGCTGGGGTCGGTCATCTCTTAGGCCGGAGTCGCCACTGTCGGGAACCAAGGGGTCGCAGCGGAGTGCTAGAACAAGAGGACCAGCTCGGCAGGCTTTCAGAACGGACTAGCGCGAGCCGTGCTTGCGCCGCTGGCACGCGCCGCCCAACTTTATTTTTCTCGTCAGTCGCAGCCAGCCCCAAGGCGCCGGCCGAGAGCTCTGGCCTTAGCGTCCCCGCTTAGCAGTGTTGGTGGGCGCTACAGTTATAAAGCCAGGTACACCAAGGAAGAAGCATGTGCTTGCTGCGGTAAAGCTAGGGAAACAGTGGAATATGTTTTATTGGAATGTGAAGATATCTAGCCAGCTGTCGGTTTAGGCTCCTCTAGCCTCCTTGAAGCCCTTGGGTTCAGGGATAGCAGGGGGAAAGTAAACATGTCTGCAATAAAGATTATTGAAATGCCCCTAGAGGGCGCTGTAGGTACATGTATAAATAAATTATTAAGGAGCAATTGGAGGTTTTGTGGCAGAAAAGTAGTGAGACGTACAAAAACAAAGATCCCAATAGTGGTTCAGAAAGTTTAATGCTGGAAGTTCTTTGTGTGTTTTTTAAAGATAGGTAGGACATTAGGCAAAATAAGAACAAGAGCTTGGTGGCACAACCCACCACCCCGTTCGTTTTAAAGGGGACGCTCATAGCAGCCATCCATCCATCCATCCACAGCAGCAGCGGTGCCGGCCCTGCGGGGAAAGAAAAAAAAAAAGAACCAGAATGCTCGCCTTCGTGCATCCGCGGCTGCACAGTAATGAGGAATTAAACGCTTCTTGAAGATAGAATGGATTCGAATTGCACTACTTATGTATGCGCATGCTGCCTCTGAAACCATGATGCGTTCAAGGCGTCTGTCGTACTCGCTAGTAGTCAGCAACTCCGCTTAACAAAAGGCTCGGTATAATTTGTGTGTGCCCCCGCTTGTGTGTGTGCATGTACTCGTGTTCTGACTCTTTATGCACTCACACAAAGCTTCGCTATATATAGATTCCAACTCGTTGGATCTGCTGCATTTTGTTCAACTAGTTCATTTCCCTAATGTCGTATGTGAATATAAATGATACATTCCATAAATGTAATATAATTTTTGAGCAATAATATTATGCGTAATACTTTTTTTGAAATATAAGTACTGACAAAATGTTGCACTAATTTTTTTTTCTTGGAAGAATTCAGGAATTAGATTACCCATAGTAAAGGAGCATTTACTTCTGGGGTAGTGTTGTGTACAACATGAATTTGTCTATGTATTATAATCTGTTTGCAGTGCCATGCAGCTTTTCGCAACAAGATTGAGGATGTGTCCAAGAGTCTGAGCAACATCACACAGGCTTTGCGGCTGCATAGTTCAAAGCCACACCTGCCTAGCAGGTCTCAGTCAAGCTGGGAACTACTTTCGTGATCTAACAGGTAGTTCCGTTGGTGCCACTTCAGCAGTCTGTGGTGTATGTATTTCCAGGGATATATTTTCAAGAGGTCATATCTTTATGTTCATATCTTTTACTATTTCTGGATTTTATTTTGTTTCAGTGTGGTGTTTTCATGTTGCATTCATGAATTTGTTGTTGTAAAATGTGCGGACACTAGGCTTGACTTACGGGACCCTTGCAGTTAGGTTTCAGCCAAAGAAATTCTACTTTATTTGAGTATGAGCAGTGGTGAAATTAAAAAAGAAAAACAAAGGCACTGATGTCAATCTACATTACCTTTTATTTGAACCCAATTTCAATGTTTCTGTTGCAGGAAACATGATTTAACATAGCTCATTGGGCATTTGCCTAATGTAGTATTCTGCCCTGAGGCATCAAATGTGCATTCACTGTGCCAGTCGTGCGTGGGTGCTTGGTACTTCATGGGAGTGGACCATTGTAGTGTATTGCCTTTGTGTTATGTTAAAGGGCTATGTGATGGTTATGTAGCATTTCTCATTACAAAAGAGCCAGGTGTGTCATGTTACACTACTTGACCAACATTGGCTGTATGTCTTATGCAGCAATACAGTACCGCAACCTTAGCTCTTCTTTTGCAGTTCTGTCATGTCATAAAATTGACTTTTCATTTATTGCCTTTACTGTTCTGTCTTGCAAAAGGGGACAAGGTTTTGGGGGGATTTACTATGGCTGCTTGTTTTTGTTGGTTTTATTTCTGTGAAGCCATTTTTATATGTTAACTTCTGTCGGCAGAGTGCAGATCATTGTTGGTATTCTTGCCACATGCTGCCGTTAACCAGTAACTGTCACAGCAGCAGCAGCAGCTTCTCGTTTTGAGAATGCACTTTGTGTGCTTCAAGCGACATTTTTCATTCCAGGGCAGCTTTTCTGCTACAATTTTTTATTGCTGCAAATTTAAGGTTGAGCAGTTTAGACCAAGATAAAATACATAAATGTAGAGACATTATCGGTATGATGCCGTAAGCAGCTAAATGTAATCTTGGTTACTGAAAGTGTAATAGCAGCATGTGGTGGATTTATTTTCGAACATACAATATGTATATCTTTTATAAAGACTTAGGGGCAAACAAGCACGTTTGCTTTGAGTGGTTACGAAGCTTTTCGCTTTATTTAGGTGGTCTAGTTCTTGATGAACACGCTTGACATATCCGTCGTCATGCAGTAACTTGCTGTTACTGTAAAGCGGCTATGTTGTTTTTTTCTTTCTTGCATGCCCCATTGCTGGCAAGGTTATAGTTGCTTGTTTTATCCATACCAGTGCACAGTGTACTACTCTTCAAATCTAAAAAAGCATGAGGTGATGTGGAATTTGTTTTGGCAGAGGCTATGGCATGTGTAGCTAAAAAAATATATTCTGTGTTGGTAACATGGTCCCATGCTTAATATCTTATGAGATACCTTGAGATGCAATTATAAGCAGCTTATTCATGTGACGCCGACTAGTAATTTTTTTCTGTACAGGGCTGCAATGTATGCGTGTGCAATTTAAAGTAGCAGCCCTGTTGTGTTGCAGCATTTCACCTGACTATTTGAAAATCCTGCTCTAATATAGCTTGGTACGTTATGTATATATGCTGCACATTTCCCCAGGTTTACTGTTCCAGTACATGGTAATACATCACTGGTTTATGTTTATATTCCACACATTCTAAGTTCATTGTTGTGTTCCAGCATACTCATAGGCTTGAAACTTTGTACAATATTTCTGTCTAGTACGCACAGAAATCTCATCCAAGTGTGTCGATTTGTAAATTCAGGTGTACTATTTTATTGAAAATTGTTTTTGGGGGTAAGGCAGGTGGGTAGGCTAGAGAAGGGAAACACATAATTTAAGTTCAACTGAATGTACCTATTTCATTTTCTTTTTTTCCTTCTTTTTTATCATTGCGCACAATGCAGGGCTTTCATGTTAGTGGCATGAATATGCAGAATGGTTACGGTTTTGTTTTTTCACCTTTTATAGCATAATCAAACCTTTCTTTCTGAACACCTTTGCTAGGGTCAGCAAGGGAAAAGTACAGATTTTTTAGTCAGCCTGTCATTCAGGCCATTGAGAGATTGCAAAGTGAGCAATGAGATATTACATAGTATTTTGTTAAAATGTTCGTGTTCACCTCTGGTAGCTTTCAGTGTACTTACCACTTTCAATGCATTCCCTCCACATACTAAATAAAAGGCTGGCTTATCTGCAATGTGATCCTAATGTATCAGAGGCATACTTTCCACAAAAAAACTTAAGCCATGAAGTCTGCAAATTCAAGGTTCCTGTGTTATTTTGTACAAACAGCTGTCTCCATTCTCATTCCCTTCATATACTACATAATGAAAGGCTGACTTATCTGCAATAGGATCCTAATGTATCAGAGGCATACTTTCTGCAAAAAACTTAAGCCATGAAGTCTGCAAATTCAAGGTTCCTGTGTTATTTTGTACATACAGCTTTCTATATTCTCATAATCTAATGGTTCACATTGAATTGACTTGCGAGCTTTTGCTGACATCTTGCAGTATGTTCCTGGAGTTTGACCTCTTGTTATGGCAAAATAATTGGATGTTAGGGAAACTGCAGCAATAGTTCAGAGAAGGAAAAGAATAATTCTGTGCACTGATTGTAAATGACATTGTTAGAGCGATCAAAAATATTTATGTGGTGTGGAAACAGTTCTCAGTAGTTTATAAGCTAGCGAGAATAACTGCTTATGCTGTGGCTTTGGTAGAAGTAGTAGCAGCATCTAGAAAGCAGTATTGTTTTGCCATATTGGAACTTCGCAGTGGTGGTGGTGGTCAGGTACTGCATATTGCATGCTTGAAGAATTCAAGAGCTGAGCCTTGAGCTTTTAATGCATTGCTCTGGGGATACAGTGCTGAAAGAAATTGACCTCATTGTTTCAGTGATTTTCTGTACCCAGATAGCAACAAAGCAGCCAAATTGTTTCAGTATTCCTATTTTGCGTTCTTTGGTGAACTTGAGTCAGAAGTGTCATGCTGCAGGGATGCCAAGGTACAAGTAGTATGCAGGGTGTTGCCACAGCAAGTGGAGGTACCTGTTTTGACAAAAAGGTGTCGCAACCGCAACCACGCTGGTGCCATCAGCCTAGTTAATAACTACACAATTTATTGGCTGACTTTTCCGTTGCGAGCTTCGTTGAGTCGTTGCAGTCACAGAAATGGGGAGCGCCAGACCGCATAGCGAGTGCCATGCGAAGGCGTCTTCAGCTCTCCAGTTGTGTTGTGAAACGCCAACGCTGTTCTGAAACTTCAAGGCAGCTTGGAATGGGAACACTGCCCACGAGTTAACGGCTCGCGTAATTTTTGGCTTCCGCTTCACCTGCTATCTGCACCACCTCCCCGAACGGCCGCGGTGTGGGTCTGACAGCCATTGCTTATCGCCCGCGGCTTGTGCACCGCTTGTTGCTGTTGTCCCCAGCGCTGCTCTGCACGATAGAGCGGCTCCTAGCCTCCCTAGTGCAGTGCAGTGTCTGTTAGTGCGGGCCTAAATTACGCGAGCTGTCGTGTATGCATTTCTGCTGTGTCGTAACTTCTCTTCGAGTAACAACCGAGATGCCCCTGCGCCAAAGGCAGGCTTTATTTTAATGACTGCAATGTAGAAATTGATATATGAGAAAGAGCATGTGGATCTCGCCCTGTTGACCTCGCTCTGTTTAAATCGGTCTGCTATAAGTACCAGCGTGGTCGTGTATGTTGCGCTTGCCTTTTTTTCTTAATATAAATGTAACCTTGACACTCTGCTGAAGCGCCATGTATGAAGCATTTGTTCATGTTCGGGTGTGCGGATTTTTGCACCTTCACGATGACACACACGCTTTGGTGGTCAGCTTTGTTCTCAATTCTTTTATTTTTTGTCGGTGTAAATAAAGAGAAGCATTTCCTTGAAGTGTGCCAGCTTGTCATTGTATGTTCGAATGAATGCGCCTGAGCATCATTCGAGGCTGACTTCCCGTGGCTCTAACATGAGACTGATTGAGCTCTCAAATAAATAAGGGAGTCTGGGTGCTCGGTGAAGAGGGACGCCGTGTGGGTAAGTAAAGGGGCGGACAACACTTGCCTACCTGTGGTTATTCAGCGTGTGCCTAAATCTCGGCTCATTCGAGCACGTTGCAAAATACGAAATGCAGAAAGTGACATTTCGTGCCCGTCGCATTGAAGTTTCTGTAAAAATCTAGGGCTGATGCGGCAGGGCAGCGGTGCACCATGACTAGCCATGACGAAACACGCTGTGCTAAGGGTGTCTGCGCTGCACTGCGGGCTGCGAAGAAAGCAAACGACAGAAAGTACGGAAGTATGCCCATAGCTGGAATGGCGGAACCCTCTCCACTTTTTTCCGAGAGCGGCGCTCCTGTTATTTAGGACACCATCCTGAGCTGTGTGCCAGTCTTCAATGAACATGCAGCCACAAGAATTTTAATGCGTTTAGCATTCTTTGGGAACTAACAGCGATTTCTTGACTGTCTAACCGTTTTCGTGGGCTGATCGTGAAGATAGTGTGGTCTTGCAGCGGTAAAAACCGCACGGTGGTACAGTGTTTTACGACTGGCCTTCCGCCAAAGCAATTAAGTGTGGTGTGCGACTCACGCCTTGTATGTTTGTGATTGGCATGGCACCAGCCTGCCGAATTTAACTGCGCGGTATATTTCTAAAAGGTGCAATTCTATTATGCTTTGAGTGGCTCGAGAGGACAGACGGCGAGAAACTTAACATCCCTAATATTGTGTGTGTGGGGTGGTGCTTGATTGAACGCTGACCTCAATACCCCATCCTTACAAGGGTGGGATATTGACGTACGACACGACATTCAATAGATCTTTTTTATAAGTGCACGAGATCTGTTGTGCAAGATATCACTTGTGCAATATCAACATTCGACAGATACGCGACACTCAATAGATCTTTCGCACAAGTGCGAAATATCTATTGAGTGTCGCGTCGTTCGAGAAGGGCATCCGGTCAACAAGATCATCTTTGAGTGATAGCTGCTATGCGGTGATGGAGAACGTCCCTCTCGTATAACAAAGAATGCACAGTTCGTGCTTTGTGGAAGACGGAAACTTCGCGACTGGTGGAATGCAGCGGCCACATGGAGCGTCACTGACGTCGTTTGTCGGCCCTTTGTGGGAGCTTTGAAAGTATTTCCGTCTGTCCAGAAGACGTTAGCATCGCGGAGAAAGGAAGCTCTACACTCAACAACGCTGTGCCCACCTGGGGCAAGTATATATAGTACACTATAGGGGCAAGGGAATCACCTTCTCGCTGGAAAAAAAGGGAGGGGAATTTTGGTTAACTGAGCAGATAATCGGAAGGAATACGGTGCATCTTTTCGCCAAAATACTCGCCCGCCCAAAGTCTGATGACGGCTTCTATTGACGTCGATCATGGCGTCGATCATGTACCACTTTGAGAGTATATCTATCTATCTATCCATCCACCTACGTCTTGGTGCTCTCATGGTCGTTTCGTTAACTTAGTATGTACCAAAATTGGCATAGTATGACAAGAGTGTATGATGAACATAAATGATAGGTCATGGCATGTGCGTCATGTAGGTCATGAAACAGCCGCCTACGTCTGGGGGCTCTCATGGTCGTTTGGTCAACTTGGTGGGCTCCCGCACACTGCTTCGCATAACATCGACTCCAACAGGGCGTGGGAACTGACGGCGTTTTTTTTTTTTTAATTTCTGGGGTTTTGCGTGCCAAAACCAGTTCTGATCATGAGGCACGCCGTAGTGGAGGGCTCCAGATTAATTTTGACCAACGCAAGCACACAGGCGTTTTTGCATTTCGCCTCCATCGAAATGCGGCCGCTGTGGCCGGGATTCGATCCCGCGACCTCGCGCTCAGCAGCGCAACGCTTTAGCTGACTGAGCCACCGCGGCGGGTCGCATTTTTTTTTTCCTTCTTAGTTATATTTAAATGTATTGTTTAAGGTATATGGCTTCTGCGTGCCTATTGTGCTTGTTATTTTTTTTTCCTAGTGCGAAGTGATCTTGTACTTAGTTTTGAAAACATCTGCACTTTGTTCTTTCAATAGGACTTGTAGGTTTAGAACTTGCTTCACTTTGTTCTGCATAGAAAAAATGAATGAATTTGGTGCAATCGAATGAAAACTCTAATTGCTGCCTCTTACGTTCTTGCAATTTTCAAACGTGGTGACAGAATGCCATGGGTGTTTAAATATAGTACTGTATTTATATTCCCGAAAAACTAGGCACACATTTTGGCCTTCTATACAGCGCTCGTTCGTGCCTGCCTGTCTCCATCTTCGTTGTAGTATTGTTTGCGCAGCAACATCAGCTGTACATGCACCAACAAGGACGAACTACCGTGTAAGATGTGGTTTAGTGTACTTCTGCTAAGTAGCAGCCTTTCCGTCGCCATTTGTTGAAAACAAGCGTTAAGCCTTAATTAAATTAAATAATACAACGTGGTAAAAAGAGCGCTAGCCCATTGAACCTCTTACCCCCCCCCCCCCCCCCCCGCATTCCTCTCAAAAAAAGAGCAATACTGTGTATCCACCCCCCCCCCCCCCCCCCCAAAAGTCGAAATTCTGGATAAACCCCTGGTCTCCTGACTCCCGTGGCACATCAACTTCGGTCACCTACTATTAAGTCCGGCGTCCTAACGTGCGATGGTGAGAAGAGCGTTCTCGCATTCTTCCCTCGTGACAGCTAGCGTTTTGAGACGCTGTCGTTGAGACGCTGCACGGTGCTCCGAACTGGTAATTGAAGACAACTCGCTTCGAAGTACCAGTTGGCTTCCGCGTACGAGAAAGGCACGGTGGTAAGGAGAGCGCCACCCATGACACGTAGTGCAACATTGTGCCGCTAATAAACGCCTGTGAAAGGATGCTAAACGCATTATTGGATCGCAACCAGTTGGTTCTTTTTTTTTTTTTTTCGTAATTTCAAAGTTCGAGGCCTCTGGTGAACACACTCTCACCAACTCCGCACAGTGTAGCGAAAGCTACGGGGTGCGTCAGGAAGAAAGGCCCGTGATTGGCTTTGTCCGCCAATCATCAATTGGCATTGTCAGCCAAGAAGAAAGGCATTGTCCGCCCGTGATCGCGCGACGCCCACTGAATGGAAGCTTCATAAAATGATTAGTCGCGCACAATGGGCGAGCCTCCCGCGCTTCTCGGAACACACAGCCGACTTCCATCACACGTTGGTACCATCGTCCCTCGTCGGCAGACCAATCGACAGCATTTACCCATGGTGACGTCACGCGCAGGACCCTGCTGGCGTCACGACGTACGAAGAAGGGACAGGAAGAGCCCTGAGAGGAGCACGGGATTGGTTTGTGAATTGGCGGTGTACCCGCGGCGCGTAGCGCTGCCGTACGTGTTCGCGAAAGATTATCGTCGTGTTATACTGTACCTGATGCGCGTGTTTAATTAAAATGTAAAAATATGTCGGTGGGGATTTAGGGACCCTTTAAATGGACGCTAATGAGAAATATAACGAGATATCCCAGTGAACCATTAATGTACCATAGATGTCCATAGAACATCATGTTTGAGACATTGCACACATCCTATAGATATCTATATTTATCCAAACAACATTACAAATACGTACCATGGATAATCTAAGTCCCATCCAGATCACGTTGCTCTAACGTTGAAAGGATGTCGCAGCTGGACATAAGTAACCTCTAATAGATGTTCTTTTTGGGGATGCAGGAGGTCCATAGAACATCTAGTGGATATTTCCTGCTGACGCTATACTGAGCTGCATACCTGCGAGTGCCACAGCAGATGTACTATTGAATACAAATCAAATGGGAACAGCAGAGTGTGTGGCCAAAACGTAACTAAAAGCACAGTCTGCGGCGTCGGCCAGCGATCATTTTACACGCATGTGGTTACATGTACAACCACATGTACATGCATGTGGTTTCGATGCGGAGTGCGGGGCTGCTTGTCCTAGTGCGTATTACGTCACCTGTATTTTGTTTGAAGCTTGTATTCTCACCCCACTATTGCAGTGCCATTCCTATCTGTGATCACTTTTAAGGTGCAATACATTTTTCGTGCTATTCAAATTACGAGTAGACACTGTCAGCTTTGATGGTGGTAACAAAAGCAACGCAATGCACGTTAGCAAGCTGGGTAGCATGCCAGCTATATCACACTACAGATGTAGCGATGGTGCTAGTCACCATAACACTGTACTGCCAGGTGGGTATGGCACTGTCGAGGAGAGATGAGAAAACAACTTTCGGACAAAATACGGCTGACGTTTATCGCAATAGGGCGAGCAGCGCTGCACTCTTCCTCGAGAACTACATCCCCACGCACGTGCACAACGACTGGCCGACGACATGCACCGTATACCTTTAGTTATGCTTCGGCCACACACTCCGCTGTTCGCATTTAATTTGTCCTCGATGGTACATCTGCTGAGGCACACTAATGGCACAGTTACCCCCATTGTCGGCATGTAGCTAGTGACTTTGCTTGAAATGTTTTGTTAACGTGTAAACGTGTGAATGTGAAAATATAAATTGCAACACTTATTAAGGTGAAATCCTTAGATGGCTCAATGGTCGAAAAATCCGATGTCCAGCGTTGCAGCACCAAAATTTAATGGCACCAAAATTGGGGATTGAACCTTCGACCTTTGGTGTTAATTAGGTCGAAGCAAATTAAGGCATAGTTCATTAAGATAGAGTTAATTGAGGCACTCTAACCCACGGCCTTTGTTGGGAGTCAAAACCACTTGGAGAGATGGGCGAATCGGCCACATCTCCAAATTATCTCCAAGTTGGATTCCAATTGACATGGTGAAGGTAGAGTCGAACCCACTACCTTGGGTGTTCATTAGAGCGAAGTTACTTAAGGCAAGTTAATTAGGGCAGAGTTAATTAAGGCACTCAAACACTCGACCTTTGGTGGAAGTCAAACCCACGACTTTTGGTGTTAATTAAGGCAAAGTTAATTAAGATACAATTAAGGCACTCAAACCCTCGACCTTTGGTGGGAGTAGAGCCCGCAACCATTGGTGTTAATTATGACGAAGTTAATTAAGGCATTCGAGCCCACAACTTTGGTAGGAGAAAACAATAGAAGTAAGAACGCATACGAATGAGAATCACAAATAATTTAATTATTGCTTCGTGAGTGCACAGGCTTCTGCCTTCATCCTCTTCAGTGTTCGCTAAAGTGACTGTCAACTTTTATATATAGTTCTAGCGCTCATCAAAATGCGAAAACTGTGCTAACAAAACCGTAAATCCGCATTTTGATCATTATGCATCATTACAAATCCTGCAATGGTTAAATGAAAAATAGTGAGTTCAGTAAGCACTAGGTAAAGCACACCAGTGAAACTCACAATGTCATACCAATGTTACTTTTTTTATTTATACAACTGATAAAGCTTTATTACAAAAATGATCGGCCCCCAGCCACGCACATGTATGAAATTATTCATTACATGTTCTCGCTGTATACAAACAGGTTAAACGCGGATCTTAAAAAAAAAACGTAATCAAAAACAGATTCTGGAAAATTAAACTTCATTAAAACACAAGTAACGAGTAGGCACAAAATGACTAGTAGGCACAGTGCCACAATTATAATTAAAAAGAATAAAACTGATTCGTAAGAGGTAGTATAACATACTAATTAATGACCAAAAGCACATGGCCTGCTTGCCAGCATTTGCTTCTGGGGCCACCGGATTCAAGATAGAAAGCCAGTACTTTCTAGCTGCATTGAAAAATATATGGTGAAATAAATTCCACGCAAGCAGAATCCAGAGATGGAATGTTCATCTTGATAGGCAACTTGGTCAGGCAGCTTCTCAGATCACAAAAGTGCCAATAACATAGAGCTGCCAGAGACTTAGAGATAGGCATTGCAAATGAGAAATATACCTGACACTTGAAGAGGAACGCAGGAAACCAAGCGATACAAACATGTGCGAAAATTAACCATCAAAACATTGCCTCCCGAGTATTCCCGTAAGCGCTCCGCAAGGCGAACAAACGTACCACAAATAGCAGTCAGAAGCACAGCTCGAAATTTCAGCACGCAACTGTACAGTTCTGCCTAGTATACACGTACTTGGGCCATGGTCAACCGCACAAAAGTCGAAAAGACACAAATAAAGCACACGCTGCTCACGCCCGGAACATTGCTGCGCACTTGCATCGAGGCGCGTGTTGCTGAATTGATATCAGTGGCGATGTGAAGTCAGAGCTATTGCGAGTTCTTGTTTTTTTCTATATAAATTGTCGTATTACATCAGCAAGTTAAAGGTTACGTATTTTCAACAGTGTACTAATAGATATAACTGAAAAATAAAGCATCTTTGTATGAGAAAGAAAATGACGTAACCGAGACCGAAAGCATAGCGAAAAAATGGCGAAAGTATTGGCTTTTGCGCGCGGTGTCCGGCAGCAACGTTACTAGACCTTCAACAGTGCGAGCAAAGGTCGTGCTAAATTTCAAAATAACTAATTAAATGATTTTGCTCTCCTAGCTTCCCATTGTTATGCATTAGAGACAATTTGCTTGTATTTCTGCGGCATAGTGCGTGCATCTACTCATAACGCACTATGTACGATCAATGCACGAGAGCTTTGAATGTGCAAGAGATGTCCAAATCATAAGGACATTCGACGTCCTCTGGATCACCTTTGACTGCCACGTACCAGTCGAACGTAAGATAGATGTAAACTGGACGTCGTTAAATGTCTTGGATATTTGGTCTTTTGTGGTACATCCAATGGATATTTGTGGTTCACTGGGATATTTGTAAATTAGCCTTAAAAAATGCCACTCTTGCCGTCTTTTCTGCATGATTCTCAAGGTAAGTACGAAAGACTGGTGGCGAGGCCGCTTTGAAGTTCCCGCACCAGCTCGCCGTGACGTCATGGATATTGACTGCGTCTGGTCGGACCTAGTTAAATTCCCATCGGTTAAAGTGGACTACATTGTGTTCAAAAAGATCCATAGACTGAACTTGACAAGCTTCAAGAACTTTTACTGAGCCACATCGTCCCAAATGCGAACAAATGCTGTGAAATGAGTGACGTCGCACTGGCGTCCCGGCGCTAAGGTTTCGGCGCGAAATAATAAAGAAAAACTCATTTCCTTTTTAGTAACCTACCTACTAATGCAGAAAAGGAACGGATGTAGAGTTTAGAAAGAATACCAGTTTGCACTGAGTGTGTGTGTGTGTGTGTGTGTGTGTGTGTGTGTGTGTGTGTGTGTGTGTGTGTGTGTGTGTGTGTGTGTGTGTGTGTGTGTGTGTGTGTGTGTGTGTGTGTGTGTGTGTGTGTGTGTGTGTGTGTGTGTGTGTGTGTGTGTGTGTGTGTGTGTTTCAATGCTTTGACACGCAGTCTTAACGTACGTTACTAATTAGCATTGTCAGTCATGGCGGTACCGGGGTACAGTGTACTAGAAGTACACTGTAACCGGGGGCTCCTATTGAATTGTGATGACTGCGACGATGCCGCTGCCTGGCGTAGGCTCCAGACAGGCACTTACACGAACCTTCACATATCACATCGCATGCACCCCACAGCCTACAGGGACGAATGCCCGTGGTGTGGGGCCGCACCTACCCTATACCACATTAGGTGGGAGTGCACGCTACACAACATAGAACACCATGACACGAACACCACGAGGGAGCAATGGGGGCACTGCTGTCCAGCTCGGCCCTCGACGAGCAGCTCAAGCTGATCCAGAGAGCAGAGAAGATGGCAAGAGCCAGCGGAGCCCTGGACTAGGGGCCCCGACCATTAGCGATGCCCCATTGGGGCAAGACAAAACTCTATATTTGCAATAAAGCTTATCTATCTATCTAGCTCTCGCTCGATGGCCAGTGCCCGATGAAGGAGGCTTCCCCTCAGCGCACCTGAATCGTAGGCTATGAGCGGCGAGGCCCCCAAATTTCCGAGATCGTTCGGCGATTCTGGCGTCCGTAGTCCTGGAGAGACGCGTTGGCATAGAAACGGTACGTTGTATATGGCCAATGGACCGGTTAATATTATCGATCAACCGGTAAAGGACATTCAAACAGATTTATATCTCCACCAACGAGCGCGTGTTATATCTTAATTTTAGATGACTTGCCACGCGAAGAATTTGAGGCGGACTCTGTATTTGTTATGGTATCTAAAATCGCGAAAAGAGTGAATAAGCATATTGATGCATATAACGTGGCATTTAACGCACTTTTTCATAAGAGGTTTTCTGATTACTGAGAACGCTAAACATGCTCCAACGACCTGCTTTCGAGCGGAGCTTAAAATTACTTTGCTGTGCCACTGCATGAGCGCTGTCATATGTAAATACGCGACGGCGGCGCCTTTATATAGCAGACGATGCTGGTACGCTTCAGAAAAGCGCTGTTAGCATAGCGGGGAAAAAAAAAGTATAAGGGAGCATGACGTCAGGCATTCGCCAGGCAACCTGGTGTCTTTCTGTGCTTTCACCTGGATAGGGTGGCTAGAATTCTAGCCACCCTAACCTGGAGGAATCATGGCAAATGGCAATGCACACACTCCGCGTTGAATCCTGGGAACAGCACGCCATTCGTGGCTTGATTCGTGACATAGAGGAAGGAAAAATAAACTAGAAGGGAGCGCCACGGGAGAATTTTAAAGCTTAGTTATGAAAAATATAGAGACTCGTGGAAAATACGCCCTCACTTCTTGATAGGCAACCGTTAATTTCTAGCCGCCGAGCTCGTGGATGAAGGTGAGGGAGAGGAAAGCGGGCGACGAGGACTGATCGTGACGAGGGCGTCACTAAGAGCTACTGCGAACCAAACAATGCCTTGAAAGGACTATTTACTGCGACCTTAGCAGTTAAGCGGCGTGGACAAAAATGACGACGAGTATGGTACGCTGTCTTGTCCGCGTCGCTTGAGCGCTGTGGTCTCGGTAATTGTATCAAACCAACCAGCCCAAAAGTATGTCATTTTGAAAGGCCCGGTAACCATGTATATGGCCTAGGTCCGAAGATTCAACGCGCAGTTAGGCCCCCGAAGTAAACGAGGGACAGCGTCAGATGAGGTATGCCTTGCCGAGGCTGCCTGACATCAAGCTTTCTCCTAGTCTTTATTCTTCCTCCATTGTTCGTGGTAGGTATGAGTGTCGCTAGCTGCCGGAGTGGCCGCTGCTTTGTCCAGCTCTTGTCGCTCGCTTTCTGCTCGTCAGTTTTTAGCCTCGGTACCTGGAAACATAGTTTGATAACTTTTAGTTATTGTCTTCGGTACCTGGAAACACTGTTGCCGTTGCTACGCAAGGCAAGCTGTATGTCCTCGGCCTCGTTTATGCGCCTATTATTGCGTCTGCCATCTCACCTCGGCAGCAAAGTTCGGGCCTTATCTCGGCGGTATAGTCTTGAGATTGGTTTTCGACATTGAGGATTGAAAGGGGCCTAGCCACCAACGCGGTCCCGTCGCTATGGTAACGAACGGTCGGTTCGCCATGTCACTGGCTTATATTGGCGTCGTTTCAGGCAGCAAACGCTCTCCTTTGGTCGTGGCAACTCGCTCCTTGAAACGATTGAAACACTCATTGACGCAAACAAGCGCACCGAGCGCGTCAAAACGATTATTTATTTTTGTTCATAAACCGATTTATTTTTGTGCTGCTTCTGTCATTCTTTTCTGGACACGTTCGTGTAAGACACGACGGTAACCTGACCCGGCCTAAAAACTAGTCGGGAACAAAACGCCAATTTTTTTTTTAAACTTTGGAGTTATACGTGCCAAAACCACGATCCGACTATGAAGCACGCGTAGTGGGGGACTCCGGATTAATTTTGACCACCTGGGGTTTTTTAACGGGCACCCAATGCACGGTACACAGGTGTTTTTGCATTTCGCCGCCATCAGAATGCGGCCGCCGTGGCCGGGATTTGATCCCGCCACCGCGTGCTTATAGCAGCGCAACGCTCAGAGAACGCCAGAAGAAGCCAATATATATATATATATATATATATATATATATATATATATATATATATATATATATATATATATTGACACGTATACATGTTTATCTTTCACCGGTGGCCGCTTTCCACCGGCTAACGAATGTTAAACGTTATCGCTCGGCGCAGGACGCGCCTGTATCGGAAGTTTCTAGAACGTTATCGATGCTTCTTTCCGTTGCCTGTTTTCACCGACGCTTATGTTATCTGATTGTATGACCGAGGCGAATTGTCTAGAACTTTCTGGAAGACACGCGGGCATCAGGGATTAATCTGGAACCTTCGATGACTCAGGTATAAAAGCCGACGCGTTTCGCCGCTGATGAGATTTCGACGACCGCCGACTGTGTTCGCCGCTTTCGTTGTGCTTCGAGTGTAGCTTGCTTTTGTGGGCACAGGTTCGCCCAATAAACAACCAGTTTCGTCATACACAGTTTTACTACTGTTTACTTCAGCGTCACTACTACGTGACATCTGGTGGAGGTGCTAGTGCGTTCATGCAGCGAACGCCCCCGCAAAGCCGTGATCCAAGCCCGAAACCGGAGGACAGCGCCAACGTCGCCAAGGACCAGCGAGCTAGCCGTAGGCAGCAAGGACTTCTGCCGGAGTACGGACTTCTTCCCGAGAAGACCACAGCGACCAAGAGGACAAAAGTCACGACCTCGGCAGCAGCTACCATGACAGCCCCTGCGCCAACATCTGCAATCGTGATGCAACAACCCAGGGAGGCGCCGACTTTCCGCGGATCGCCATGTGAAGACCCCGAAAGCTGGCTGGAGGCGTACGACCGGGTCGCTACGTTCAACAAGTGGGACTGCGACGACAAGCTGCGCCATGTTTACTTCTCGCTTGAAGACGGCGCCAGAACCTGGTTCGAGAATAGGGAGCGTGCACTAACAACCTGGGACCTGTTCTGAGCCGCATTCCTGGACACCTTCACGAGCGTCGTCCGTAAAGAAAGCTGCAGCCTTGTTGGAAAACCGTGTACAGCTCCCGAATGAGAGCATCGGTGTGTACACTGAAGAAATGACTCGATTATTCCGGCACGCCGACCCCGCTATGCCAGAAGACAAGAAAGTTCGCTTGCTCATGCGGGGAGTTAAGCAGGAGCTATTCGCCGGACTGGTGTGGAATCCACCAACGACAGTCCAAGACTTTCTCTCGGACGCTACGACGATCGAGAAAGCACTGGGCATGCGCAACCGGCAATACAGTCGCCGTTCGACGCCACAGTACGCCGGAATCCAAGGACTCTCCCACGACCTACGAGACACCATCAGGGCGATAGTACGCGAAGAGCTGCAGAAGTTGCTACCGTCGTCGCAGCCTCAAGTTGCTTCCATCGCCGATATCGTGCGGGAGGAAATACAGCAATCGTTAGGACTTCCCGAATCGCCGCAACCCGAGCCGGAAGCGATGACCTACGCCGCCGTCGCCCGTCGTCAAGGCCCCCCTCCGCGCTCGCGCCAGGGCCCCGTAACGCCGCAGTTCCGTCGTCCACCGCCGCCGCCGCCGCCAGCACGCCCGCCCGTCACCCAGCGCAGTTACCAAAGGAAGACGGACATTTGGCGCGCCCCCGACCACCGCCCGCTCTGCTATCACTGCGGGGAAGCCGGCCATGTCTACCGCCGATGCCCATACCGCGAGATGGGCCTACGAGGGTTCGCCGTCAACGCGCCGCGTCCAGTGCGGGGTGAACGACCGCGCGACATCGCCGACTACCTCGCCGGAGCCCAGTGGCAACCCCGACGACCCTCACGCTCGCCGTCACCAGGCCGCTACATCTCGCCGCATCGCCGTCAGTGCACCGGTCCCACCCGGGGCCGATCTTCCAGCCCTTACCCGGGAAACTAAAGGCAGCAACCGATGGAGGTGCGGTTGCTGTACGACGCAATGCCGAAGATCCTCCGCCGCCGCCGACGACGACGACGATTCGCGAATCATCACGACGAGATATTAGCACGCCGCCTACCAACAGCCTTGACAGCACTTCGCCGCCGCAGGAAGACCGGCCGACGCGACGTAGCAGCAGCGGAGCAAGCCGACGAAGCCGTGATCCGACGCCACGACTTAACCGTAATGCTAGACGACGATCTACCGACTAAGACGTGCTCATCGATGGTCATAACGTCACCGCTCTCGTCGACACTGGCGCCGACTATTCCGTCTTCAGTGGCGCGTTCGCCGCCAACTTAAAAAAGGTGAAAACGGCCTGGCAAGGACCCGATATCCGGACAGCGGGAGGCCACCTAATAACGCCGGCTGGAATCTGCACAGCGCGAGTCACGGTAAACAACCGCACTTACCCGGCGAGCTTCGTAATCCTGCAGCACTGCTCCATGGATGTCATCCTAGGCATGGACTTTCTAAACCAACACGGTGCAGTCATCGACTTAAGGTCCAAGTCGATAACGCTTTCAACGTACAACGCGATACCACTGGATACAAGCATAAGTTACCATGCCTTGAATGTGCTTGAAGAACAAGTCACCGTTCCGCCTCGCTCCAGCGTAATGATTTCCGTCGGTACCGAAGTGCCTGCAGACATGGAGGGCATCATCGAGGGCGATCATCACTTACTGCTCGACCGTGAAATTTGCGTCGCTAGAGGCATAGCTGAGCTGCGTGCAGGGAAAGCAAGGGTGATGCTCACGAACTTCAGCCCCGAATACAAGCACATTAACAAAGGCACCACGGTCGCCTACATCGACGAAATAGTACAAGCCAGCAGTGCTTTCGCCTTCACGGATTCCACTGCACCTGCAACGACGACTATAATACCTGAACCAACTTTCGACGTCAATCAGAACCTTCTCAGGCATAAGAAAGAACAACTAAAAGCTCTGCTCCTGCAATACAAGGACTGCTTCTCGTCGTCGTCAAAAGTTCGACAAACCCCTGTCGCCAAGCACCGCATCATAACCGACGAAAATGTCCGCCCACTCCGTCAGAGCCCGTACCGAGTTTCGGCGCGCGAACGCGAAGCCATCAGGCAACAAGTCGACGAAATGCTACGCGACGACATCATCCAGCCGTCCAAGAGTCCGTGGGCGGCGTCCCCCGTGGTATTAGTGAAGAAGAAGGATGGAACCCTACGTTTCTGCGTCGATTATCGTCGCCTCCCCCGCAGGGGCGTCTGCGTCAGCAGGCGTTTGGTGGTTTGCGACACCACGGACCCGAGCACATGAGGGCTGGACCCTCCCGCGTGTAGCCGTGCGCGGCTGAGCCGTGTCTGGGGAAAGGGGGATCCTGGGGGTTGAGCCGATGCCGGGTGTTCGGACCTTTAAGGCCCCCCGGCAGAGGCAACACACCTCTTCGGCCTCTGCTTCACACAGACGGCACCTCCAGACTGACCCACCTGGAGGAAATCGGCAGTCGCCTTTTCCTGTCCCCCTCTTCAATCTTTTGTCTTTCTCTCCCACTTTTCGTTCTTTCCTGTCTTCTAGTCACTTCTTCTCACTTCCAAATTTCTGGGCGGCAAGGGTTAACCTTGTGTATTATATCCAACCTTGGATATATATATTAGGTTATAGTGGCGGTGTATAGCTGGCGTGTGCAGGTAATCTCCAAACCTTGTACCGTCCCCTTGTTGGGCTCCATGGTGGGCGGCTACCATCGCTGCCGAAATCAATAAACCTGTATGGCATTAGCATCATTCCCTAAACTACCTGATCGTCCTCTCTCAAAAAGAGGGCGCACCGAAGAAACAGCTCAATTCTTCTTTCAACGCAAAGAAACCTTCCCACGATTCCATGTCATTCACAGTGAAAACCCTGGAAAGACCGTAAGAATGATTTCACCTTTCACTGTTGCGAAAAATCTCACCGAAACAATTGGTCCCGGCTACAAAGTTACAAAGATGGCGAGCGGTGACCTTCTTCTTGAGGTCCGCGACAAACAACAATATGGCAAACTCCCAAATCTGGTCTCACTCGGTGGTGTGAACCTCACAGTGACTCCACATCGATCCATGAACACAAGCAGAGGAGTGATTTCCGACGATGATTTGCTGTACCTGACCGAGGAAGAGCTCCTAGAGGGCTGGAAGGAGCAGAATGTCACCATAGTTAAGAGAATAATAATCAAACGGGAAAACAAGGAAATTCCAACTAAACATCTGATCGTCACCTTTGCGTCCAGTGTGCTGCCAGAAACGTTAGAAACAGGATACACGAAAGTCCGTGTCCGACCATACATACCGAATCCTCGAAGGTGTTTCAAGTGTCAGAGGTATGGCCACGGTTCACAAAGTTGCCGAGGCCGACAAACCTGTGCCAAGTGCGGTGACCATGATCACCCCTCAGATGACTGTGATGGCGCACTCCACTGTTCGAACTGTGACGGTGGACATGCAGCTTACTCTAGAGCGTGCCCTACGTGGCAAAAAGAAAAAGATATAATCACCCTCAAAGTAAAGGAAAACATTTCATTCCAGGAAGCGCGAAAGCGTGTATCATTTCTTCATACCACAAAGTATGCTGATACGGTGCGCAAGGGGGCAGCGCCGCAGCAGACTCCGGCATCTGCCCGGTCCACAAAGAGTGTGGCCGCGGAAGTGCCACCAGCCCCTCTGGTGAAAGCAGCCAGCACTGCTTCGCCGTCCCTAATGCAAGGCCCATCGACCTCTGGGTTGATAGGCTCTAAGGCTTCGTCTCTTGAGGCGAGGTCTTCACGACGACCACACCGCTCACAAGAGCGGATGTCCAGCACCTCTCAAGAGGCAATGGACACTAATCCCAGCCAGACGGCGCAGCCAGCGCCGAAGGACCGCCGCGAGTCTCAGGACCGCTGCAAGAAAGACAAACCATGCATTACGGCGCCCGGGAAGGGCTCTGTAAGCTAAGTAATCTTCTTAGACACACAGCACAAACCTCTTTTTATTTAGACATGAATACTGAAATATTACAATGGAATGTCAGAGGTCTTCTGCGGAACCTTGATGACATTAAAGAACTACTACATAAGTTTAACCCAAAGGTGCTGTGTGTCCAAGAGACACACCTTAATTCTAGACATACCGATTTTCTCCGGAAATATGCCATTTACCGCAAAGACCGTGACGATGCTGCCGCATCGTCCGGCGGTGTAGCAGTTATAGTTGATAAGGGAGTTGCTGCTCAGCAATTACAGCTGCAAACGCCTCTTGAGGCAGTCGCAGTTAGAGCTGTGATATTTAACGAATTAGTTACAATTAGTTCCTTATATATTCCTCCTGGTTCTCAACTATTGAAAACAGACCTCCAGAACTTTATCGATGAACTTCCTGAGCCCTATATAGTTGCAGGAGATTTCAATGCGCATAGTACCCTTTGGGGAGATTGTCGTTGTGATGCGAGAGGGCGCCTAATAGAAAATTTCCTGTTTTCCTCGGGTGCCTGCTTACTTAACAAGAAGGAACCTACATTCTACAGTCTTGCCACAAAACATTTTCCTCGACAGATCTTACCATAGTGTCAAGTACTCTTGTTCCCTATCTGGAGTGGAGTGTTATTAGGAACCCCTATGGGAGCGACCACTTTCCCATTGTTTTAAACTGTGCAAAACAAGATGAAAACACTCCACATGCTCCCAGGTGGAAGGTAGACTCAGCCGACTGGAAGCGATACAGAGAGCTCACGTACTTGACCTGGGATGATATTTGTGCACTCCATATTGATGACGCAGTGGCATACGTAACAGCATTTCTAGTCGATGCAGCGTCAATATGTATTCCGGAAACTAATGGGACGCCTTCAAAACGTCGTGTTCCCTGGTGGAATGACGAATGTAGGGAAGCGCGCAGGAAGCAAAATAAGGCTTGGAGTCGTCTTCGCGACTCACCAACAACAGAAAACCTCATCATCTTCAAGGAAATAAAGGCTCAGGGTAGACGAACACGCCGCCGTGCCAAAAGGGACAGCTGGCAAAAATACATTTCAAGTATAAATTCTTACAGAGACGAGAGGAAAGCTTGGAACAGAGTCAAAAAATTAAAAGGCCGGTAATCTCAGCCTCTGCCTTTAGTCAATACCGAGAGAGACACGCTTAAAGAACAAGCTGATACTTTAGGAGCACACTTTGAATACATTTCCAGTTCCTCCCACTACTCTGACACATTCTTGAGCTATCAGCGACAAGCAGAACGAGTTCCTCTGGTTCAAAAAAGCAGACAGACTGAACCATACAATCATCCATTCAACATGGCGGAATTTCAAGCTTCACTGAACTGCTGCAATAATTCGGCTCCAGGAACCGACCGAATAATTTATGACATGATAAAACACTTAAGCTCTGAAACCCAGAAAACACTATTATCACTTTTTAACGCAATGTGGTCTGCCGGGTACATTCCTTCCTCTTGGAAAGAAGCAATTATAATCCCAATTCTCAAAGAGGGCAAGGACCCATCCCTGGCCAGCAGTTACAGGCCTATTGCTCTGACAAGTTGCCTATGCAAACTGTTCGAGAAAATGATTAACCGACGCCTGCTTCACTATCTCGAAGTTAATAAAATACTAGACCCCTTACAATGTGGGTTCCGGGAACGTAGATCTTCAACAGATCACCTGGTTCGCATTGAGGATAACATCCGTGATGCCTTTGTACACAAGCAGTTCTTCCTGTCGGTATTTCTTGACATGGAGAAAGCATACGATACCACATGGCGCTTCGGAATTCTCCGTGATCTGTTTGGTATGGGAGTCCGAGGCAATATGCTGAACGTTATTTGAAGTTATCTTTCCAATCGCACGTTCCGCGTTAGAGTCGGTAACGCCCTGTCCCGTCCATTTACGCAGGAGACTGGTGTACCACAAGGCGGTGTGCTAAGCTGTACCCTCTTTGTCGTAAAAATGAACTCGCTGCATACCATCATTCCACGTACATTGTTTTACTCTGTATATGTGGATGATGTACAAATCGGTTGCAAATCATGTAATCTGGCTATCTGCGAGCGACAAGTACAACTTGGTTTAAATAAGCTGTCTAAGTGGGCAGACGAGAACGGATTTAAACTAAACCCTCAGAAAAGTACGTCCGTTCTCTTCTCTAATAAGAAAGGTATATTACCAGACCCCGTTATTCATCTAAATGGAGAACGCCTATCTGTGAGTCGCGAACATAAATTTTTAGGTGTCATTCTAGACTCTAAACTAACATTCATATCCCATTTGAAATATTTGAAAGCGAAGTGCCTGAAGACGATGAATCTGCTGAAGCTTCTGTCACACACAAGCTGGGGTTCTGACAGAAGATGTCTCCTTAGCTTGTATAGGAGTCTCATACGTTCGCGCCTTGACCATGGTGCCGTGGTGTACCATTCTGCAACACGCAGTGCCCTAAGAATCCTAGACCCAGTCCACCACCTTGGTATTCGTCTGGCAACAGGTGCCTTTAGGACAAGCCCCGTTCAAAGCCTCTATGTTGAGTCCAATGAATGGTCTCTGCATCTTCAAAGCACATATCTCAGTTTATCCTACTACATGAAGGTAAAATCAGATACTGAGCATCCATGCTATATAACTATCCAGGACCTCTCCACTGCCACACTTCGTCGTAACCGCCCAGCTATTAGAACACCTTTGTCCCTACGCTTGCAAGCATTGGCAGAAGAAATAGGTATTCCACTAGCAGAAAATACCCTTATGGCTCCCACTCGCCTGCCACCGCCGTGGGAATGGCAGACCATAGAGTGCGATATCTCTTTTGTCGAAATAACAAAACGTGCGCCTGAGGCGCACATACGCTCGCACTTCCTTGAACTTCAGGCGAAGTATTCCCGCTCAGAATTCTATACAGATGCGTCGAAGTCATCTTCTGGTGTCGCATACGCAGCCCTCGGGACGTCGTTTTCGACGTCCGGTGCTCTAAATCCAAACACAAGTATTTTCACAGCTGAAGCTTACGCAATACTTTCAGCGGTAAAGCATATCAAGCAGACTAATCTCAATAAGGCTATCATATTCACAGACTCATTATGTGTTGTAAAAGCCCTAATGAGCTTCCGAAGACACACAAACTCTGTATTTAATGAGCTATACACCTCACTATGCTCAGCATATGTGCAAAACCAAAGCATTGTCTTATGTTGGATACCTGGCCACAGAGGAATAAAAGGCAATGTAGCTGCTGATGAAAATGCTTCGTTAGTTACTTTTAGTGAGACAGACGTAAATAAACCCATACCAGCTACAGACCTCAAGCCCTTCTTACGCCATAAGTTGAGGAAGTATTGGCAAAGCCAGTGGGATGACGAAGTATTAAATAAACTGCACACCATAAAACCAAAATTGGGAAACTGGATATCTGAGAGAACAGCAAGACACAAGGAAGTGCTCCTCTGTAGATTAAGAATAGGGCATACTTACGGCACTCACTCTTTCCTACTGAATGGAAGTGATCCTCCGACATGTACAAAGTGTGGCGATAGTCTTACAGTCCTCCATGTTCTTCTTGAGTGCCCTGAAGTAGAAGCAGAGAGGAAAAAGTACTTCCGTTTCGCATATCGTCACCACTTACACACCCTGCATTTTTTCTGAGCAATGAACCGCTTTTTGAATTTCAAACAGTACTGAAATTTTTAGCTGAAACCAACATCTTAAAAGTCATTTGGCCCGGATACTTGTAGCACGACCTCCTCTTGGAGGTTGCAGCTGCAATACAAGCACAATTGTAAGCACGTGCCTACCAGTCCTTGCCCCCAAGGGCTCTGTGAGGTACTAGTGCTGCTGTCACCTCCAGGTCCTGCTAACCATTCTTCATCGCAAATATTTTATGATCATAGCGCACATCACAAATCATTGCGATAATTTTAGTATATTTATATTCTAAACATCTTAGTGATTGATTTTAGGCCCCTTTACAGCCACATTTATCCACCATTCTTAATTTCTTAATCTGTTAACAAACCATTCATTGATTACTCATCACTACGTACATGGCGCTCTTTGGCCATATCTGGCCCTTGCGCCAATAAAAACTACACATCAATCAATCAATCGATTATCGTCGCCTCAACAAGATCACGAAGAAGGACGTATACCCCCTCCCACGGATTGACGACGCCTTGGGTCGACTCTACAACGCAAAGTATTTTTCGTCGATGGACCTCAAAACCGGCTACTGGCAAATCGAAGTTAACGAGAGGGACCGGGAGAAGACTGCCTTTATAACACCAGACGGACTGTTCGAGTTCAAGGTCATGCCGCTTGGTCTTTGCTCGGCACCTGCGACTTTCCAACGCGTCATGGATACAGTACTGGCAGGCTTGAAGTGGCAGACTTGCCTCGTCTATTTGGACGACGCCGTTGTGTTTGCCTCAAGCTTCGCAGAACACCTGCGGTGCCTTGAAACAGTTCTTCAAGCAATCAAAACCTCAGGACTCACGTTAAAGCCAGAAAAGTGCCGCTTCGCATATGAGGAGCTCTTGTTCTTGGTCCACGTCATCAACAAGTCTGGAGTGCGCCCCGACCCTCAGAAAACTGCAGCCATCTCCAACTTTCCTCCACCGGCCGACAAGAAAGCAGTGCGTAGACTTCTTGGACTGTGCGCCTATTACAGGCGCTTCGTCAAGGACTTTTCACGGATCGCCGAGCCACTGACGTACCTCACGAAGGCCGACGTCGAGTTCAAGTGGGAGACGCCGCAAGTCGAAGCATTTGAAGAACTCAAGCGACGCCTGCAATCGCCGCCAATACTTGCGCATTTCGACGAAAACGCCGATACCGAAGTCCACACCGACGCAAGCAGCGTAGGACTCGGCGCCGTTCTTGTGCAGAGGACTGACGGACTAGAAAGGGTTTTAAGTTA
Organism: Dermacentor silvarum; assembly: GCF_013339745.2. Taxonomy (NCBI): domain Eukaryota; kingdom Metazoa; phylum Arthropoda; class Arachnida; order Ixodida; family Ixodidae; genus Dermacentor; species Dermacentor silvarum. The sequence goes on along the minus strand of NC_051154.1, from coordinate 181,314,368 downwards.
CGCTAGCCGGTCGCTATCGAAGGCGGAAGCAAATTATTCCACAACAGAAAAGGAGTGCCTCGCCATCATCTGGGCTACATCAAAGTTTCGTCCCTACCTCTATGGCAGGCCCTTTAAAGTTGTGAGCGACCACCACGCCTTGTGTTGGCTAGCTAACTAGAAGGATCCTTCAGGTCGCCTCGCACGATGGAGACTTAGACTTCAAGCATTCGACATCACCGTCGTTTACAAGTCCGGGCGAAAGCACTCTGACGCCGACTGCTTGCCTCGCGCCTCCGTAGAACCGCCGCCACAAGACGACCAGGATGACGACACTTTCTTGGGACCCATCAGTGCTGACGAATTCGCCGAACAACAGCGAGCCGACCCCGAACTAAGGAGCCTTGTAGACTACCTGGAAGGCAAGACCGTCATTGTACCGAAGGTGTTCAGGCGAGGATTGGCGTCATTTTTCTTGCAAAACGACATTCTTCTAAAGAAGAACTTCTCGCCCCTCCGAACCAACTACCTTCTCGTGGTACCCTCAGCATTGCGTCCAGAGGTTCTGCAAGCTCTCCATGACGACCCAACGGCTGGACACCTCGGTTTTTCCCGCACGCTCGCGAGGATACAAGAAAAATACTACTGGCCTCGCCTCTCTGCCGACGTCGCCCATTACGTAAGGACATGCCGAGACTGTCAGCGACGCAAAACACCGCCGACAAGGCCAGCCGGACTTCTACAGCCGATCGAGCCACCTCGCCGACCGTTCCAGCAGATCGGGATGGACTTACTGGGGCCTTTTCCGACGTCTACGTCCGGGAATAAATGGATCGTCGTAGCTACGGACTACCTCACCCGATACGCCGAAACAAAAGCCTTGCCCAAAGGCAGTCCCGCCGAGGTAGCCCGATTCTTCGTTGAGAACATCCTCCTGCGCCACGGTGCCCCAGAAGTCCTCATCACCGACAGAGGTACGGCCTTCACGGCTGAACTAACTCAAGCCATCCTGCGCTACAGCCAGACAAGCCATCGCCGGACCACCGCCTACCACCCGCAGACGAATATCCTCACCGAGCGCCTAAATAAGACCATCGCCGACATGCTGGCAATGTACGTCAACGTAGAACACAAGACGTGGGATGCCATCCTCCGTACGTGACCTTCGCATACAACACGGCCATGCAAGAAACGACGCACATGGCGCCGTTCAACCTGGTCTACGGAAGGAAACCGGCAACGACGCTTGACGCCATGCTACCGGATGTCTCCGACGAAGAAAATCTCGACGTTGCCACCTATTTGCAGCGTGCCTAAGAAGGTCGACAGCTCGCCCGCCTGCGCATCAAGAACCAGCAGAGAACCGACAGCCGACACTACAATCTTCGACGACGCTACGTCGAGTACCAGCCCGGAGACCGTGTTTGGGTCTGGACTCCGATACGCCGACGAGGACTTAGCGAGAAACTGTTACGACGCTATTTCGGACCCTACAAGATTATCCGACGGATTGGCGCACTGGACTATGAGGTCGTGCCAGACGGTATTTCGCAATCACAGCGGCGCCGCGCACGACCTGAAGTCGTCCACGTGGTGCGTCTTAAGCCTTTCTACGCCCGCTGACGAACTTTTTTGTTGCTTTGTTATTTTTGTCCCTTTCTGTACGCGTAGTTTTGTTTTCGCTTTCATGTTTGTAGCATCGGGACGATGCTTTTTTAAGGGGAGGGTATTGACACGTATACATGTTTATCTTTCACCGGTGGCCGCTTTCCACCGGCTAACAAATGTTAAACGTTATCGCTCGGCGCAGGACGCGCCTGTATCGGAAGTTTCTAGAACGTTATCGATGCTTCTTTCCGTTGCCTGTTTTCACCGACGCTTATGTTATCTGATTGTATGACTGACGCGAATTGTCTAGAACTTTCTGGAAGACACGCGGGCATCAGGGATTAATCTGGAACCTTCGATGACTCAGGTATAAAAGCCGACGCGTTTCGCCGCTGATGAGATTTCGACGACCGCCGACTGTGTTCGCCGCTTTCGTTGTGCTTCGAGTGTAGCTTGCTTTTGTGGGCACAGGTTCGCCCAATAAACAACCAGTTTCGTCATGCACAGTTTTACTACTGTTTACTTCAGCGTCACTACCATAGAGAAAGAAATTCAACAAGAGGGGACACTCGGCAAAAACTGGCAACAGGAAACACGTCACCATACGTCACGCTATACTTTTGACACCGAACGTTAGCTGCCGCGAGCATCGAAAAAAAAGAAAGTGAACTTAAGTTAACAGGCATTGATTTATTTTTTTAATTACTTGCCGCGAAAACTAAAACGTTTTTCGTATAAATGAACTTAAGCTTTGCTACTTATTTTCCTTGCCTTACCTAGCCACAGGTCAATGACGCGCCAGATACATGCGTCATCCGCCAGACACTCCCCCGAAGCCAGCGAGGATGGCTGCGCGCGCGTTCGAGCGCTCGCGCGCGGCGACCCGTCTGTCTCCTTTTTTTTTTTTTTTTTCTTAACTGTAACCTGGTTTATTGGGCTCTCGGCGTATTCTTGCGTTCCTTCTGCACTGGGACAAGACACCACTGCACTATTGGACTACGGCAAGGTGAGAAATCTTGTTTCACAGTCTACGACGCAATTAGGCTTATACGGCACGGGACCGAGACTTAAGACGCAATTAGCGAAAAACAGCTCGGCCATCCTGGCGCAGTTAATTTGAGTTAATAAATCGTGCTGAGACATGTTTCCTACGCTTCCTATGGGAAGATTGTAACTTATTTCGGTTTTTGAGCCACACTGGCCGCACAGGGCGCCGTGTCGCAGTTAGCGAGAACTCAGCCGTGGTGCATGTGTAGTCTAGTGCATCTTGCTAGAAGTTTGTGCCGCTTTCTCTGACGCCAGACATTACTGAAAAAGTAATTTCGTTACTTCCTGGGGTAGGTGGTGGTGGTGGTGGTGGTGGATTGTAGCAACAGGCGGGTTTAGCCTGGCGATCAAGGCCGGCAATTGCTCCGCCTGAGCGTCTCTTACAATATCGCTGAATGGTTTCACCATATGTCCATCAAACCAGTCTCTTTCAAGAATTCTATAAGGAGACGTGAAGTTTCTGTGCGGGCTATAACTGATCCCTCGGGAAATATAAGGTGTTGCAGGCACGCATGCGGAAGGTCTTTTTTTTGTAGATTCTCCAGGAGAGCGTCCCTTTCAACTTGGAATTGCTGGCATATGACCACAGAAAGTGTTCAATATCTCCTGTCTCATCACATGCCGTACAGTTCGGAGAATTGATTCGTCCCGTCTTAAATAACCAGGCCGGTGTACAAGCAGATCCTGTCCTGATTCGATATAAAAGTGATGCTTCCTCTCGATGAAATCTCTTGGTTACGCAGGGCATATGTGGTGGAACCCAAAGCGACCCAAAGTGATTTCGAATGTCCGATTTTTTCACTTGATTACTCTTTGGAGCCTTGATTTTGGGAGGATGGTAGAGCGCTGCGTAGGCAAGCGCATCAGCTTTTTCGTTGCCAGTAATACCAATGTGGGAGGGAATCCACTGAAACTTTACCGTGAAGCCTTTGTTCTTGAGTTCTTTCACAAGGGCTAGTGATTTGCGTGGGAACTTGGTGGATGGCAGACCGCGGTATAGTTGTTGTAACGCGGCCTTTGAGTCCGTAAGGACAACCACCTTCTGCGAAGGCAGAGACTTTAGTTTGCGCAGCGCAAAAGCTATTGCTATGCCTTCTACAACTGTCGACGAGGCCATACAGTCTAGACGGCCAGACCATGTATATCTCAGAGAGGGAATACAGAATGCAGCTGCACAGCGGTCTTCGTCTACTTTGACAGAGCCATCTGTGTATACTTGTAGGTGGTTCGGGTAAGTTGTGTGCAAATGTTGTAGGACTAATGACTTGGCTTCTGCAGATGGAATGCAGCTCTTTGACTGCAATCGTGGTATACTTAAGTCGCATGTGATGTCCTCGAATGTCCAGGGCGGTTCTATCTTTTCCCTCTGTCTCGAGCAGCGCAATCCTAAGACGCGAAGTGTGTTCAGTGCTGCATAAAAATGTGACCGTGGCCTGTTACTTATACGTCTTAACAGGGCTTTCCCGGGCGTAGACTCACACAATCGTAGTAACTGGATCATGAGACTCTGGGAAGCCTGAAGTCGCAGAGGGCGTGACTCAGCTTCGTAGAGCACTTTCTTGTTCGACGCTGGCTGAGGGACTCCAAGGCAAAGTCGAATAGCTTTTCTGTGGATGGCTTCTAAGCGCTCGTATTGGCTATCTGAGGGTGACATCAGGGGTAGCTGGTACAGGATCCGACTGGTAACCAACGCTGTATGTAGCCGTAGCATCGATGTCGGGTGGTTGCCCCAGCGTATGCCAGCGACTCGTTTGAGCACATGTAGCCTCTGTGACGATGACGCCACAACGTGGTCAACAGCGCGGCGCCAGATTAGCCTGTGGTCCAAGGTAACACCAAGAAATCGGACGTTGGTGACTTGTCGAATGTGGTATCCGTCCATATTCAGCTTCAAGCGTGTAGATTTTCTTTTAACTCCAGGAAATAGTATGAATGATGATTTCTCTGCTGATAGTGTTAGTCCAAGCGTTGCCAAGTGGCCTTGAATGGCATTTACTGCTCCCTGGGCTATTCGTGCGAGGCGCCGATGCTGGTAGCCGGAGACCCATATGCAGATATCGGCATATATAGATATCTTCACTGGTGTTCGATGGTTTAGTACTCTTGGGAGGCTAGCCATGGCGATGTTAAACAATAAGGGAGATAAAACACTTCCCTGTGGCACGCCGCGAAATATACCTATTTCATCACTCAAAGTGTTACCAAGACGGACTCTGATACGGCGATCATTGAGAAACGTATGTATGAAGTGCAAGAGATGACCCGTGACGCCTATAACTTGTAACTGGCTGATGATGGCTGTTGGAGACACGTAGTCGTAAGCCTTGGAAATATCCATAAAAACAGCAAGTGTCGACAGGCCATCCGCACTGTAATGTTCTATGTAGCTTAGCAGGTCTAGCACATTGTCTTGAGCACTTAGACGCTGGCGAAACCCAGTCATGCACGGCGGTAGTTTTCGACCCTGCTCGACAGACCAAGTGAGTCTTGTGCACACCATCTTCTCCGTTAGCTTCGCTGCACAGGAGGTCAGCGATACCGGTCTGTATGAGTTCAGAGCTGCAGGATTCTTTCCAGGCTTCAGAACCGGTACCACCCATGGTACCTTCCATAAATGTGGGATATCCCCTCTAGCTCACACTTTGTTAACAAAATGCCAGCAAGTCACGTCGTTGCTCAATAGGTAGGTTCGTCAGCATCTGATTACTTATGCGGTCAGGTCCCACTGCACAGCGACGTCGGAGGCTGCTCATAGCTAGCTCCATCTCTCTCAGTGTAAAAGGAGCATCCATCGGAGACGACGATAGCGGCGGAGGCGGGTTGGTTGTGCCGGCTGACCTTCCAGAAGAGTATACTTGGGCAAAGGCATTCGCAAGACAATCGAGCGTCTTGCCTAACTTCAATGCTAGGGCTTCAAATGGCTTGTTTGGTCGAAAGTTTCCAGCAAGGTTATTAACGACACACCATATCCTTGGAACTGGCGTGAAGACCGATAGGCTTGCACAAAATGCTGCCCATTGATCTCTTCTTAGTTTCTTCGTGTAACGTGGAATCACCGCGTTAATTCTGTTGTATACTGTCTTCATTGGTGGGTCGCCCTTCGTCCTCATCAGCCTCCGTTCCGCTCTTCTACGAGCAGCGCATAGATTTTTTAGCTTTAGATCCGGAGCGGGAAAGTGGTCGGGTAGCTTCAGCTCAGCGGTAGCTAATCTCTTGCTACGTAGCATGTCCGCGAACAGGTCTCCAGATGATTCACTTAGGCCGTCCCTGTATGTATCCCAATGCGTGACAGGACAGGATTTTCGGCCGTTGGTTCTATATCCAGCAATGTTGACGAAGACAGGAAAATGGTCACTACCCATTCTATCTTTGCTCGTCGTTGACGATGCGAGGATGTCTGCTGAGTATAATGTCAAGTCAATGACACTGTAAGAGGCCGGTGGTCGAAAAAACGTTGGTTGTTGTCATTCGCCACGCAGAGTCCCTCAGTGTCTAAGGCACTCACAATTTGCTTCCCACGTGCATCAGTCACCTTGTCGCCCCAAAGAGTATGGTGTGCGTTAAAGTCCCCACATATAATCCTCGGAGCCGGGCAGCGGCTGCAGAGGTCTCTTATGATCTCTCCCATCGAGACCTTCTGGCGAGAGCTCACATACACGGATGCAACGCTGAGGCTTCGGTTTCCCAGCCGCACTTGTACAGCAGTGACCTCCAAAGCACTGCTGCAAAGGTCTTGAACTGGGAGAACGTAATGCGGTATTTCACGTCTCACATATAGTGTGGCGCTTCCATTCGGAAATGTCGGAATACTTTGGTTTCCATGTGCGACGTAACCAGCAATTGATCTGGAACTTGGAAGACCAGCCTCGGACAGGGCCAATATTGGCACAGGCATGTTGCGTAAGAAAAGCGACAGTTCAGGTAAATGGCACGCAAGACCCGCACAGTTCCATTGCATAATAAGTGGCACCTTTGGGCGAGACAGTGAACATTGTGTCCTGACCACATCCATATTGTTTGGTGCTTTAAGAAGAGGCAGAGCTTAGAATCACTGACTCGAGAGCCAGGACTACTTCGAGCATGTCCTTCATCGAGCTCGCTGGCATCTTCTCTATGTGTGATCGCAGGGCCTTGAAGAGAGCACGTAGCACCTGTTGGCAGTCCTCCTGTGGCGTTTTTTCAACGCAACGCGATTGGGGTCGCTGCAGTGTAGACACATAGCTTCGCTGTTCCGGTTGTTCAGCAGTCTTCTCTTCTATGGGGTTTCTGTTCACTGATTTGACTGCTTTAGCCGGTCCGCTGCGCAATGGCACCACTGCGTTCTGGGTTCCTGAAGGAGGCTTCAGGCTTGGGAAATCAGTTTCACTCCATTTGATGTCATCTGACTCTCTGCGACTCTCCGTCTTTTTCTTCGTCTTATTCTTCTCATCCTTTGCTGTTGGCCCCAAGATAAACGTTTTCTTTCGCTTTATTGCCGCTGCCCGCGTAGGACACTTGCTATAACTAGCTGGATAACCACCACTACATTTTGCACAAAGAACGTTCTCCCTGCACGTGCATGTTTTGAAATCATGCGGTCCTCCACATCTCTTACACCGCTGATCACCACGGCAGTACTTGGCCACATGTCCATAGCGCTGACACTTGAAGCACCGCGGTGGTGTCTCAACGTAGTCAATGGTCTCGTGTCTTGTGAAGCCCAAGTTGATCTTCTCTGGGCGGTCTGTGTTCGGAGCGAACGTTAGAACCACGGTGCTGGTTCGCCTGGACTCCCATTCGGATTCGGAAGTTTGGACGCGTCGCGTGACTCTCCATGCACTTCCTGGGGTACTTTTGAGGCACGCTGCAGCCGCACAGCGCGCTGTGACGCAGTTAGCGATAAGCAGCTCGGCCGTGGTGATAAAGTTAGTTTGGCGTGTAATGAATCTTAGAGGGACAAGTCTGTGACGTTTTTTATGGCTCCGCAACAACATATACCTTCTTTCGGTACTCACGCCTGTTGAAAACGCGATGGGCGATTGCCAAGAGTGATAACATGGGGTGTGCTGCTGGCGCCGGCAGAACGCGCGAACGACGAACGTATCAGAAACTTGTAATTCGAAAATTACGTCTTCTAAAGGAGTGAAAAAAGGCATTGCACCCACGCATTTGTCTTGAGTGCCTGTTGCGTCCGTCTCTATGTATCTAGCGTACCGTCACCTCGCCCGAGGCCAAGTTTTGGAAACGCGAAGTCACTCGTGTATTTGTGCTGCCAAAGTGCAGTAAGTAATGCCCGGAAATGGGGGAACGCTTGGAAATCAGATGTTTTCATATATGTTTGGGATGAGTCGGGTATTTTCTACGCCATGTATGTAAAAGCGAATTGCTTTTGTTTGTAATGCCGCCCACTCACCACTTTCGCACGTTTCGCCTCTACACGCAGTATTCCTATGTCTAAATACCAAAATGACTCATGCTTGTAACATGCTGTTACGTGCTTGAAAATGTAACATGCTTGTAATTTACTTTTTTTTTTTTTCAGCTGGTGCCGTCCGGTGGAGCTTCATACAGGAACTACTGCCTTACCTGCTGGTGTCACAACGTTGGATGAACGCACAAAAAGCGCGGAACGAGCTTTTATATAGAGCAAAATAAATATTTCCTCATTGCACAAAAGGTCGTGCGTCTACTTTGTGAAATTGCACGTGGCACAGATTCGATGGGACTTTACGAGATCGTTCGCAATCATTTTTAATCATTTTGACTAAATAATAAACTGATTCTGCACGAAGAGCAAAAAAAAAAAAAAGAAAAAAAAAAGAGGGGGGGGGGGCGCAGCCGGCGTGCTAGCTTACGTTCAAAATACGCGCGCCCAAAACCGAAACCGGAAGTGATGTAAGTGATCGACACCGACCGCTTGGCACACTGCAGTCCATTCGGCCGCTGGGCCCTATGGGAGTGTCCCCTCTTGTTGAATTCCTTTCTCTATGGTCACTACTACGTGACAATATATATATATATATATATATATATATATATATATATATATATATATATATATATATATATATAGTGGTTCCACGTATGTCGGATGTGCGGGAAAACGTGGCGTATATACCTGAAACCCCTCACATGTGGCAAACGTGTCGGACAGGCTGGCCGCGGTTTTGATGATAGAACATCACTACAATGTCAAACGTAGCATGAAGGCTGCCTGTCAGCCCATTGAAGCACGCGTGTGCGCCTGCTTAGAATTGTGAAATGAATGTACCATTCTGAGAGGACACTGGGATCGCCTAATGCGAGAAACCACTGAAACCGAAAAGATTGCGCGCTCGGGAATGTCCTGTGCCTACCACCCCATTGATTCCTTTATATAAGAGGAGAAGTTGCGTTTTCTTAGGTATATGGTTGCAGATAGGCCTTATTTGATTTTTAGTAAAACAGTCCTTGCACGTGGCGGTACCCTTGGTGGTAATAATGGTCGCCGGTGTATATGTTTTCGCGCACTCTGCCGAACAAAACCTGTTCGAGGTTCAGCGCTGTGTGTCGTCCCCTTTGACTTAGCCCTGTCCTTTGAACGCTGCACAGGAAAATTATCACCCCTGCAGCTCTCGACCCGCCGTGGTTACTTAGTGGCTACGGTGTTGGGCTGCTAAGCACGAGGTCGCGGGATCGAATCCCGGCTGCCGCGGGCGCATTTTGATGGGGGCGAAATGCGAAAACACCCGTGTACTTAGATTTAGGTGCACGTTACAGAACCCCCCGGGGGTCCAAATTATTCCGAAGTCCCCCACAACGGCGACGTCACAAAAGGGAGGAGCTTTGCGCCGGTCCTCGCTGTCTTTTATGCGTAATCTTGCGAACGGCAATTAAACTTCGCAGTTCGATATGTCGGAGTACGGATGCGCTAGAAGAATTCTTCCAAATGAAACTGTGTAGAAACACGGCTGCACCTAACTTTTTAATACAAACGTGCCTGCCTACTGCAACCACTAAAAGGTGAATTATTCAATTTTAGTTAATTAAGCCACTGACATCAATAATTACCACCTCATTCTGTGTCGACCTGGGCGCATAACCTTACTGTAGAGGTGGTCTTCACGTACATCTAAGCGCCTAATTAGAAAAAAAAACATCTGTCGACTTAACTTTGATCACCTTGTATATTGTTACGCGAACGAGGGCTTGCATGAACACTGAAGACTGTTTACAATGTATATTTATAAACACAACTGCAGCGCTGGCCAGTTCAGCCGGCAGCTCGAGGCCAAGGGGCAGTTCATCTTATTCGTCGGGGCCCTTGTAGCGAGGGTCTCGAATTTGGCGGTCTTCATGTCATTACGTAGCATACGAGGTTTTAGCCACGTGCCTACTCTCCCAAGTTCACGTGTAACGTGACGCCATCGAAAAAAAAAAGGATGTTCGCCATCCGCCAACCACGAATCTGAGTGGCGCTGGTTAGCGCTCCCAGGGCTAGATTTAGAAAACATAAATACCCAAGTTAGTGAATGGATTGATAGCCGTCGCCATAGCACAACTGGTAGTGCAACGCACGCGTAATGCGGAGTTTGTAGGTTTGTTTCCCACCGGCGACACGCTATCTTTTCGTCCACTTTCATTTTCCTTTTCTTCATTATTTTGTACATTGCAATTGCAACCACAGCTAATTTCCCCGATGATTTCCTTGGCATCATTGTCTGTAGGCTTTATATGGTCATTCTTAGCAAAATCGAGCCCCTCGGTTTCCCTGCCTCTCTCGATCACACACACACACACACACACACACACACACACACACACACACACACACACACACACACACACACACACACACACACACACATATATATATATATATATATATATATATATATATATATATATATATACCTACGCGGTGTTTTTTTTAGAGAATAAAGATTTTTTATAAGGACTATAAGCGCAGCGAACATAGCGTTTTTGCAGACGAGTTCCTAGGCGACAGGGACATACTTTGCCGCTAATAACGTGAGCTTCAGAAGACTAATTAACAATTTATTTATTAACTATTTTATTAGCGCCTTTGGGGCAGTTGCTTATATGCTGAAATTGAAGGCAGTCACATTTTAATGCACCCTGATTTTTTTTTTAACATTGAAAGTCGCACCTGATTTGAGATATTTATCATCGAATTCCAGCGGTAAATCCTGGCAATATCGAAACCGAGCACCGTGAGAGTGCATAAAATGCGGCCCCGCTGTCATATCAGACCGAAACGCTCCGTGACAACTACCGCGAGGAAGTGGAAAACCGAACGTCTCGGCCAGTCGCGGCAGCTACGGCAACGGCACGCTTTGCTTGGCATGCGTGTGTGTCGGGTCACGAGTTGCTGCGGCATGCTATCATTCAAACTTCGCCTGACATACAGTCTGACACGCAGAGGGGCGCGTTCAGTCTAGATATTGCCGCGATTGAGCTTTCGAATTTGATGATGAGTATCTCGAATTAGGTGCGAGTTTCAAAATTTTTTAAAAGTGTGCATGAAGATATCACTGCCTCCAAATAGCCATTTAAACAACAGCCCCCAGGGCAATAATAAGAAAGTTCTGTCGTGTACTTCTTATTACCGCCCCTGACTGACTGACTGACTGACTGACTGAAAAACTTTATTGGCCAAAGTATTGACAGGAAGGGTGTGGACCGATCCTTAAGGGACGTTCCTTATAAATACTAGGTGGGCTCCTCATTACAGAAGCCCATTGGCTATAGCCGCGGCTTGGGCACGCACGACCAGGGCTTCCTGGCTCGCCAGGTCGGAGCAGCCGAGCAGGGCCACCTCCCAGTCCTCCCGGATAGGGTTGGGTATAGGGGGAAGGTGCGGGGTGGATTGGCATGCCCACACCATGTGGAAAATGTCCGAAGACTTTTCCCCACAGTGTTGACACTCCCCTGTGCAAGCAGGGTCGAAATGTTTTAGGACTGCCGGGCACAGCAGTGTTTTAGTATAGAGGCGAAGGAGTAAACGCTCCTCCGCCTTCGTGAGGCCCTTACAGGGCTTAGGAAAGATTGCGTGGCCGAATTGGTAATGTTGGGTGATTTCCTTAAAGGTAAAAGCCGGATAGGGTTCGGATTCCGCATTCGGTGTCCGATCTGGCGTCCGACGCGCCGGAACCGAGGCGTTTTGCCGTGCCGAAGCGCCGGATCGGATGCCCGGCGTGCGACAAACTGGACAGATTTTCACCGTCCGACGCTTCCGACAACCGCACCGTCGTTTGACCGCAGCCAATGACAGCGCGCCTGGCATGTGACGTGCTCTGACGCTCCCTCCAGAGAGGCGGTGCCGGCGGGCCGGTTTCTCGTCGCCTCTCTCTCTCTCTCTCTCTCTCTCTCTCTCTCTCTTTTTTTTTTTTTTTTTTCATGCCGGCTGCAACAGAATTGCTACAATTCGTTTCTGACACGAAATAGTTACCAGTTCGGAAAAATTATCTCGAACCTGTGCCTGTTCTGCAAAGCTGCTCCTAGTACTAGCACTTAGGTACTTGCGAGATCGGCCGGGAGCCGCGACGCGAGAGCATTTCGCAGGTAGACAGCACACACCGACTGTCTGAGCGAGGCTACTCACTTAGCTTGCACGCTTGCCCTTCGCATCGACGGCGTCGAGTAATCCAAGTGTATTTAATTACGGGTAACCTACGTGTACCGTGTTAATCGTGTTGGCAAAAATAAGCGCACTTCGACGAGCTCGGACTGGATCGCAAGAGCCGTCGGCCGTGGCGTCCGCCGAGCTAGGCCTACCGGCCCTATCGCCAGCTGTCGTCGGAGCCGTCAGTGGAGAACACACCGCTGCGAAGTGTTTTGTCGCTCGCAAAGACGTAATTTTAGTGACAGTGTTCGCTTAAAGCGAAGCCGCATTGCGCAAAGTTGTTTATTTTGTGTTTCTCGACGAGGATACGAAGTCTTCCGAGCGTACAAGCTGGGGCGCAAGATCTGGGCGGAGCTTAGGCGCCGCTCGCTCATTCGGATGCCCGTCCCGTGTGCCCCGAATCGTCGTATGCCGCATGCCGGAGCATGCGGCGCCGCACGTCGGATCGGACGCTGAATCGTACCGTGTGTCTCCTGCTTCGCGGGCAGCGGCGTCAGCTGCTTCGTTGCCCTCGAGACCCGTGTGCGCGGGAGTCCATATTATCGTGCGGGACGCGGGGGCCCCGAAATAATCGCTGTTTTGAAGTATGCGGTATGCAAAATAGGGTATAAAGCCCTTTTCGATGTTCCTGCAGGCCCCTTGCGAGTCGGTGATTATCACCCGCGAGTCCTGATCTGCGGCGGCGAGCGCGATGACCACCTCTTCCGCATGTGTTATGTCTTGTGCTTTGAACGTAAGGCCGTTCACCGCGGTCTTTTGATGGACGACTGCGGCCGTGTACCAACCCCCATGGTGTGGGCCGGAGGCGTCCACGTAGAATACTCCATGTTTGTTCCCATAGTGACGTGCCAAGGCTTCTGCCCGCGCGAGGCGCCGGCCACTATGGTCGTCTCGTTAGAGTGTACTAGAAAAATTCTAGTACACTGTAGTCTCGTGTCATGTTGGCCGGAAGAGGGCGCACGTGCAGGGCGCATCTCCAGATTTCGGGGATGCGCACGCGCTCTTCCGTTAGTGTTGGATGTTGTATGTGTAATCTGGCAAGAAGGCGGCGACCCGACGGCGTCTTTGAGAGTCTTGTGTAGTGGTTCATCAAGTGTGCTTCTCGGAGCTCCGTGAAGGTGTTGACCATTCCGAGGCCCAGGAGGCGCTGGTTGGACGTGTTGACCGGGAGGTCGAGAGCACGCTTGTAAATTTTGCGGAGAACCACATCGAGGGCGTTCACATCAAACTTGCCAAGGTGGAGGTAAGGAGTTGAGTACAAGACTCGACTGGTTACGAATGCGTGCGCCAGCCGCAAGGCGTCTGGAGACCCGGCGGACCATGCCAGGTGGAGACCCGGCGGACAATGCGGCCCACCTGGTCCCCCACCCTGCGCAGTTTGGCTAGTGTTGTGTCGACTCGGCGGTGTTTATGAATAAAGAGACCCAGTACTCTGATCTCATCGTGTTCTGGGATGGGTACGTTTGCTAGGGATAGTTCAATTTTGGTAGTGCACTTTGGCGAGGGGTGAATGTGCACAAATTCCGATTTGGCAGGGGAGCATTGAAGGTCACAGCGGCGGGCGTATAGGCGTCCACGATCTCCGCCGCTTGCTGCAGGTTGGCTTCAATGTCTCCTACCGATCCGCGTTTAGCCCAGATGGTAACGTCGTCGGCATACAGAGCGTGCTGTATGCCTTCTACATTCTCCAGCTGAGCCGGGAGTTTCATCATTGCCAAATTAAATAGTAGAGGTGAGAGGACCGCGCCCTGCGGGGTACCTCTCGTGCCTATAATTGGTAGGGGCCGTGTTCTTCATCTTGTATCCGGATATACGATTGCCGGTCGGCGAGAAATTGCCTAACGTACTGAAACGTGTTGTGTCCAAGTTGGTTTGGGAGAGGTGCGTCAGAATTATGTCGTGTGTGACATTGTCGAAAGCCCCCTTCAAATCGAGGGCGAGTACTGCCTTGTCATTGAGGGGGTATTCGATGATTTAGAATTTCGCGGTCTAGTTGAAGGAGGACATGCTGCGCGGACCGGTGCGGGCGGAACCCGAACATGGTGTCTGCGAATACGTTTTGGTTTTCCAAAAACTCGGACAGCCTATCTCGCACCATGGCCTCCATCAGCTTTCCCGCACAAGACGTGAGGGAGATGGGGCGGAGGTTGTCCGTGTTTATGGCTTTGCCGGCTTTCGGAATGAAAGTGACCAGAGCGGTCTTCCATTAGATTGGGAGGGGTGCCTCACCGAGCCAGATTGAGTTTATGTATGCGAGGAATGCGTCGTAGGCTGGGTCGGGAAGGTTGGCAAGTAATTTCACTGTTATTTTGTCTCTTCCCGGCGCCGTTCCTCGCTTCATTTTAGTCAGGGCCGCCTTCAGGTCATGGAGCCGGAACGGTTGATCCAGCTCCGCGTTCTCGGAACCTGCATACGAGCACGCTGGCCCTCAGGGGTCATGTTGGATACAGAGGCATTGATCGCGTAGTTTGCATGCTAATTTTGAGGTGTCTCCGTCGAAGCCATGGATAGCCAGTTGGAGAAGTTTTTGTGTCTCGGCTCTGGTTTGACTCGGGTCGATCAAGGCGCGAAAGAGACGCCAAGTGCTCCGGCTAGACATTTGTCTAGCGGCCGTGTTAAGTCGGTGCGCACTTCTCTAGTTTACGGCGCCATGCAGCTGCTTACTTTTGCAGCATTAGCCTACAGATACTCCACAACTTTGTCAATTTTTCGCGGTCACCCAGTCAGTAATTGAGTGGATATATAGTGAGGGACGACGACGAAGTGTCTTCTTGATAGAACACTTGTCTCTGTGCTCTCTGAATTTTTGGGGAAATCTTCGCCTTTCGAGGTGCCTCGCCTCGCCGTCTTGCGGCCATGGACGCGGAGCACTCCAGAGGCCCCCCTGGCCAGCAGTCATCACGGCCGTCAACCGCAAGGAAGCGAGTTGGCTCCCCCAGCGACACCGAAGACACCGAGCTGTACTCTATGTCGGAAGACGACTCATCCGACGACAGCTTCATACCCGTCCGGAGCAAGAGGGCGAAGAGAAAGATCGTCAACACATCGCCGTCAACTCCTGCGAGTACAACGACTATGAAGTCAAGGCCTGCGCGCTGGCCACACGTCATCATCTTTATGCCGGAAGAACCCTCAAGCAACCTACGACTACTGAACAGGCAAGCCCTATCCATTTTTCTGGAATGTGCGGTGCCAGATCAAATTAAGGACATCAGAATAAATCCACGGAAGAATATACTCGCCATAGACGTGTACAACGTGAGTGCGCTTGGAAAACTTCAAGCAATCACGGAGCTAGGCGGCATCAAGATGCGCCCCTTTATCCCAACCGACGATACATCCATAGCCGGTGTAATTTATGACATAGACATTGCCATTCCCAATGATGACTTACCTAGCCTCATCAAGCCGGCAAACGAGGGCACTATTATTACGCAAGTGCGCCGCCTTGGGAATACGCGCTGCGTAAAAGTAATTTTCAAGGGGGATTGTACACCATCCCACGTTAAAGTCGGACATTTCCGTCATCCGGTTCGACCATTCATCCAGAAGCCGCTTCAATGTCATCAGTGTTTCCGGCTAGGACACGTCAAGGGCGTGTGTCCCAACCCGCTACTGTGTCCCCGTTGTGCTGAACCTCACGCAGAAGAGACCTGCGGTGCCACGGTTCTGAAGTGCGCCAACTGTAATGGCCCTCACGCTGCCTCTTCGAAAGACTGCCCCCGCATCAAGACGGAGCGCGCGGTTCTCAAGCAAATGTCCAGAGACAATTCGACACACAGGGAGGCAGCCGAAGTAGTCCGACGTCGGCGTCGACGTCGGCACTGTCGTACGTCTTCAAAGAAGGCGCATGCTCGAAGTGATAGTGCCCACTCCACTGCGGCACCACTTAGTCGCGCCGCGAAAAAGCCCACCACTTCCACGAAGGAAGCGGATAAGACTCTTTCTTTAGAGGAATGGCCTACGCTACCGAGCCGCTCCCTTGCCAAGGAACCTCAGAAGGTCGTCGTCCAACCGGAGCCTTCTCCAGTCATGGATGATGCACCTAAAACAGATCGTCAAGTCATTTCGGTTCTGCG
This sequence comes from Dermacentor silvarum, assembly GCF_013339745.2. Taxonomy (NCBI): domain Eukaryota; kingdom Metazoa; phylum Arthropoda; class Arachnida; order Ixodida; family Ixodidae; genus Dermacentor; species Dermacentor silvarum. Next base: position 181,298,051 of record NC_051154.1, on the reverse strand, counting down.
TTCCCTCATGGACGCCATCCGAACACTTTTAGTCGCCATGGGGACAACATCTGCTCGAAGCGCACTTAAAGTGCTGGACGCCTTAAGCCCAGTGCTTGAATCCCTCAACTAGAAAAATGGCTACCCATACCCCATCCTTCCGAAAAGAAGTCAAGGCAGCGTCCGTCATCCAGTGGAACGCCAGAGGGCTAAAATCACGCCTTTCAGATTTTCGTCAGTTTGTGTACACCAATGCGTTTCCACTCATCGTCATTTGTGAGCCCAACCTGTCGAAACCAATCAGACTGTCAGGGTACGAATTTATTAGGTCTTCAACAAATGGTGCATGCAGCAAAATCATCGTTTTTGTTCGTCGTGAACTTACCTATGTTTTGCAACCAATTCCGCCTCACGACGACAATCAATATATATGCATCACAGTTAAAAAGAACAAACTATTGTTTACTCTCATAGGCGTGTATATATCGCCTTCAAGCAATTTTGAAACGAAAAGATTAGCAGACATCTTGAGTGTGTGTCCTGCCCCATGGGTCATCATAGGAGATTTCAATGCACACCATCCGGCATGGGGAAGTACAAGAACCAATGCAAAAGGACGAAGATTAGCAAGCATCGCCTACAACTATGACCTTACTCTCCTGAACGATGGTAGCCCCACCTTTCTTCGAGGCGTCACATACGGTAGCTGCCTCGACCTTGCTTTCGTCTCCAACTCTCTCGCCAAATGTGTGAAGTGGTTTCCAGACATTGAGACGCATGGCAGTGATCACATTCCCACTTATCTTAACATCAAAGGCTTGTCGTCTAGATCTGGTCCACGGAAGATCATTCGGACCATTCAATGGGCCACCTTCAAATCTGATATGGAAGATGCTTGCCGCTAGGGCCTACCATCCGGGTTAGAGCAAACAATTAAAAGTACGATGCAAAACGCCACCCGCATGATGACGATCTCTTCCAAGCGAAACGACTTCGACATAGAATTAGAGCGACTACGAGCACTTCGTCGCCGGGCGGAACGTCGATATCGGCGTACAAAATCAATCCATGACCTTAGGGCGGCCAGGAGGATGCAAAAGAAGATCCAACGTCGCATGGATAGATTAGCATCGGAACGTTGGGCAACGTTTTGCCAGACACTAGACCCCCGCAAGCCACTGTCTCACATTTGGAAAACGGTGCAAGGTCTGCGTTGCCTTCCGGAGCAGCGTTTTCCATTCAAGGTGCTCGCGCTCTTCCAAGGGCGGCAAGACATCGATGTCGCAGAGGACTTTTGTGCTATGATCGCCGACCAAGCGACTCGTCCAGATCCTCCAGCCCGAGGTGACGTCCCCCATTCCCGGGATTGCCGCATGGACCTTCCATTTACAATGGAGGAGCTCGAGGCGGCACTAGCTCTCTGCAGGCGCTCTTCATCTCCGGGTCCAGATGGTATATCATACCGAGCCTTGTGCTATCTTGGAGAATCTGCACGGAGAGAATTGTTGAGCCTTTACAACTCCTCATGGCAGGAGGGAAACGTTCCTGACGAATGGAAAGTAAGCCGCCTGGTGCCACTCTTGAAGCAGGGCAAATCCCAACTCGAGCTCACCTCTTACCGCCCAATAGCGCTGGCCAGCTGTGTAGGCAAGGTAATGGAACGGATGCTCCTTGGCTGCCTAGAATGGTACCTTGAACACTACAAGATTTATCCGAATTCCATGGCTGGTTTCCGACGTGACCGCTCTTCCATCGACAATGTAGTCGATCTCGTTTCGTATGTTCAGCACGAAAGGTCCCGTAAGCGTTTATCTGCAGCTTTATTCTTAGATGTGAAAGGCGCATACGATAACGTATTACATGAGTCCATTCTCGATGCTCTTGCGACGGTTGGCCTAGGTGGTCGAGTCTTCTTGTGGATTGCAAGTTACCTATATGCAAGATCATTCTTTGTGTTAACTGACGATGGCCCGACTACGCGACGCTATACGAGCAGAGGCGTTCCTCAAGGCGGTGCTCTCAGCCCGACGCTATTCAACCTCGCTCTTCTTGGACTTGCTGAATACTTACCAACTACCATCAAGATTTCAATATACGCAGACGACATCTGTGTCTGGACTTCGGCAGTCACACGTCCTCAGATACGTGCGCGGCTTCAAAGAGCAGCAACTTTGACAGCGAGCTACTTGTGTAAACAAGGTCTCAGCATATCACCAGAAAAATGCGCACTAGTGGCATTTACTCGCAAACCAATGACGCCTTATGTCATCTCAATCAGTGGGCGGACCATTTCCTATGTCAGAACCCACAGGTTTCTTGGCGTAATCATTGACCGAGACCTCTGTTGGAGCCCACACGTGGCCTACATGAAACGGCGCCTGGCAGCAACTTCCCAGTTGTTTAAATACTTGACAGGAAAGACATGGGGGATGTCAGTAGACGCAATGCTGAAACTCTACAGAGCTCTCTTTCTCGGGTTTTTAAGATATAGTCTACCTGTACTGAACAACACTTGCAAGACAAATATTCGTGTTCTGCAGGCAGAACAAGCTCAAGCACTCAGAGTTTGCCTTGGTTTACCCAGATGCACGTCAACAGAGGCAACTATTGCGATTTCTCGGGACCATCCGATGCAAACTCACATTACGGTGGAAGCCCTGAGAACGCACATCAGACATTTTGCACGTGCCCCCTATCACCACCTTGCAACACTACCTTCGGACCGGCGCCAAGCATCGTTCTCTAAAACTATCATCAAGTACAACGACAAACTGCCCTCGGGCTTCACCACTGCATCTAAACCATCGAAACCCCCTTGGTGTCTTATTAGCCCCACAGTACATCTCAGTGTACCAGGAATCAACAAAAAATCTGAGCTGTCGTCACCTGTGCTGAAACAACTGTCTCTGCTTCTTCTACACGAGAGGTATGCGGACAGTGTACATATTTATACTGATGGTTCCACAAACCTCCAGTGTTCGTCCGGTGCTGTGGTTGTCCCAGCAAGAGCTATTACCATTAGCTTCAGGACTGACCACCCAACGGCATCGACATCTGCGGAACTAGCTGCTCTTCGTGCGGCACTTCGTTTCGTCAATCGGGAGTCACCTCGACAATGGTCAATCTTCAGTGACTCAAAGGCAGCCCTACAATCTGTGCTATCAGCTCTGCGTCGCGGGCCATACGAACAGCTCGTATTCGATATTAGATACTTACTCCATACATCACAGGAGAAAGGACACCACGTGACGTTTCAGTGGCTTCCAAGTCACTGCGGCGTCATAGGGAATGAAAACGCCGATAATGCCGCTCGGGCAGCTCTTGACGCCACACAGGAAGAGGCCATACCGCTCTCACGGCCCGACGCAGCCAGCAGACTTCGAGTGCTTGCACAGGAGATCACGCTCTCTCTATGGTGCACATCAAGCAGCCAGACCAACCGGAGCAATCGTCACTACCACCTGCCCTCTTTGATGCATCTCTGTATGCCAACTGGACTCCGCCGAAAAGAGGCCACTATGCTTTATCGCTTATGGCTAGGGGTGGCATTCACGAAATCTTATTCATTCCTCATTGGAATGGCCGACAACCCTTTTTGCAATGCCTGTCTTTGCGAGGAGACGCTAGAACATATTCTATGCGACTGTCCTGAATGTAATGTTCCGAGACAGTCCCTGGCGTCCGTTCTAGCACACCTGGACAATCGACCACTGTCAATTGAAACCATTCTCACGTGTCGTCGACAGAAGACATCGCAGCTGAAAGCAACGAAGGGATTGCTTAGGTTTTTAAAGGAAACGGGCTTGGACAAGCGGCTATGACAGTGATGTCACGTACCACGCAAGAGTGACGGACTGTGACTGACGATGTGTGTGCTGTGTACGTTATGTGCCTCTCTCTCTCTCTCCTCCCCATCTTTCATTCCCCCTCACCCCGCTCCCATGTGTAGGGTAGCAAACCGGTTGTCCTGAACTGGTTAACCTCCCTGCCTTTCCTTCTCCACTCTTTCCTTCCTTCCTTCCTTCCTTCCTTCCTTTCGAGAGCGCTGCTGTGGAACACGCAAGACGCTCGCTCAATTTGCATTCGTGTTTTGCGCTACAGCTTTAAAACGCGTTGAAAATAAATAGCAAAATGTAGCGAGTCGAAAGTTGTTGAGCATGATGTTTTCTTATTCCAAGCACAATTTTACTTTCGAGCTTACGCAATTATTCAAGTGTAATCATCGAGGTAACTGCTGCTGTTGCGTTTCACTTGTCAGACCACTAGACCGCTAACGCACGCTGAAGTAATTATCAGCGTTCAGCATGCGGCGCGCACTGCACGCCCCGTCGCGAGATATTAGATCCCCTTAGAACGTGCGAGGATGTCATTATGCGATTGGTTAATTGAGCACCGACCTGATAATCGACAAAGCCGAGACTCTATCCCGGCTGACGCGCCTTTGTCTGTTAACTTATTATGCATTTGTACCTTTAAAAAGGCACACATTGTTGCCATTGCTATGTGTTTTCGATTGCATATCAAGGCAAACACTTCCGACACTAACTATCGCTCGAACTTAAAAACGAAAGGACTCCGCTGAAGCGAGCTTCTCCTCACTATGACCATTGCTGTGGAGAAGCCAGCTTCTAAGGGCACTTCTCGGGGAGTTGTGCTGGCTGGAAGGCACACTGCGAAGCCAAACTTTCTCTCGACAGCTAGAAAACCTACATTGCTGTTTCATACAATGCTAGAGGCAACTTTGGTTCTGCTGCGTCTCCCACTGAATACAGCCTCTTCGCGGATGTCGATAGCTGCTGGACTGATCCTGGCCTCTCGTCTTGCGTTGAAACTCCTCGCCAACAGCCGCAGCCATAGCGAGATGAGACACCTTTGGGCAGTAGAAATTGCGGTTACATGATGAGCTTGTAGTGGCTAAACAAAAGAAAAATAATTCTGGGGTTTTACGTGCCAAAACCACGATATGATTATGAGGCATGCGGGAGGAAGCCGGCATTAATTTGGGATTACTTAACGTGCACCTAAATGTATGTACACGAGCGTTTCTGCATTTCGCCGCCATCGAATTGCGGCCGCCGCGGCCGCGTTCGAAGCTGCGCACTTGTAGTCACTTCGACCAGAGGTGCGAGCAAGGTCGATCCACATAGGTCGCGAAGCTTCGGGCGAAAAGCGGTTCAGAACGAATTGTCACCGACATCAGCAAGGGTGGTTATGGGAGCAGCGATTGAAGCGCGACTATGTTTGGAGGGAACAAACATTGGGAAAGAAAAACGCGTTTTTAAATTAAAGCGAGGCACAGTTAAATTCATTCAACGAAAATAAAATTCCTAATCAATTTTATATACGCATGGCGAGAAAAGAACAACTCTATTTTACTTGATCATTATCAATAAATACCTTTTTTCAGCGCCCACCGATAGCGGCGTGCGTTGACGCTGCTATCACTTGCAATGCAATGTAACTCTTGAAGTGGGCAGAAAGGCGCGCTCGTAAAGTTCACTGTTACAATACGCCCCCCTCACATGTTGTGTTGTTTTGGGTTAATGAAAATTACGGTCACTGACCAAGTCAAAAAAGTGTTTTGACGTTTCGGAGCCTGTACAGGTTCCTTGTTCACAATGCAGCGGACGTAGCATCGTTGTCCAGTTAAATATGCAGTATATGACGTAATGAACGGGCATAAACTTGAGGCATGTTTCCATCTGTCCTGTTAACGGTATCTGGCGTCGTCTGTATCAGCAGAGATTCTAGCAGCAGTCTCGTTGTCGGATTTCTCTCTTTAGCCATGATTGCAGCATTTTCCCAAGCGATAGAGTGCTGACTCTTGTGTACATGCTCCGCCAGTGCGTTGTACACGTGGCGGTGATTTTGAACATCGCGCTTGTGCTCTTTCAGTCATCGAATGAAGTTTCCTGTTTCGCCAATATAACAAAAGTTGCAGTCTTGGCACGGGATCTTATAGATTACCCCCGGGAACTTTTCGTCTTGTAAGCGGTCCTTCACGTTGACAACTTTGCTGAGGAGTTTGTTAGATGGCACATGCGCAATGCGTAAGTCATATTTTGAAAATATCCTTGAAAGCGCTTCGCTGATACCTGGTATGTAGGGAATGCTGACCCGTTTTTGATAAGCTCGTTTCTCGGATGGCTGAGGATTTATCACCCGTTTTTCGATTCTGCGAACAAAAGCAGCCGAATAGCCGTTATTGGACAGTTCTTGGCGTACCGTAAGAAGTTCTCTTTGGAGTTCTTCTTCACTGGAGCATAAGTGGGTGGCCCGATGGATCAAAGATGACACGATAGAAGTCTTGTGCCCAGTTGGGTGACAGGATGCCAAGTGGAGGTAGCGACCGGTATGGGTCATTTTCCGATAAACGGAAAAGGATAGGCCGCCGTCGGAACGACGTACGAGTACGTCGAGGAAAGGCAGCTTGCCGTTTTCTTCTAGCTCCAGAGTAAATTGTATGGTCGGTTGTATGGAGTTGAGGCTTTGTAGCAACCGGTCGACGTCGTCTTTGTGCAGGATACAAAAGCAGTCGTTCACATAGCGCAGAAAAACTTTCGGTGCAGGTTTGAACTCTGTCAGAACTTCTTTCTCCAGTGCTTCCATTACAAGGTTTGCGGTTGTAACAGATACTGATGCCCCCATAGCAGTCCCCTGTGTCTGCTTGTATATTTTAGAGTTGTAAGTAAAGTACGTGTTACTTAAGCACAAATGAAGCAGTTCACACAGCTCTGAAGGATCCACGGGTGTCCGGTCAGCAAGGTTGGCGTCCTTGGAAAGGGCTTCTTTGCAGGTCTCGACGGCCAAGTCGATAGGAACACTCGTAAATAGGGAGGTTACGTCAAACGACACCATCACATCGTCATCACTGAGATGAAGGTCACGCACAAACCTTGTAATGGAAGCACTGGAGAAAGAAGTTCTGACAGAGTTCAAACCTGCACCGAAAGTTTTTCTGCGCTATGTGAACGACTGCTTTTGTATCCTGCACAAAGACGACGTCGACCGGTTGCTACAAAGCCTCAACTCCATACAACCGACCATACAATTTACTCTGGAGCTAGAAGAAAACGGCAAGCTGCCTTTCCTCGACGTACTCGTACGTCGTTCCGAGGGCGGCCTATCCTTTTCCGTTTATCGGAAAATGACCCATACCGGTCGCTACCTCCACTTTGCGTCCTGTCACCCAACTGGGCACAAGCTTTCTGTCGTGTCATTTTTGATCCATCGGGCCACCCACTTATGCTCCAGTGAAGAAGAACTCCAAAGAGAACTTCTTACGGTACGCCAAGAACTGTCCAATAACGGCTATTCGGCTGCTTTTGTTCGCAGAATCGAAAAACGGGTGATAAATCTTCAGCCATCCGAGAAACGAGCTTATCAAAAACGGGCCAGCATTCCCTACATACCCGGTATCAGCGAAGCGCTTTCAAGGATATTTTCAAAATATGACTTACGCATTGCGCATGTGCCATCTAACAAACTCCGCAGCAAAGTTGTCAACGTGAAGGACCGCTTACAAGACGAAAAGTTCCCGGGGGTAATCTATAAGATCCCGTGCCAAGACTGCAACTTTTGTTATATTGGCGAAACAGGAAACTTCATTCGACGACTGAAAGAGCACAAGCGCGATGTTCAAAATCACCGCCACGTGTACAACGCACTGGCGGAGCATGTGCACAAGAGTCAGCACTCTATCGCTTGGGAAAATGCTGCAATCATGGCTTAAGAGAGAAATCCGACAACGAGACTGCTGCTAGAATCTCTGCTGATACAGACAACGCCAGATACCGTTAACAGGACAGATGGAAACATGCCTCAAGTTTATGCCCGTTCATTACGTCATATACTGCATATTTAACTGGACAACGATGCTACGTCCGCTGCATTGTGAACAAGGAACCTGTACAGGCTCCGAAACGTCAAAACACTTTTTTGACTTGGTCAGTGACCGTAATTTTCATTAACCCAACATGCTACCTGACCAGACGAGCTTTCGTCGAACTCTTGACGTTGTGTTGTTTTGTTTGTCGACGTTTGTCTGAATTTGGTGACGCAAACAGTTTCATTGTTTCTTAGCCTGTTCAGTCAAAAGTAGTGAGTTGCGTACTTTAGTTGTTTTCGTGGGACAGCGCTGGCTGACGGGCTTGGCGTCCGAAGGAAGGACGAGCATTCTACGCTCAAACCGTTCGTCGGCCTCCAAGGAAAGTGTCTTCTGTGCAGCGATGCGATTTCGACACCCGTACGGCTGATCTTTTCCTGCATCGCTTTCCGCGCTGAAAGCTCGAAACGCCCATCACGTCGAATGGCGGGGCATTTGAATATACTGCTACAATGGCAGGCCTCCGAAAACAAATTTCGCGCCTTTGAGAACAAAATGACGTCACTTCTGTTTTTAACGGATATGACATCAAATTATTTTTCTTCCGCCGGAACTGTTCCCTCATCACGCAGATGGCGCTAAGCCCCATGAACCGCCGATGAACCGCCATGTTTTGAACGTATGGGCTTCTATGGAAGCTTCGCTACCAGGTATATTTACCTTGGTGCGAGTGTGCAGCCACTGACGAATGTGCGTCTGCATGCAGTCGGGCACAGCCGTGGTCCAACGCAAAAGCGGATGTACAGTCGCAAACTATTTGAGGGTGATCACGGGAACGCGTGGCCTTCTGAGCTCACAGCGCGGTTCAACGGCGGCAACGAGAAGCATTGCTCATGCGCAGTGTGTCCGGCGTGCGCAAATTCTCCCGCCGCGCGCATTGCGTCACGCAAGCAAGTGCGTGTCGTCTGCTGCGCGCGTACCGCAATAAGGTAGCCGTGCGGTTTGGGATTGGTGACGATGTTGAACTTCTCATTAGGCTCCCCACGATGCATCAATAAACTTGAAAATATATGTAATGTTTTGTGGGCGTTCTCAAGATCATTGTTGATCTGTAGCCAGGCCACGCATGCTCATGACACTTGTGGGTGTATTTAATAAGCGGCTTTCGTCTTTGAGGAGCGTATATATATATATATATATATATATATATATATATATATATATATATATATATATATATTCTTGCACATTACCGCATCTGTCAGAGCAGCAACTGAATTTCAGCATGGCCCGCGTTCCCGAAAAAGAGAGGTGGAAAATCGTACAATATTCGCTCAAGGGATATTCACAGCGCTCCATCGGTGCTCTCGTGCACAGGCCGCTAAAGACCGTCAACAGGATTATTCAGGCATTCAGCAAGGAAGGCCGACTCTGTGATGCCCCACACAGGCGTCGACCGAAGGCAACGACGGAGGATGAAGACGCGCTTATGGTAGCTGCTGTCGTCCAGAACCCGTTCCAGTCCGCGAGGCAAGTGCGGGAGCAGCTAGATGTGGACGCTTCCCTTGCTACGGTCCGGCGACGCCTCCGAAGTGCTGGACTGCGAAATTATGTAGCTGCACGAAAGACAGTCGTCACTGCTTCGAACAAGAAGTCACGTCTCCAGTTTCCCGAAGCACACGCCTCATGGATGGCAGATGACTGGGGCCGAGTGATCTTCTCGGATAAGTCGACTTTTACAACTCGCCAAGACCAACGGATGCGAGTTTCGCGAACCAGAAGCACACGGTAAGAAACTTTTCTTAATGCACGTTTGATTTTGCGAAGGATGGTCAAAAATACGATTTCCATGCAGTTACGAGCCAGCCAATGTGCAGGGAGTCGCCGCGAGTGGCCGAAACTGCGTGAACGTGTGGGGCGCGGTGTCAAGGCATGGTCTCGGGCCTCTGCATCGCATAGAAGGTGCCCTTACATCGCAGCGATACTGCACAGAAATTTTGGACAATGTGTTGCTGCCCTACGCCCACAGCGTCTTTCCCGATGCCGACTTTATGTTTCAATATGACCTGGCGCCGGTTCACACGGCAAAAGTTGTCAAGGAACATATAGAAAATCGCAGAATCAGCATGCTTTCCTGGCCGGCCAAAGGCGCTGACATGAACATCTGCGAAAATATATGGGGGTACATCAAAGCAGCCATGGTGCGAAAACCTGTCCGCCCGACGACTGGGGACGAGCTGTGGGCAGCCGTTCGACAAGAATGGGAGGACCTTCGAGCGCATCATGACTTTGTGCCAGCGCTGTACGCGTCACTGCCCTCTCTATAGGATGGCAGCAGTCGTTTCCGCAAAGGGTTGTATGACAAAATACTAACATCATCAAAGAGAAAATTATTCCTGCTTACTAATACTACTTCTAAACGGATCAATATTTTGTTGAACTTGCACCAAATAAAAGTTCGGATGTTTGTGTTCCCTTGCCTGTTCGTTGTACGATAAGAACACAGCAGAAGGAAAACTAAACAAAGTGAAAAGTTGAGTAGTTACTACGATAACGCCAAGCATAAGAAGCACAACGTTCTGAATTAAAAGCATCAAAATCATGGTTTCTGTCACAATTTGGTTTCTATTGAGGGGAAAAAACTGCTAGCAGACGACACACGCGCGCTACGATGACGTAATGCGCACGAAAGGAGCCTACCCTCCCCGAGCATGCGCGCAGATATTGTGGCTGCCGTCTGACGGCGCTGGTGATCTAGAAAGCCACGCACTCCCGTGTTCACCCTCAAAAAGATTGCGACTGTACTCTCGCGTCCCAGCCGGCTGGGCGCACGAGCCGCACGAAACTGCAGCCGTTCTCGAGGCAACAAGTGCGGAAAATGATCATGAGATACGTAGCTTCATTATAGAACACGATTAGGCAGCAGCTTTACGACGTCTATCCGATGCAGATAACGTTTTCTTTTAGCAGGTTGCGTACGACCACAGACAACGAAACAGTGTATAAGTTGTCTGGAGACCATTCCAATGAGGCGGATTTCAGGGGTCAGAACTTGCCTTTACGCGAAGGGAATGTTGCATATAACTCAGAAAAGGAAAAAAAAAAACTGCGACAGAACGCCACATTACGAAACAAATTTTGCGCTGGTAAAAATATAGACAGGCAAAACCCGTTTCATGTCATGCCGATAACGACCGATTTCCGGCGCACCTTGAAAGAACTTGCTGTTTTCATTCTCACGCGTTTGTCGGCTTCCCCTCTTTTCGAATGTTTCTTGGCCTTTATACTTCGCTTTTCTTTTTTTTCAACGGAAATGGTGATCGCTTCGCCGTGCTCCTTTCGAGATAAAAATAGAAACGCCAGCGACGGGGCGCGGCGTCGTCGATACAGGCCGCCAAACATGAGACAGGAAGACTGCACCGCCATGCCGCCGTTTCAAATCTCGGCCTACGTCTGACGGTGAAGGCTGCGAAGGCTGCGTAGGGGCCAGGCGCAGCGCTTATGTACTTTGAAACGCGCAGCATTCGTAGACCCAGCCCTGCCTCTTTCGCGTTTTCCTAATATGTAGCTTCTTCGGCGAAGAGAGCAGAGTTGAGGATATTCCGGTAGAAGAAGCAGAGGCAAGCACGAGTGCCGGCTCTTCGCGATGCAGGGAACGAGCGCGCCAGCATTACAAGCGTTCGGCCGCCAGCAATGTTGCCCTGGCCAAATGGCGCTGCGACTGCTCGATCTGCCGACTGCATCTGCTTATGCTTGTCCGTGATCGGAGACAAAAATTGTGAACGAGAACTGCATTGTGGCTTTATGTCTTGTAAAAGCGGCGCGTAATGCGTTGGGCATGCGTTGCAGTTACGGAGGTGCACCTTTGCGAAGTTGGAATGTACGAAACGAGCACGTCCTTGCATTATGACCGGCTGCGATGGCTCAAGGGCTAAGGAACCCTGCTGTAGAGCAGGGGGTTGCGGATTTCATTTCCGGCCGTAGTGGCTGCGTTAGAATGGGGGCGAAATGAGTAAAGAAGAGGAAAAAAAAAGAAAAAGAAAACCGCTCGTGTATCGCGTTTTGGGTGCACGTTAAAGAGCCCTGGGGACCGAAAAAATCCGGAGCCCGGCATCCACTGCGGCATCTGCAAAGACTAGCCATACATGTTCCAAGGACGTACACAGTCGGCGGGTGTGAAGGATGGTGCCCGCCAGAGGTCGAGGCCCAGCAAAAGGCGCTGTAAACCAAAAGTGCAACAGAAGCCCTCTCTGCAGCCCTAACTTGCTCGGGTCCGGCACTTGGGAACGTCGTAGAACTCGAGCTAGGAATTTTCGGTCTGACATGACTGGAGCAATCTGCGAAGGAATGAGGATTTCCAGTCGCCATCGAGGTAAAAACCGTCGTGTTTAAGATTGACACTGTCGTTCTTGAGAGGCTGCCGATGTGAGAGCTTGGTGCTGCCGCAGTGAGTTAAGGAGCGGAGGAAGCTCTGCATTTCTTTTCTTTTGCCTTTTACAGCGTAAGCTGTTTGGGCTCATTCCAATTGCCGTTTCGGTTCGCGATGATGCCGCCGGCGTTGGGCCATAACCGCTATCGACGGAAATGCGAAGAAAGTTCGCGTTTCCCGCCGAGATCAAACCCGCTGCAGCTGAGTGGGAGCCAGATACTCTACCACTAAGCCACGCAAGCGCTTGCTATCAGGCCGCGGAAAATACACTTAAGGAAAACGCAGGGTGAGACGACTCGAGCCTCAGCCAGTATGGTGGCGCCATCTAGGTAAGATGCCTGCAAACGCAGCGTCCGCAGGCGCAGACGACGATATGCAATTCAGACGAAGCGCGCAATCAAAGCGCTCCCGAGCTGCCGAGCATCCGCCAGTATGGTGGTGCCATCTAGTTAAGGTGCCTGCAAACGCAGCGTGCCCGACATGTAAGTTGCAGTTGTGAGGCTTGATTGGGCTCAGCAGGCTGCTGTGGAGAGAGCATTACAAGCCGCAGCTCGCCGTCGACGCCGGGCGGACAGTTCAGATCGTTCTCGTCAAAACGAGGCGAACAGACTGCCGTGAAGACCCTGTTGTGCGTGGTGCCCAAATTGGAACTACTCTTGAGCCGCTCCACCAGCTTACGCTGTGACTGTGCTGCGTGTGCCGCGCAGGCCTGCAACTTTTTTCTTCTGCTTTTTCTTTTTTATCGGCAGAGGAACTAAAATAATCCGTGGAATCATTAAATTAGACATTTGCGACTCGGAAGTTGTACATATGGTGCACTACGTCGACTGTTATGTTTTACAATATTCCATAGCAAAGCACAGAATGCTGGATGAGAATGACAACCTTGGGTGCCAGAATCGCTGCGCCAATCATAAGGAATTGATCAATGGGTGGAGCTGCCGTGCCTGGCGCGTTCAGGCTAGGGTTCACACAAGTAACATAGTTTATTAATGCGATAGCGTAGAGGGCTCCCATGTCGAACATCCGGTGTCGGTGTCGGCGTCCGGCGTCGGCGGTGTTGTGCGTTAGAGAAAAATCATCCCGAACCACGCAGGCACACCGCGTGGCGGATAGGCGTTACTGAACTAAGTGAATTTCTCAAAGTAAAATGCGTCAAAAAAATTCTTCAAGTACGACCTACACACAACCTACAGACATGATAGCAACGGATTCTAATTTGAATATACGAGAAAATATGATTATGTTACGTGGAAACACAAACCCCTTTTCCAGCTGCCGTTTGAAGTGGGAGCGGCGCGCCCCGCTCGGTTCCATGCAACACCATGGCAGCGGCGGCGCCCGCCGTTCGGGGAAAAAAAAAAAAAAAAAGAACAAGAAAGCTTGCCTTCGTGCATAATGTTTGGCGCCAGCGTTTCCAGGTAAATATTACGGTTACATAAGCTGCATTTGCCGGGAAGCGTGAGAAGCAGTCATGGATCTTTGAATGCTATCGCGCTCCACTCTTAAAGGCGAAGCTTAAGCATCCTCCAAGCTTTTGTATTTCTTACCCTTGGAGCGAAAATTTTGAATACGGCTTTCTAATTCGGAAACACTTTTATGTGATTAGATGTTTCGCGTCGTGCTCTGTAAAGTTTGGCTGCACGCATGGCACGAATTACAGCACTCCTAGTGCTGTAATGTTGTGTTTTAACGTGATAGCGTTAAGGGCCCCCTGTCGCAGAAAATCCGGCGTCGGCGTGGGCGCGGGCGTGCCGGCGTCGTTAGCGAAAATAATCATCCCGAACCACCCTGACCGCGTATAGGCCCTCCGCGTGGTGCAAAGCGTTAGTGAACAAAATTGAATTTCTCAAAGTAAAATTCGCCAGAAAAACCGTAAAGTACGACTTAACGACAACCTACAGACGTGATAGCGTCGGATTGTAATTTGAATATACGAGAAAACATAATTCAGTTGCCGGGAAGCCTGATAAGCAGCCAGGGAACTTTGAATGCTATCGCGTTCCACTTTTGAAGGCCTAGCTTAAGCATCCTCCAAATTTTTTTCTGTCACCCGACTCGGCGTGTTTGTGACAGTGTACATGGACATCAGCGCGATCCGCTTTAAATGCACTGCTGTGTTTCCTAAGAGACACTAAATTGTGCGACAGATTGTGACTGTGCACTGTGTGGCATTTTATATCTCAGTGGGACATTGAAATTGTTTATGACTATGTGGCGCCTTCACAGACTATGTGACAGCACCCACACAGACAGTTCTACAGTGTTAATTCTTTCCTTCGTTTGCTTTCTTTCTTTCTTTCTTTCTTTCTTTCTTTCTTTCTTTCTTTCTTTCTTTCTTTCTTTCTTTCTTTCTTTCTTTCTTTCTTTCTTTCTTTCTTTCTTTCTTTCTTTCTTTCATACCTACTTTCCCTTCCCTAGTACAGGGTAACAAACCGGAGATATCCTCTGGTTAACCTCCACCTCTTTCCTTTGCTCTTATTTATATATCTCTGCAGCTTCTTTTTGCCCTTTGACTGAAGTATGACGTATATTTCATATAGCCCATCCAGCGTCGTCAACATCTGCGGAGCGAGCAGCGATTAGTGTTGCACTGAACTTCCGTATGCAAAACGTACAAGAGGAGTTAACCGCATTGAAGATTGTCATCTTTATGGACTCCCGCGTTGCCCTTAGCAGATTACAACACAGTCAGATAGATTGTCCAGTTGTGCGCAGCATTACTGACTCGGCCAACAAAATTGCATTCGTGGGGTATCTCTCGCTGCCCAATGGATACCTTCACTCGTATTGACCGCCGGAAATGAAGAGGCTGATCGGCTGGCTTCAAATTGCGCTCATAACGACTGTGCCTGCCCTGAATTTTGTGTAAGCTTGATGACGCTCGTCTGCTGCGATCAATGGGAGGCACTTCTGGCCAGCTCAGAGCTATAGAAGACCAGATCCTCCTGGTCAGAAGAGCTAACAGGCTTGCGGAAGCCAGCGGAGCCCTGAAATAGGGGTCCCGACCATAGATAAGCCTCACATGAAGCCAGCTGAATAATTTATTTTACAATAAATTTTATTCACTCACTCACTCACTCACTCACTCACTCACTCACTCACTCACTCACTCACTCACTCACTCACTCACTCACTCACTCACTCACTCACTCACTCACTCACTCACTCACTCACTCACTCACTCACTCACTCACTCACTCACTCACTCACTCACTCACTCACTCACTCACTCACTCACTCACTCACTCACTCACTCACTCACTCACTCACTCACTCACTCACTCACTCACTCACTCACTCACTCACTCACTCACTCACTCACTCACTCACTCACTCACTCACTCACTCACTCACTCACTCACTCACTCACTCACTCACTCACCACCTACTCAAGTTGCATCCAGACCAGAGCGTCGCAAATGGAACGTTCCCGCCCCACGTTCGCAGTCGAGGCTTGCCTCGTCGCGCAACAACGCAACTCCTTAACCTAAGGGTTGGCTGTGTGAACGTGTGCGAACGTTAATACCGACAAGGACGTGTGGCCAGTCCATCGTGTACGTCTTGCGGTTGCTGCGAGACACTGCAGCACCTGATATTGGAGTGCCCCGCTTCCAGTGAGTAGCACATGTCGCTAGTGAGGGACTATCATCTCTTTGGCCTGCGGTGTACCACACTAGACAAATACTTGTACCCCAGTAGTTGTGTGTCCCGACGCGATCAGGCTCATCGCGCTCTCCTTACTTTTCTAGAATTAACTAACTTAGCTTCACGTTTGTAACTCAGAGGCTATTTCTTCTATTTACCATTTTTTAGTAGCGTGCCCTGCAGTGACCGGCCCTACTGTGTGTGACCTATACTGTTTCTGTTCTACTTTATTCTTTGAGATTTGTCATCTTCATCTTTATTTCCTCTTTCCTCTCGTTCATCATATCTTCCATTTCTATGTTTCTGTGCCCTCCTTCCTGAAGAGTAGGCAGGCGTTGTGCCCCTTCCGGTTGTCAGTTGCCAACCTGCTCCTCGCTTTCCCTTTTCTGTAAAATGTATATACGTTTTCAAATCAAATAATAATAATAATAATCTCTCGGGCCGTAGAGAGCAGTTTCCACACAGCTTTTTCGCAGCCTCATCTACCTGAGCGGAATGTAGCCTGTGCAGAGTACACAAACGACGCGAGCGCGTGGTCAGTCATGTCTGTGGCATCGGGTCATAAGCGTGGAGAAAATATTCACCTAAGATTACGATACTCCCTAATGCAAAATTTGAGCGCAGCTGTTCGGCAGCCGTTTCAAATTCGCAATATATTGTGGCAAAGAATATGATTCTGAACGACAGGGTCCTCTCGGCGGTGGCGCTGAGCGTCTGCCCGGGCAGCTCGTTTAGCAGCAGCGGCAGATGAAGTATTTCCACCGGTTGCGTCGCTCATTGTTCAGAAAGAGAGCGTGAACACGGCAACGGGTGGCTCGCGTGGAGTGCATTCTAGTAGACAGCCGGCTAGCGCATCTCATCGAAGCCAAACAGTCGATACTCAATCGCTGGAAGAAACAACGGCTCAACCGCAGACTCCGAAAGAAGGTGGCGGAGCTCAACCGAGCGATCGAGGAGCACTGCCGCGCGCTGTGCACGCAACAGTGGAACGAGATCTGCAACGCGGCAGACGGGCAGATGCACAGCGGGAAGACGTGGAACCTGCTGCGGCACCTGATCGACGAAAGCAAGACCAAGTCGCACCAAAGGGACAGACTCGCCAAGCTCACACATCGGACGGTCTCGGTCCACGGCGCCGACGAAGTCACCAGGCGCATCAACGACAAATACCTGCTGACTATACCCACCGAACAACACGCGCCGCACGACGGCCTACCCAACGCGAAGCTCGATCGTGACATCGACGTCGAGGAAGTCCACGCGGCCCGGCATGACCTCAATGGCCGGCCTGCAACTGGCCCGGACCTCGTCACGAACGAGGCGCTCAAGAACCTCGACGACGGCTCGATTGAGAACCTCGCAAAATACTTTAACAAGTGCTGGAGAGCGGGAGCGCTGCCAAAGCAGTGGAAGACAGCCAAAACCATGCTGATTCCCAAGCCGGCGAAGCCGCCGGACACGGACAACCTCCGGCCCATCTCGCTCACGTCCTGCGTGGGCAAGGTGCTGGAGCACGTCCTGTTCAACAGATGGCAAGGTGGCAAGACTACCTGGAACGAGAAGGGCTGTACCCGGCCACGGTGATCGGCTTCAGACAGCACCTAAGCACGCAGGACGCGATGCTGCAGCTCAAATACCAAATCATTGACGATGGCGGCAGCGCCCGCGACAACAAGGCAATCCTGGGACTCGACCTACAGAGCACCTTCGATAAGGTGAAACACTCGATGATTCTGTCCCAAGTCTCCAAGCTCAACATGGGCGAAAGATCCTACAACTATACATCAAGGACTTTCTCCTGGACAGGACAGCCGAGCTACGAGCAGGCGACCTACAGACGCAAGAGAAGCTGCTCAGGAGCACCGGAACACCGCAGGGATCGGTCATTTCGCCGATGCTGTTCAACCTGGTAATAATCGGAGTGGCCGAGAAGCTCACGGACATCGAAGACGTCAGGCACACCATCTACGCGGACGATTACCGGCCGCGTAGATGGGTGACCGGCCTCAGCGACGCCCACATCGAGGGCGCGCTGCAAGCCGCCGTCGACGTGATAGAAGACCAGCTGGAAGGCACCGGACTGAGATGTTCGCCGAGCAAATCGGAGCTCCTGATACTCCCACCTTCCAACAACGGCAGAGGCAAGACCAGACAACGCGAATACGAAAAAATCAGAATCGTAACCAAATCCGGCAACGTGATCCCCGAGGTCAGCAAAATCAGGATCTTAGGCATGGTCATCGAAAAGAACGGAAGAAACGGTGACACCATCGCCCGTCTCACGGCAAAAGCGACCAACGCAATGTCACTCTTCAAACGAGTCACTTCCCGGAAGGCTGGCATGAGAGAGGAGAGTCTAATCAGGCTCGTCCAATCCTTCATCATCAGCCACGTCGCGTACGTTGCAGCCTACCACAGATGGCTGCAACACGAACGCAACAAAATCAACGTAATCACCAGAATAGCGTACAAGACGGCGCTGGGACTCTTCGAGTCCACGAGCACGACCCGCTTCTTACAACTCGGGATACACAACACGCTCGAAGAAACAGCCGAAACGCAACGGACCCCTCAACTGGAGCGGCTGTCCACGACCAAAGCCGGGAGGAAGATACTGGATGACCCGGATGACCTGGGAATAGGACGCTCGAACGAGGCGGAGATGAAGCTCCCCGTCCCCGAAGAGGTCCGATGCCAGACCAGAATCGATCCCATACCCAAGAACATGAATCCCGAATTCAACAAGGGAAGAAGAACGGTGAGGGCCAAGGCTCTCATCGACCTGCACGTTAACGACGAGCACGCGCGGTACGTGGACGTGGCCGAATACCAACGGAACGCCTTCGCAGCGGTCGTCATAGAGGCGACGACCGGCGCCACGAGGACGGCAGCGAGCGTGAGAAGCGCCGGAGCGGAACAAGCAGAGGAGGTGGCCATTGCCCTGGCCATCGCCGACGCAGACTGCCACACCGAGCTGAGTGACTCGAGACAGGCGGTGCGAAACTTCGCCAATGGCCAAATCTGCAGGGAGGCCGAACGCGTACTGCGAGCGGCCAAACTGCAAGACAGAAAAATAAGAATCAAGTGGTTCCTGGCGCACGCGGGCGACGCGTCGGAGCGCAACGAGAACCACAACGAGACGGCACACGCAGCGGTGCGAGCGCTAACCAACCGCGCCCCGGTGACAGACCGTTCGACGTGGTTTGGAGCCAAGGACCGCATGACGGACTACAACGACATCACGGAGGCCTACCGCCTGGCTCGCAGGATTCTCCCACTCCCGCATCCGAGGCACTTGAGTAGAGCGGAGGCGGCACTACTGGGACAGATCCAGACCGTATCGCTACCGAACCCGGGACTGATGCATCGCATGTACCCCGAGACATACCCGACCGATAAGTGTAGGGTCTGCCGGAGGGAGACGGCAGATGACACGCACACCTTGTCGGACTGCACCAAAAATCCAGAGGAAGCAAGATCAAGAACGATCCCGCCGCGGCTCGAGGCAGCCGCGATGAGCTACGACCAAGACCAACAGCTCTGGGTCGTCCAGCAGCTCCTCGGGGCGCTCGAAAGGCAGGGACCCAGCGAGCCGGCAACGGTGAGCGGAGACCCGCGCCGAGTAACGGCAACCTCGTAGACCACGTAGGCCCTCGTCGGGGCGCGCCAGCGCCCAACTGCAGGCACAAGTAAAGTTTGCTCCAATCCAATCTAGTGGCGGCGGCGCAGGTGAAGTAACGCATGCGCAGTGGGTCCGAAGCCCACGACAGCGCTTTTTTTCCCATATATGGTATTGGTGTACGCGCTCGCCGCATGCCTGGTCGCCTCCTTGGAGAACGTCTCGTGCGCCACTCGGCTTTCCCCCTCACCCTTTCACCATACTCTCCTCCTCCGCTTTCCTCATCGCGCTCTCTTCGCTATCGCCGTCTTTCATCCCCCGCTGCGCTCCTCGTTCGCTCTTTCATCCTTCGCTGTGCACGTTCACTCGGTTACGCCGAGGGACGCCGACGTGCTCTAAAATGTCGTGAATGTAGCAACCGGCCGGCGGTGTCAGCCAGTTTACGCAGATTGCGCGCGTCGAGATCGCGGAGGTTTCCGTCTGACGCTATAGTGCAGAGTGCTCCACGTCACTGAGTCGCTGTCTCGATGCGCTGACGTTTGCTTAGCGATGACGTATCAATGCACATATGCTATACAACGCACGGGTAGCTAGCTCTAAAGTCTCACTGAGGGGGGCGACGATGAAAGCACTAATTATTTAACGAACCGATGGCAGTGCATTGTCCGAGAATCGCAGCGTATAACGATCGTTGCCATGAGCCAGCGCAAGTGCACGCGGCGCACTTATTCCGAACTAGCGGCCACGGAGACAGGAGCGCTGACTCGCCCATCTGCATATCCCTCAATGCATATGGCGCATCGAACAAATGTCCTGGCGGCATATGTTGAAAAATCTAGATGACACAGCACCTTAGCAACCGCTGTTGAACGCTATTGGCTGAAACGCCGGCGGCGATGCTTTGATGTCACGCCGTGAGGATTAATGCCTTTGCGTGTCGCACCGATAGGTTAGGTTAGCATAAAAGGCGTTATAGGTGGCGCGGCGTACTCTCACAGCGGTTGCAAAGGGCCTCGAGCGTCGCCGGCGTTTCAGCCAATCGCGTTTAGCCGCGGTTGATAAGGTGCTGTGCCAACTAGATTTCCAATATATGCTGCCCGGAATGTGCGTGGAACCGTTGTGCTATGAATCAGTTTTGCTTCGGCACAAGGGTGTCATATTTCGATAGATTGTGGAAGCTTACTTTGTAAAGCAGAATGGTGATAAATGCGTAAGCTAAGCTTCTATAGCAGTAGTTGATAGGGAAATAGCACTTTTTGAACAGACGTGACGGGAACGCATAATAAGATGCTGTAGAATGGCGTCGTGAATGCGTTAAGTGCAGACTTTTGCATGTTTCCCGAATAAACGGCCGGTTATTAGCACCCATACCGTCGTTTTTTTTGCCTCTCTTTTTTCATGGGATAGCATTCAAGGCGGACCTCACCCATTTCGTAGAGGTATCCGTCTGAGGAAAAATATGGGCCGATACCGAAGCGCTGTCACGAGGGAAGAATGCGAGAAACTGGCACGTGACGCACCCGCCATTACTAAATTCTAGGTGTGCTGAGCGAACGCGTCACAGTGTATGTGCATGAAATCGCGAGTCTGTAAAGCGATACGAGGTATAGAAACGTCACTTTGATAAATGAGACTGTGCGCGCGCGCAGCTGTCGAGACGTCACAATCTAAGTATGCTGTCGCATGCTTAGAAAGTTAGCGGTGCTAAGTTGTGGCCTAGTTTTTTCTGTGCGTGTGTGTGTCTGCCTTGTTTAGTTAGCGCACACACCAACTAATGCGTACCAACTACCTTCATTCAACGTGTACTTCTAATGAGATCTTGGTCGCTGTAATCCTCCAAACCCGAGCTGACCGATTCCGGAGGCACTCTGGGTCCAAGTAGGATATATCTTGCGCCAACAGAACAACGAGCTGCTTTTCGTAGCAGTGAGATGGAAGGAAGAAAAAGCTGAGGTGAACTTCCGGTAAAACGCGGCCACCGACTGCGTTTAGACGTGAAACATGGTGGCGATGACGGTGTGCGTGTAGTACGTGGATGATAAACGTCGTCGGCATGAACCAAGGATGTTTAAACTTTTTTTGTTTCGTCTAGAGCGGCAATGATGTTTCAAAAGGGAAGCCGGACCGTCACCACCTTAAAAAGGACACGATAAAGCATTAGCTTATAGTTAAGAAAAAGAAGCTCTTTTCTCACACTCCCCAGGAGTTTAAGATGGCTAATTTTACCGTGCAGATACTGGTCGACGTGTATCTTTGTGTTACTGGTTTCAGGAGGAAGCCTCAACTACCTAGCGAAATATTTTGGAGATCACGTCATCAATACTCAGCCAGAGATAATACTTTCGTCGGGAACAACCAGATCCTCTTTTCTAATTAGCCTGACATTTACATTAACAAAGCAAAATCACATGATCTGGGAGTGGCCTCCAGCCGACAAGGCTTTGTTGTCTCTATTTCAGATGTGTGTGCGTGTGTGTGAGAGAGAGAGAGAGACGTTTATTAAATAATAAAAAATAGAAAATCGTACATGTATGAAAAGGCAACCCCAGTGGTTTTTCCGGTGAGGTGCCTAGATTAGGTCAATGGTTTTGCTTCTTATAATATAGATGAGCAAGCTGTCATATATAGCTTTGCGGTGTTGAGGGGTCCCTCTTCAGAGGTGAAGTAGGGGCAAGCGCTGGCTTGATCTCTGCCGGTAAGAAACTGCGGGAGCTCTCACTCCAGAAATTTCTTTTAAAACCTCCTATGTATGAACGGAGCGAGAGTCCCCCTTCGCCAGTGACTTGTTAATAAGATTTGTTAATACGTTATTCGCCATTGCAGGAGTCATGGAAAGCCAACAAAGATTTTTGGGCTGAAAACTAATTTATTTTTGAATGCAGCATGTTTTTCTTTAAGATCAGTTAACAATAACCAGCCTCGGCGAGATGTTGCCACAAAATGTGATGCCACGGGCGCGGAGCTACTTCCGAAAATTTAAAGGTGTCGCCGCCACCGCCGAGCTTCTGCTCTGAATAACAGTGACCTATTTCCAATTTCGAAAATGTTGCCGAGCTATCTAGCTTGGCCTGATACTTCCCTTGGTGACCTATTGTTTTCCGCATGCGTATGTCAATTTCTTAAAATTGTCTCCGATGTACTTCCGTCTATCACAGCCCGTGGAGTCTCGGCGGAGGCCTTTAATAATGCTTTGCACCACCGAACGTCACGCCTAGCGACAGTGAACGCCAGCGCGGAAACAGTGGCTCGATTCCGCCCGTGATGCGATGCTGGATACAGAAAAAAAAAAACAATAATAGCAACGAAAGCGCGCGTGAGCGCTACTTGCCTCGCGGCGTGTCATCCACTCCCGCCGCGGTCATTTTTCTGCGGGCGAATCGGCCTAGCGCCGCCGTCGTCAGGCATGCAGCTTGGTCGCAGAAACGCCGGCTTTGTTCGAGGCATCGCCGCCGTAAAATTGGCCATTGTTCAACAATTGCAAAATATTCCGTCTGTTTCCTGCGCATTCTCCAGATGAGCAGTGCGTCCGACTATAGTGGTGTCCGCTGTACATGAAGAATCTGGAGCCTTTAAGCTAGAGCTGCTGCACATGCGTTCACCAGCTTAGCAAACTTCCAGCATCCTGCGGCCCACTGTACATAGAAGCGGAGCAGTGCTAAACTTACCACGCTGCATGATCCTCCCACTTCCACCAGTCCGTCGGAAGTAACCAGGTTTCAATGATTCGTCTCGATTCTTACTTGGGAAGACTCAGTGTATGAATAAACGATTTATTGGTCTAACTTTCTTTTTTGTGTGTGTTTTTGAGGAAGCTTCTAGTATCATCGTAGACAGTAATAAGGTTGACAACTGGGCGAGCTGTAAACGGATGCGTTGATACGGGAACCGGCGGCGACAGCTGGGAAGGCACAGAAGTGGGACAACCGAGCGAAGTTTCCATTGTCCCCTGTCTTCCGTGTCCCGTGTTGCCGAGAAGTTCGTATATCGATGTATTCGAAGCGAAACTTAATTTGTAGAACAAAAGATGCGGTTCTATAGAAAACTCATCGCTACAAGTTCTGGCGAAATTGTTAATCTGGAACCTACTGGTCTAACTGCGTGGATTATTGCACCATTCCCAGATAAAAAAACTATTAAAGACCCGCAAAGACCAGCTACTGGCTTCTGAGAATTGGAGAATAATTTAGTTGAACTGGCGCCGAATTCACAAAGCTTTGCGTTCGTAAGCGCTGTTTACCATCAGATGGACGCTTTCGCTAATAATATGTCTAACATCACAATTGGCCGGCATCTGGTCTTACGAACAGTTTTAGCGTAAGAACTTTGTGCGAATCTGGGTCCTGAACCATGCCTCGGGATTGTTCAGGTGTCTGCCTTGGGCGAGACAGGGGACCCCGTTAGCATTCCCTCAGTTATTTTCACCTGATGATCCACCGTAGTGACTAATGCTGCTGTTGGAGCTCCATCCATTTGAGCAGAAAACATAGCGAGTTGCGGACAAGGACTAGTGGAGAAGGAACTGGACACACTCTGGCGCTAACTCACCATAGTTTTATTTCCAAGCTTGTGAGGCGTCTTAACACCAGGCAAAAGAGTTCAATTAGCACGTCAAGCAACAATAACAACTAAATGAAAGAATTCGACAGATGTTTCAGTGCACTGATGGACTAACGAAATGTTCTCGGCATTTTCAACATTATCCCACACGCATGTCTCTAGCTAGGAATGTCAATTCTTTAGCGTATATATATATACAGGGTGTTTCAGCAAACATTTTGAAAAATTCTTAAAGGTTGCATGTGGCAGATAGCACAATTCTAGTTCATGAGCTGGTCTACTCGAAGAGGCGGACATTACTTGCACAAGAAATTGAAAGACATAATCGAATAATTAACAGAAATTTGCTAATTAAGTTTCTAACTAATTACCTGATGGCCCATATTGCAATTTACAAATTGTAGCCGTGGAGTTCGCCAGGCGGATCCACTTGGAACGAATTCTCGGGATGACACCCGTTTCGAGATATTAATACCCGAACTTTGCGGAGAAATGCATTGGCGTTCCAGTTAGGTTCTTAACAAAACGTCGCTTTATACAATGAAGCACAAAATTAACTGGAACGCCAGTGCATTTCTCCGCAAAGTTCGGGATCGAATTAATATCTCGGAACTGGTGTCATCCGGAGAATTATTTCCAAGTGGATCCACCTTGCGAACTCCACGGCTACAATCGGTAAATTGCAATATGGGCCATCAGGTAATTAGTTAAAAACTTAATTAGTGAATTTCTGTTAATTATTCGATTATGCCTTTCAATTTCTTGTGCAAGTAATGTCCGCCTCTTCGAGTAGACCAGCTCATGAACTAGAATTGTGCTATCTGCCACAGGCAACCTTTAAGAATTTTTGAAACCGTTCGCTGAAACACCCCGTATATGTATATTGAGTGCTGACTCAACTTTCCTTCGAGCTTGATATATTTTGGGCTTTCGTAAGATGGACGTGTTGACCTTGATATATTTTGTGCTTATACAATCGCGGCCATTAACTGGTTTCCGCTTCTTGTGTCTTCCGAACAGTCGTGCAACACGGGCTCACAACCGCAGTCCTTGCAGTGCATAGCAAGCTACGCTCCCGTTTTATACGTTATGTAGCTTGCGCTCTGGCATAATCTATCGTTTAGGCAGCAGCCTGTCTGCCCCAGTAAAACAGATCGCACGTTAGCGCTCTACGACAAGCGAAAACTTCAAAACACTCACCAGACTTGGGGCGCTGCTTATTCCTGCACTGTTTATTAGCATCGACCCATGGATTGGCGGTCTTTACAACGGTCGCAGCTTATCTGGGAACAAAACCTCCCTTACAATTGCGCGTTGGGCGATCATCTTTAAGTTGTGCGATATACCGTATGAATGCGAGGGATCACTACCGTTCCTTTTTTTTCTCCTATTTTAAACTTAGCTTACCGAAACGGTGCTAGACCCACCCTGTGTTTTCTTAAAAAGTCCTCCCGCTACAACTGCCATCTGATGACCGCCATCAGAAAGGCCAGTGGCACCGTGAGCTGAATTTAGTGTCTATCGCGCAAGGGCAAGACTTTCAAGGCTTTCTTGAAACAAAAGATTTATAAGCCCTCTTTCGTACAGTTTTTGGAGCCCAGAGTTAAAAAAAAAAATTCTCCAGTTTCTTTGTGTGTCCTTGTCTTCAACGCGGTATGGTTTCTCTTTTTCTTTTTTCTTTTTCTGTTCCCCCGTACCTTGTTTTGTTCATTCTCAGGCGCCCACTTTTCAGTGCATTCTATCGATGCTTTTCGGAAAGCCTACACCGTGCGGGCTGTCCTCGCTCCATGGATGCGCGGGTTTCTCCACCAGCTGCCTGCGCTTATTTATGCTCATTGGCGTCGAATAAATTGCCTTTATTTTTATTTTTACTCGGCGGGCCGAGGCGTTATGTTGCATGCCGGAGTGGCTATAGAACCGCAGTTTCGATTTGTGACCTCAAAGACGACCGTGCCTCGGCGTGGGCCAGTTGAAAAAATGTTACACCGTGTAGCGAGGTTTTCCTTCCCAGCTGTGGTCGAAATAAGTTGGAAACCCATTGCAGCTTGTGCGGCGCCGCTCTTTGCTTCGGGACGCAAAGCTCCGCCAATCCAGCGTGTAAGCGCATGTGCGTCCAGCGTGAGGGAATGAGTGCCGAGGAAATGAGCTTCAGATACGCATGCGACGCGTGCGAACGTTCAAGGTGCGAAAGGGAGAGAAAGGTTGCATGGGCATGAGTGTGTCGGCGTATTCCAACGGCGAGGCTGGCTTGATATGGACTCTGCAAACAGAGAGCCTTCGGGGTCATGGCAATCGATTCTGATGCCCGCAGGGTGTGAAACCGGCAGCCCACTCGCTCGGCCTCGCCGAGGCCTTGTCGCTACCTCTAACGGCAAGAAAAAGTGTGGCTGCACGTTGAGCGAACTATGGAGCTACTGCCCCTGCCTCTCTCTCTATCTCTCTCTTGAATGAATAAGTAAATTAAAAAAGAAACGCTAACTCACAGTACCAACTCCGCGTATTTAAATCAAGCAGTCGTGCACTATGCTGGAGCAACTAGCGGAAGAGCGGAAGTCAGTCTGGTAGCTCGTCTGTCGAGCTCTGTATTTCTCTTTTATACAGTGGGAACGTTGCGCGTAAAATAAGAACTGCTAGGGCGAGTGCCAGCAGAGTGTTTTTATCTGCAAGCGACCACCCCCAGAGATGAACGAATTGGCAAGAAAGAGAGAGAAAGACTGGCAAGAAACATATATTTCGTAATTGGGAATGCAACGTTCACGAATTCTTAAATGTGTTTTGTTATACACTGAGAATAGAAAAAAAATATATATATATATTGTAAGGTGGCCATTCTTCGGGCAGTGCAGGCCTGCGAACTGCCTTTATGCAACGACGGATGATATACCTTGAGAGAGAGAGAGAGAACAGGAGTGAGCGAATTTTGTATGTATAAATTGAATCGCAAGAGGGAGCTGAATGACGGTTAAATGTGTTTTCGTTCGCGTTGCGCATTGTGTCACGTAAACTTACAGCCCGGGAGTTTTGTGAAATCGCTGAGAACATATTTGCACGGCTTGAAGTTTCAGGAAATAATTGGCAGAGCCCTAATTTGTGTAAAGTTTGGTGACCAATTTGTCAGGCCGACAGCCAGGAAATGAACCAAGCGGGCTAACGGCATTCGGTGCCCTTATGCTTGTGGCATAAGCGGGCACATCTCCGTTACAGCCTACGTTGCGACAGAAAATGCTGCCGCATACTATCTCCGACGTCTGCGTTCGCCTAACTTTCGAAGAAACAATATGGAGCTACGGACGGGTATTCACAAATCAATTCGCACGCTGTAATGCTTGCGAGAACAGTCGGAGGCCGATCGCGATAGCCAATCTATTAGCATACCGAAAATGGCCAGCCTGTATGACAGAACAGAAAGCTTTGTGAATTCAGCCTCCGATTTCGGGCGTCCTTATTGGTTTATCTAGGAATGTCCTCTCGGCGAACTTCCGAGGGCTCGAGCCCGTTTCACGCGCTGGCATTTATCTGAATCACCATGGTGATCAGCGTGGCGTCGCAGTCGGGTTTGTTTAGCGCTGCGCGTCGCGCGGACCTCGCCGTCCGGCAAATTGCATATACGCGCAGTGCTTCAGAATACGGATACGGTGGCACGTTATCGTGTTATACCCACAGGGGACTGCGATAAAACTTTATTCTCCGACGTGTAGCGTTCGCCGCCAGCTCTGCCCAGAGCGAGCGGGCGGTCCCGCGGTGACAGGCGACCGCGCACGTCGTACGTTGTCCCTGTGCTGCCATTTGTCAGAGGGAACGACGCTGCGAGAAATTTCCGGCCTGTCGAAACCACGTCGGCGGTCGCTGCAGTTGCCGCTGGGGATAGGTTTCCGTTGTCCTCGCAGCTGGAGCAGCAGAGAATTATCAGCCTCTAAAGCGTTGTTTGGGCATCTGCAGGTCTGTAGACGTTCGTGGCACTTGCTTTTTGAGATAGTCGCTACAATGCAGCACAGAAGTGAGCTGGCAAAGGCATCACTTTGAGCGTATCAGGCTATTGCACTTCCTATACATGTCATCCAACGCTGTAGCAAGCTCGTTCGCCTTTGAAGCCACCTCTGGTTAACCTGGCGCATGAAAGGCGCAGTGTCGCCCCCCGGAAGAAAAAAAAATGAATAGCACTGGTTTCACTAGTCTAGCCCACTTGGGCGTGTTCATTCTGACTTCTCTATTTGTGGTGCGACTGCGAATTTTCATTTGTGTGCAAAACGCATTTCCCTCTTTATGCTATTACCGCAAATGTCACGAACTCATGCTATTTCTAGATTTGAGTAACAAGTTATTTTTGTGAAGTACCGATGCTTTCAGAGATAGCTTGTTGTGGCTGTCGTTCTTGAACTTGCAGTGGTGCAGTTACTGCTGCAATAAATGTTTTTTTTAAACACATGCCATTGTGTCACTTTTTCTTTGTTTTTTTTTTCTTTTATTCGGCACCAGCGCCCTTGCAAAGTATTAAACAGCTATGTATCTAGGATACGGGGAACTTTCGCTGCCACACTTTGTGGTAACGCGATGCAGCGTTTCTTATCGCGGCGCCTTTCTTTCGTTCCTTCTTCTTCTCTCCTCATAGTTTTGCTTCGTTTTTTTCCTTCCCCAGTGAAGGTAGCCAGCCAACAGGGCTGAGCCCGGTTAACCTCCCTGCCGTTCCCTACGCACGTCTCTCTCTTTCTCGAGCACACATCACGCTATTGATGTCAGCATTGCCTGACGACTTCAATTTCACTGCATAAAAAGAAGGCAAGGGTTGTCAGCTTGAATTATGTTATAATAAGCCGATCATTTTGACTGTAGAACTCTGTTCTCGATCGATCGCTTTCAATGATACTTTCGCCGAAATAACCTCAACTGCGACGTGTCACCGCAGTGACGGGCATCATGTCAGTGCCCTCGGGAACTACGCTAACAGCAGTTGTGCACACACAGTCATTTTTTTTTCGTTATATGCGCTTCCCATTGGTTTAGCCAGTTAACGAGCGTTAAATTGATATCCCCGTAAGTGACCTATCGAGAATACGATCCCCTTTGTCATCGCGAAAAATTCCCATATGAACTTTAACGAGGCGTCGCCACCTGCCTCGACCTCTATCGTCATTTTCTGAGGTACCATACCAGCTTGGTAACCTAGATTGATCCATGTTTACACATATGGGGCGCTATAACGTAAAATGATTCCAAACTGTTTTGATTCCAATTTCTGCAATCAGCCTCCACGATTGGTCAAAACATTTTCGGGCCACTACCAACTTCGCCTGTCTGTCACGCGACGTCACGAAAACCGCGATAGCTCCCCATATGATATAACGTGTACACACTGATTATGCATGATTAACCCACACAAAAGAAAAATAATCATTCCTGATTCGACGCCTTTTCACCATTAGCCCTCTGCTATTGGTCCAATGTTTTCTGGCTACGCCCACTTCGCCTGTCTGCCACGCGACCTCACAAAACCGCGAAAACTCATCACGTCAAAGTGACGTGTACGCGAAAAAAATGCAATAATATGCCGAACAAAACTGAAAAATTTTCTGAATAGCCACAGACTGCCCGTTCCGAAAGGAATAAGAGATGGCTGCCCGCCGATCGCTCAGGCCCTCGCTACTCGCACCTGCCAGTGGGCATGTGCACATGATAAACTTTTTTGCGTGGCAGTAAAACGTTATCGAGCCCTTTCGGCATGCATACAACATCGCTCTGCCAACTCTTCATTTCTGAGGATCCGTTTTAGCAGCATTCTTGTCCTTCCGTTGCACGCCGCCGCGATTTTCGACCAGCCATCGCAAGCCAAGTAAGGCGAAGCGGACCAATCGGAGAAGCCGGCACCACCCTCTTCATGCGGTTATCTATTTTCACTGTGATGGCTCGGCCCCATCGAAACCCTCTCCACTAGAGTGTGCTCCTCGCCTCTTGTCAGCCAATTAGATAAGAAAAACCGCTGAGTGTAGACAATGTTATTGGTTTTGAAAGCGAACAAAGGTGACCTCCTATTAACGAGGAAAGTGTTTGATTGGGCTGTTCAGACAACGCTGCGGGTCACCGCCCGATGCTTGAGTTGATGGTTACGTAAATTTGACGTCAGGAGTTTGGAATTAAAATAGTTTGGAATCATTTTACGTTATAGCGCCCATGGTTCGGTCATGGAAAGTTCGACGGGCCCATTATTATACCATCTTGATTGGTCGTCATCAAGTGTAAGACTTAATACGTCACGACATCTACAGGTTCCGAACTCGCCATTCTTCGCGCTGCTGTGAAATACATTGAAAAAGAACCATCTTGCAAATGGGCAATATTTTGTAACTCTAAAGCAGCCCTTCAAAAGCGTGCGAAGTTTACGACGTGGAAATTACGACCAACTGGTGTCCCAAATCAACTCAATGTTGTCATTGCGTTTCTGAACGAGGACACGATATAATCTTTCACTGGCTGCCGGGATATTGTGACATCGTTGTTAACCACCTCGCCAATGACGCTGCCCGACGTGCCCAGATTGGAGCACCGACACTCCTTATGCCTTTATCGAGTGTTGACGCGGCAAGAGAGCTTCAAAATCTCGCACGTACCATCACATTGAGTCACTAGAATACTCCGCAGAATTGTAACCGTCGGTTATAGTGTCGACCCATCACTAAAACTGCAATTACTAACAAACCTTTCATGACGTGACACAACACTGCTGTGTCGGCTGTGGGCAAAAGTAGCCTTGACTTACTCATAGAACTATCACATTGGAATGGCTGACTCACCCATGTGCGCTAAGTGCTGGTGTTAAGAGACCATCGATTATCTCCTGTGCCACTGTTGCTGCCTTGATAAACTCAGCCAGATTCTCCTGTGGGCCTTGAATGTACTGGATGATGGGCCATTTCCAGAAGCAAAGGTCTTGAAAGCCTGGCCTCACAGCTCACCAGCCCAGAAAGTCATTCGAGCTCTTCTACAGTACCTGAAGGCGACAGAATTTAGTGCCCGACTATAGATACGCTGAACCTGGCCTAGTGCATGTAAAAGTGTGTGTGTGAAGCATATTTCTCTCTTTCTATCACTCCCCCTCCCTCCCCCCACGTCTAGGGTAGCAAACTGGACAGTCTAGTTAATCTCCAAGCTTTTCCTCCTTTTCTTGTATCTCCCTAGATTGACTTGAAATTTCCATTTTGTTCTCCTCTGCGCAACGAAGTATTTAGCAGTACTTTGTCCTCCAAGTACACTTGCTGTCGTATGTAGGTAATAACAGTGCCTAATCATCACACCTTGGCAAGTCGCTCAGGTGTCAATTTTTCTGATGCACATATCTGCTACACGAAGCTCTCTACCTCCTATTTTTATGCGCACGTCAGTGTTTATTGCCTCCTGTCTTGTAACGTGTTGGGCAGGGTTTGATATGCGTTACCTAGCCTATGCTCTAGGTTGATGGCGGTGAGCCTGATCTGACGAAAACGGCTGGGCCTGTATTTGCCGCATAATTACGCCGCGAATGTGCCGTCATCGTAATCCGCCCGAAGGCTCGGAACGGTCAGGTATGTGACCTTTTTCGCTCGTACTTGTGTTATATAGGACATAAAAAAGCCATCTTGCGAAGCCCTCCTGAGCACGCAGCTTAGTCCTAGTAGACCCTTTTCAGAAAAGTTGAGTTGGCTTTTTAGCATTGCAGCGGAGCCCATAACATGACATCCATGCATGTTGCTAAAGCAGGAGATGTGGGCGGGTGCCTGAGGCGAATGGTGGCAAGTGTAAAAAAGAAATTTCGAGCACTACTGCACACGAGGAAAGCGTACAAGATGCTTGAACAATCGTCACTTGAATGAAATGCTCACTGCCACTTAAACTTTTTTTTTTATCGATGACGCTTCGCGGGAAAGCTGTCTTAGCGTTTTTGAAAGGGGTCTGCCTGTAATCTAAATATTTCACACGTTGAAAATGTAAATGATTGAATAATGGCTGACTGGTTGTAAAGTGTATGGTTGAATAAGACATTCGCAGAGGCTAGTCATTCGGCGTAACACACATCGTTTATATCGTGGCTTCTACAGATTCCCGGTAAAAAGTAGACACACAACCTCAAGAAAGGTTCATGGTTGGCACATGGGAACACTTGACAACCAAATATCGTTTCTTGAGAATTTGTTGTGAACAACAAGCATGTTCTGCGAGCAGAAGCCTCCCGTGCAGATATATTTGCATAACAAGCATGCTGAAGCTTTCACGCATCACACGACAACAACACCGGGAGCATTTTTCTGCTACTATTCGGGGCGAACATATGGGAAGCAGGAGTTTTTCTTACATGGACCTCCTTAAAGGAAATGCATAGGAAACTGATAGTGAACTAGGAGGCTCTTTGGTAAAGATTTGTCAACTACGAGGCGTCATACCAGAGTGATTTTTCTATTTGTTGAAATGGTGAAAACTTCGTTGCAGGGGAGTGAAGACTGTGAGTCGCAGCTGAGAATACGTTCTGTTCGCATGAGCACAACTGATGAAATTATCCTTTTGCATACTGTTAGCCTTCGCTTCACTGCAGTAAAGTTTCCCCATGCACGTGCAGTTGTGTATCTGTACAATATTTTGTACCAGCAACATGTTACATCGAACTGCCAAGTGCTAAAGAAAGGACAAGGAGAGATGAAACCAGATAGCGTGGAAAGGGCACGCATATTTCGCTTTATCTCAGTGCCTTACTGAAATCATAATTTCACACTGTTCTTATCAAACACCATGGCTGACTCGTTCAAAATCGCCTTTAAGTGGGCGGTAGGCACAGAAAATTAGGCCTTGGAATCGGCTGTTATTGTGTGAGTATACTGTGGATGTCTTTTCTCGTCGTCATTAACCCAATAAAAAAAGTTTACTTCGATTTAGGAGCGTATTTAAGAACCCCAGAGGTTCCAAATTAATCCGGAGTCCTCCCTAGTGACAACGGCGTCCCGGTATTGCTTTTGAACGTTAAACTCAATCGAACACGCTTGTCATTAGGTGTCACAAGTCAGCATTATCAGCCGTTGGGACACCTATGCGAGTTTTTCCTGATCCGTGCGATGACGGGATGCGTTCGGTAGTTATACATTTCTTTTAGCTGCTCTGCGTTAACTACTCAACGTTATGCCTGCAAGCTATTCCGTGCGCTGGTCGGCATGTTCGTGCAACAAGACGTTCCTCGGAGCAAGTTTTAATGCACAGAATAGGACTACGGGACACAACTTGCACCTTTCTTTCTTGTTTACATAAAGAAAGACAATCATCTGCGCTTGCGCGTGGCCCGTATTTATACTCGGCTCGGCCATTGCTTTTCCCTACTGTCAGTGCAGTTTCGCCGGCAATTCTTGCACCTTGCACTTCGTGCGTATGCCTCCTCACTGATCTACTTGAAATCGTATGCTAGTTGACTGGTTGACAAAGGCGTATGAAACATCACCGCCAGCCGCCAGAGTAAATCAAGGTCTGCGAATTGGGCGTTCTTTAAGCACATGTTCATAAGGATCCGAAAGGTTGCGCCTAGTGCCATGCATGAAAAACAAAACACCGTACAATGTAAATGCATCTTGCACTGCCCCGAGGGTAAGTTTCGGCGTTTCAGTAGCGTTTCCCCCCTTGCTCCTTGTTATAGGCATCTTTCTACAATTTGTAAGCTTGCGTTTTCGATCACTAAGTCTTTTCAGGTCGAGTGTAATTTTGAGTCACCCATAATGTGGGGCTAACTAGCGCTATCCCGACAGAGTAATTACCTTTAACAGAGCGCAACTCTCGCTGGCGTCCTTAAGCTCTTGAATTGTATCGCGAGAATTTTGTTCACCCCTCGACACACCATAAAAGCAAGAACGGGATCACAGGTTTTTCAATGTAAAAAGTTGGGCTCCAACATATTAGCCATGACTGACGCATGGAACTCGGTGCTTGGTCTACATCTCCCTAAGAAGGGGATGACAGGCAAAAACCATCTCCGCGGCGGCAATCTCGACTAGCACTCGGTGCTGTCACGCCACAGCGAATATGTCTGCGGAGAATTTGCAAATAAGGTTGGTGACATGAACGCTTGCAAGTTCAGGCTATGTATTATTCACGAATTGCGCAGAACGTCGCCAGTGGCGGCGGCAAAATGGTGAACCACAGGCCAATCAACACGCTGCCATTGCCAATGATTGGCGTCACTCTTTGCGATTGTGCACAGAACCTTCGCTTGCGAAGGATAGCATAGGACGTTGCATCTTCCTTAGCAG
The DNA here is from genome assembly GCF_013339745.2 of Dermacentor silvarum. Classification (NCBI taxonomy): domain Eukaryota; kingdom Metazoa; phylum Arthropoda; class Arachnida; order Ixodida; family Ixodidae; genus Dermacentor; species Dermacentor silvarum. The sequence continues at coordinate 181,263,744 of NC_051154.1, read as the reverse complement.
CATGTGCATGACTTGCTCGGTGTTTTTATTTCTATGTAAGGACTTTTTTTTTCTTTGTGTGTGTGTGTACATGTCTTCGCAGTTATTTCGCGTTGAGTCATAACGTGTCTTAAGGTAATAAATTAGCAGTAAACGACACCACAGTAGCGAGTGATGCCTAGCTGCCCACACGAAAGCGATATTTGCTGACCACACAAACACGCGCACTCATAGGCAGAAGGTCAGAACGCAAATGAGCAAGCTTAACGCTGAAAGCACTGGTATTCGGTCTGGTGTTGAGTTTAGGTTTTATGGTAGAGGATACGAGGACGAACACGGTGTCGTGTACGCTCTCTCGCCGCGCCACGAACGAGAATGAAAAATAAATACATCATACCAGACTGCTGTTACCGCTTAGTGATCAGCAGGCTGTTTAATACAATAAAAGTGTTGCATAACAGGCGTTCCTTGGCTGGCCGTGGTAGACAATCGCACGCGTATGCTTGTGCCAGCTGCACGGTTTTCCCATAGCCGCCGCTTTTCAGCGTTCTCCTTCCTTGGTGGCGCTTTTCAAGTGTAGAGCTATGTATGCCGACAAACTCTTCTCGGCACTCACCGCGCAAAACGAGGGCATTTTTTTTTCTTCGCATATAGTAATGCGTCAATATGCAATACATCTAGCAGTACGTATTTGGTAGGTCTGGACAAAAGACCGATTGAGCTTGCGATCAATCGACTAATGCTTTATTAGCGGTTGTATTTTTTTAAACAAACGAAACAGTCAAAATCACGTTAAGGAGTCTGCTCACGGTTGTCTAAATATAGTTTATGTATTGGCAAGGAACTCCGACCTAAACATAATAGGCGCCGGAGAAGAAGAAAAAAAAAGTACACGTTCTCAGTCGAGAACGAGAAGGCAACTAAACCCTACCGCTGTGATCAAGCGGCTTATCACTTGTGCATGTTTGGTGTGACTTAGAGTCCACAGTGTGAATGTTATAGCAGGTAAGACAACCGTATAGGGCGGAATGCGTGCTCTTATTCTTTTATATAAATTTTCTGTGGGTCGGGACAGCCACTTAGTATACTAATTAATCGACTGCGGTCTGGTAATCAACACGGGTAAAACTTTTCGTCAGTGCCTATTCTTATTTGGTTTATCGGCGTCCGCTTGGCAAACGTGTGCAGCGATGTTAATTCTCCGCGATAATATTGAATTGACGCCGGTACGTGGATATCGCATAGAGGAGGAGCACCCGTTGCTCATGCGTTGTGCAAGGTGGTGTGCGGGAAATTGCGTTGCGGATTATTAGTGAGGAGTTGGGGTGGGAAGGATTTAGCGAGCTATATGATTCACTTGTCGGGGGGTGAGACACATGTCGGTAGAAATGCCCAAATCAAAGGTGGTACCAGAGAAAGAATGGTAGAACACACCGCACAATTCCCAATCCAAAAACACATTTGTCCTAAAAAAAATAGGAAATTGCACTTGCCGTTATGCAAGAGCTCTTTCTGCGTTTTCTGAAAACAAACATACTAAAGGCACTGATTTCTCGAATCCCGACGCCATAATATAGAAACGTAAGGAAGAAACAAGAAGGTGAGGTGAAACTAGAATTTCACTAAATCAAGCTAAACCAAACTACTAATTAAAGTCAGCCCGAAAACGTTCGAGCTAACTACGCTAAAATAAACCTAATAAATTAAAACAAAACTGGAAGTAAAGCAACGCCTACGTGTCTAATGTCATGAAACAGGGAATCGCAGGCTAAGAAGCATTTTGCACTAGCTCGTACGCTTTCTTGACAACGTTCACAAACCTTCAATTGGAGCGGACGTCGCCAGAATCACGCTGGAATTTCGCGTCAGGTTCTTCAACCGTCAAGTTATGCTCATGTTGCACACTGATCAAAAGTAAAGCGAGGATCGCATGAAGTTTCATTGACATCGGCGAGAGAGCATGCGCAGGTGATGATTTTCCTGTACTTGAAAGGAACAGCTGCGAGAGCGCCCTCAGACGGCGATCGACGCCACATATTTGTCTAAGGTGAAGAGAGCGGCGGACGTCAAATGGAACGAAATACAAGCCCGCCGCTGCTGCTGTTGCGCGCGATAGAAACAAACGTATGCGAATGTGACTTCGATGTTGTAGAAGCATGGCTGTCTTTGAAAGTCAGCACTGTAGCTGTATGCTCGTGACTGTGTCATTGAATGCTATTCGTTGTGACCCTGCGGGAAAATGTTTTTCTTCTTCTCTCTCTCTTTTTTTTCGATGTACGCATTATACACAACGTAGCAGCACCACATTGTCGAAATTAAAGCAAGAGCACGAGTGTAACCCGCATCACACCAAATATGTGAAGATAATTTTTTTTTTACTTTTAGCACAATGCAGTGAAACTCATCGTATGTCGTATGACGCACGTTGTTCTCCTAAAATAGCCAAACATATTTACTGATTTTAAGATTCTTTGGTGCCAAATAATGCGTCAACCTTTGCAGCGACCACTTAGTTCGTCTAAAGGGATCTAAACATTTAACATTTGATGCATTACATCCGTGTACTAGGAAGATAAAAATGGCACACACAAAAAAGAAAGTGAGGGGGGGGGGGGGACGACAAGCTAAAAAGGTGCCTCTTAAATGAGCAGACTGTCGGTGGCGGTTCTAAATATCACGGGAATTGAGTTTCGCAGTAGCAGTGGATGCTGACGGCGACCAAAGTTTTCGGGCTCTTTAACTATTCTTTAAATCACGTATCAAGGCATGCTCACTGCAGATCGACAGTAAGGAAAGCAAACACTCAAGTTTGCCGCAGGGCCAGACTAATTATGCCCTGGTGGAAAGAAAGATAGCCATGGCTTTCGCCTTCTAGAAATGGTGATTTTCTGTGGCAACTTGGGAAGGCTGAAAATAAGTGAAGTTCAGCATCGGAACTTCCATGCTAGCTTGTCTTGTGAGCGGGCAAGTTGGGTGCTGAAGATGCGCCCAGTGCCGGTGCCGAATTTAGGGAACTGACGAAGGACAGCTGAGGTGGTTGCGAAAAACAAAGCGATACGTAACTAATTGCCATGTTAGCTACGTCCAGCAAAGAGCGCTAGGTGATCAGTTCGAAGAAAAATAACCGAGTGGGAAGAGCACAAATACAGCGTTGTAAAAGCAGAGGAAGTCCAAGGAATAACAAGAGTAAGCGAAAAACCTTGTGAACAGAACCCAGTCAGGCGAGGCTCACTAACTGACACATGGACGAAGGCGAACGCATGTTTTGTGCTCATGAAATGCTGAGAAGTGTTTTGACATATATGACCACAAACTATAATAAAGTTAAGGCCTTTAAGAATAGTCGTTGGTATACGTTTAACACTTCAATAAATACCATTTACCCCGTCAATCAACATTACTTTTGTTTGGGCCAAATATACGCAGAAATTTGATGAATCCTTCATGTTCCTCGAACTGTGTTAAGGGGGTCTTGTGTAGTTTTAAACACAACAAAGGTTGTAGATATGTGGACAAAGCATTTATTACGAAGAGTTGTATTATGGTCTCTATAGCTGCAATCTGTACACGAAGCAATGTTGCCAGTATTTTAGCGACGCCTATGCAGCTGCGTCCGGATTATTACTCCGTGACAATACCGTGCATGTGCTGGCGTGTTGATCCGGTTCTCCAAGCTGAGCGAGCGATTTCGCTGCGCTACGGTTGCAATAACTGTCTCGATCACTCAGCAACCCCGCTGCTTTGCTTGGCAGTGCTTTGGGCGCTGACCGCTCGGGCATTCCAACGTTTGGGGCGCCTGTTACAGGATCGTGAGAGAACGATAACGCCTTGCGGCCTTGCTTTGCTCGCGCTGTTATTGCCTCATGTATATAGTTCATAATTTGTTCTAGAGGCGAGGCATCTCGCTTTCACGTCATCAATGTCTTTTTTTTTCAATTTCTCTTGCCTAAGCAAAAAGAAAAAAAAGATAAAGTACGCAGGCTACCCAGAAAGCAGCTCGAAGCATGCGCAAAACGCCAGCAGCAGCGCCGACAGTATACACACAGCATCTTAGGCGCACGATGGATGCGCGTACACGAGCACGGACTAGACCGGACCGCAAGCAGTGGGTGCGGGTTAGCCGGCAATCTACCAGCGAATGACCGCCCGTGCTGGGGACCACTTTTCTCGGAGAACTCGACAACACATACAACAAATTGTAGTGCGCGCTTCACTCAGTTTCGTGGCGCAGCTTCCGCCGCTCGGAGCTTTTGTTAACGCCAGGCTGGCATGTAGCGAACAATCCCACCCATAGACACGCTGCATAAACTGAAAACCGAATAGCAGGCTCGTGCGAAGCTGCACATGTTGAATCTCTGCGCGACGTCGTGTGTTCTCTTCGATTACCCGAGGTTCAACTAGTCCTCCCTTTAATCTGCGTGTGGGTGAGCTTAATGTTTAGCTGTATAGCGCTGTAACTACGACGAAATTTCCTTCCGTAATCGTTGTGTGAGCAAATAAAATCAACGAAAGATGTCGTGCCTGCTGCCTTTCGACAGTAGCCGTTGAAGTATGTTATGCTTAAATGTCTCGGAGGACGCACGTGAGAAAAGCGGGGCGGAGCTGCCAGCGGCCAGACGCCTGCTGCTGGCCTCCGGCGCACGAGGCTCTCTCTTAGTGTCCCCTATACAGAAACACTAGGCTCTCTCTAAGCGGAGCGTGGTCTGTGTGCACACGTGCGTGGGCTTTAAACAATACGGCTAAGTTGCCCTGGGTGCGCCACGCGGATGGCAAGGCTATATGGTGTGCGGGGAAGCGCCATTCTCAGCACCACCATGCACTGCGTTGGGAGCGCGCGAATAATCCATGAGGTGGAGGAGAAATAAGACGGGGGCGATGGTTGAACGCGGGATATGTGCGCACAAGAGGGACATACGCTGGCCAAAAGCACGTCGAACGCGAACAACGCCGCCCAACGTAACGGGGTTAGCCACTAAAAATTCAAGAATGGCAACCCTCGAAGACGGCGACAAGGCTTGTACGACACGTTATGGACAGTAAAACGTCAGGCACAAGTTTGAACGTAATGCAACGCATTCATGAAACCCCAATCATTTTCCTTCCAAGTTTGTTCAGCTTTTATTCACGTAAGGCATCTCAGTTTGAGAGGGTTTATGCTAGTGTGTTCTTCGGGCAGAGTCAATGCCGCTTTTTTTTTTTTCACTAGAACTTAAGGCAGGCCTTTATCTAGCGCAATAAATGTGACAGGCTCACAGGGGTTACTATGAGAGCAATACTGACTATTTAACGTGTAGTCTTAAAGAAAGCCAACAACTGCCGGAAAGCAACATCTACGTGGACAAGCACTACACGTATTCGCTGCAACACATTGAACAGAAGACACTAACACGAAGAGTAATTGCACGTGCACACTAAAGCTATTCATACTACGCAGCTATGCGAGAACACACATTTAGGAGATTACACTATTGAAAGAGTATACATAACACAACTAGCGTTGTCAACAACCAATATCGATGTCTGCATGTGCTGTCTTCATGTGCCGGCGTGTCGGTTATGTATAGAATTCATTGGCTGTGCTGGTTGTCTCAAATGTGAGCTGTTACGTGTGAGAATGTGTCTTATGAGCACGTGTGCTGAATCACAGACAAAGTAACGGTACGTTGCGGTCACTTTCGCACGCAAAGTCAGACGGTGTGGAAACTCGCTCGTAAGTGAACTTATAAGGTCCAGTATTCTATGCTGCAGCGCTCACAAGTACATCATAGGTCAAGTTTCATTTGTTGCATGAAGACATGCAAACTATCTCCAATTAAAACGTGCGTGCGTATGTATCCAATTTAAACGAACAAACAGACAAACAAACAAACAAACAAACAGACAAAAAAAAAACATCATAAGGTTGTTACTGTGGGCACTTAATTCTTGCTTTTTTTTTCAAGTTGGGAACTAACTGTTCTTCGAGAATAATGGCGCCAAAAAAATTGACGACAAAACTACTTTTCGTCAGTAGCTTTCTAAATTTGGCGAGGTCTCACATTGAATACTTTGCTGCTCTTAAAATGCGCAACGGCGTTGTCCTGAGAATGCTTGGTTAATGGTAGCAATGACTACCGAAGGGGGGGAGTCAAGTTCTCTCGTTGCTGCGACCTTCGTGGCAGAGGGCCGACGCGCTAGGCGCGTAACACAGCGAAACAGTGACTTTCACCAAATACAGGCTTCGCCCACGGCTAACTTAAGGCCCGTCATTAGGGGTTTGTCGACTATCACCAAGAAAACCCCGCCAGAACAGCACACCGACTTCCGCAATTATAGTTTTCACACAAGCTCGTTTTTCATTCATCTGTACAGAAAACCCACCAGAGCACGTTCCCTGCACAGCCGACGTCTCGTGTTCTGTCCTCCTTATGGCTTCGTGAAATCTCATACGTCCGGACAGATGCACTACCATAATGCAAAGGCGCCGCTTCGGCTGCAAGCAACATCATAGACGTAACGGCAGCGCTCAGGCGTTAAAGGTTGTAGTAGCAGTTTTGGGAGCTGGAGTTTGGCCAGATAGTGAACGCACTTGAAAATTCAGGAATCGTGTCCTAACTGTGTGCATAGAACAAATACTGTCGTTAACTGAGTCGCACTGTACACAAACGGGGGCGGGGAGTGCCGCGCGTGCTCGGCAGTGTGTCCATTTCTTTGTGTACAGTTCAGTAGACAAGCATGCGTTTATGCCGTATTTGCTAAGGGCGTCCCGTCCTTCTGAAACCGTAGCGATCACGGGTTCGTGCGCCTGCAAACGCGGCACACGTCGCTGGTCGCCATTAGGAGACACGCGTTTGCCGGCGGCCCATGGCGTGTCAACAAGAACGCTCCTTCTGTTTTCAGCGGCGTCGTTGTAGCTGCAATTTGACGGGCCTTCCGGGCGCCGGCGAGCTGCACACCGTTTAGTGGTGACGGGGTATGCGCCTCAATTTCTGCGTCGCCCTTGGCGATGAGGGGGCGCCCGTTGACTGCGCCGCACGAACCTGTAGCCGAGCACCGTGCGCGGCTGCCGTGGGGTAGTTGCTGTTCTCGTTGTTGTTCCATTGAGCGCGCGAGGGCATAATTAACCTTGGCTCTAAACAATATGCCCTCCCACTTCGCCTCACCTTTTCTCTTTTACGTACATCGTTGATGTTGGCAGTCTATTGAGGCACCGATCGAAGAGGATTAGAGAGGAGACAAAAATAACCGGTCATCTTGTCGATCGAGTCTCAATCGAATTACATGAGGCGGTGACTCCGAGAGGAAGGGAAACGCGGTTCTAGCGTTGTCCGGACCATTGCTGACTGGTGAGTCAATCGACACTGCACTCACTCGCCGGTTCCGTTGGTACTGCCTCGCTTTTCGTTGACCGAGGTGCTCTCTCTTCAGTCTCTCTCTCTCTCTTTCCTTTTTTTATTTCGGTAGTCACCAAGAAAGCTCAACAGAGACGTGCATCTAAATGAACGCCGTCCACATCGCCGGCGAAGACGACTGCGTCTGAACGGTGAAGACGAAGAAAGTCACAGCACCAGAAGGGCCACCTGTGGCCCATAGCTGTGAAAGTAAGAAAATAACGTTCAAAGTTTCTGTCAAAATGAAGACGAGGAACGTACTCCAAAAGCAAACAATATTAAGGCAGCGTTTCAATGTATGTGTTGCATTTTGGACTGATGGGTGTTGTGAACTTGTGTGTATATTTACACTCAGCGCTGCAAAATTAGCCTCGAAAAAAAAAAATTCCAGCACCACCACTCACTATCACGTTTCCAACTGCGCCAAAGTTACGCCTGAAAGCGTAATGTTCAAATGAAAATCCTCGCAGTGCTTGATGCACTGACTTCCACTGAATTTCTTGCAGCGATATTTTTTTTTTAAATTTAAAACAACTCGTGGTATAAACAAGCACCATGCCTTAATAGTGAACCAACGAAGATGCCTGCGTTCTGGGCTGGTTAACCTTTGAGGAAACAACGACGAAAACAGCAGCAACAACAAAAAATAACAGCACCGGGTAACAGTGAATTGTATCAAGTGCCAAACAACGAGGGGGTGTGGTATCGCAGTGTGTGTGTTATAGTATGTCATGTTCTGTTTCCGCCTCTTCGTGCGTTTCGCAAGGCCCGAGTGGCCAGAGGCGCGCGCGCGCCTTGCATGTGTCATAAAATACGCGGCGCGACACAAGGGGCTGCTCAGCCATGTCCCTAGCTCAACGTGCAACGATTACAAAAATCACAATCCGGCACACCGGCGAACACATATGTTACAAGAAGCCTTGTAAGCCCGGTATCACATGGAGACATCAATGTATGTATACAAACAGCGTGACAAGGCATGCCATGCAAACTGCGCTCTTCTCTTCTTTTAAAACAGCGCTCGTTGACACGTTGTGATATGTACGTACGACACACAGATAGCATTTATAGAGAGGAACGAAAACAGCTCTTCGTCTCTCTGCACCGTATACATACACATCATTCGAGGGGAAAAAAACAGCAAACCCGTTATATGCAGTGTAGCTAATGCCAACAACGCGACATCTACATGATCGATTCAAAGTGGATCCAATGCGGTAGACTAACGGCAAACAGCTAAACACATTTTTTTTTCTTGCGTTGTACTGGTAACTAGCGCAGCGGCAGCACAGACGTTAGTCGCTAAGACTATAGCAGGTAAAATGTTTCCGCGTGGTTGGAGCACCCATTTCAATCAGACGTCACTCTACGATTATAGGTGTGCGACTATCGCAGTTCTACGAGGTTTTCTTTTTAGAACCTGATGCCGTCCCATAAATTTAGTCGCGCGTGCCTATAAAGTGCAGCTAGTTAGCTCGTTTACTGTTCCGAAAATCAATTAACTCGTGTGGAACGCTCGAATTTGTACAAGGTCGACAACCAGCGCGGTTTGCAGGCTTGGCCGGGTCTTGCCCTCCAGGCACTGTCGCGCCACCCCTTCTGCACAGCTCGAGAAAAATGTTCTCCATTCAATCTCCCCCCCCCCCCCCCCCCCTCTACGCTTTCTTATTCCATCTAATGGCTGACAGCAGCATTAGCTTTGAATTGCCATGTAAACAGAATCGTTCCCTTTTGGCATTTTCCACCAACCTCGCTCACACACGTTGAACTTTATTGATATCCTAACAGCACGTTGCAACCATATGTTCTGCAATGTCCTGCTACGCGGATAACTCTAATTGGCAGTATCTTTTTTTTTATTGACTACCGTTTATCCAAATGCAGGGAATGCCACTTTCTGGCGTTTGTCCCACGCTGCGTGGACGCGAACGCTAAAACAATTTCTTTTTGTTCTTTCACGAGCGCCCGGCCCGCTTCTGCAGAAGGTTGCCGACCCTTGTCTCTCTCAGTGACCCCGCGTGTTTTTATAATACACACGGCTCCGCCCTAGCGTCTCTCCACGCCAGCGCGGCACCAGTTTCTTTTCTTTTTTTTTCTCCGCAGACCACGGGAAAACGTAGCTCGGGGAAAAAAGAATCCTGTCCTCAGAAACCTATACAGCGGCAGTCTAGCAACACCGCGCAGGTGCGCGCGACAAGACAACGCAGTCACTTCGCGACTCACAAAAACACGCCGTTTCAACCAGTTCGCCCAGGGTACGGTTCCACGCAGCCCGAACGCCTCGTGCGTAACTGCGGTGGAGGTGCGGTGAAAAAAGACGCACGTCGTCGTCTTCCGCGCGCGGCGCGTATTTTTTCTTTCCCTGTTCGTGTTTTTCTCTCCTCATCGGCGTGCAATATACGACTATACCGAAGTTGAATATGCCCGTGGCAAACTGGTTGCGTTCACTAGGTACGCTAAAATTGGCCCTCGAGTAAGTTAATTTGCGCGCATTACACAGGACGCGTAAGCTCATCGTTGCTGAGAACCGCTGGAGCGACAGTGAGTTTTCGTGCGTGTATGTGTACGTCAAGCGGCACCGTATGCAGTGAGTGAGTTCACAGACAGGCGAGGAAGTTTTTCCAGACGCCGAGTTCAGTCGGCTGACACGTCGTCACCCGAGCGGTCGTAATCCGTCGATGGGGGAAAATAACTAGATGGTTCCTTGATGGGGGAGGAGGGGGGAGAGAGGGGCGCCGTGGCGCTCGGTCGCTAATGGATGTCTTAATGACCGCGGTAACGACGAACCAGGTGTGCGCCTCTTTGGTCGCGAGACAGTTTTTCACTTTTGCACCGAGAAACGACACGGACGCACGTCGACAACTCCTACACCCGGTAAATCTGGCGCGGCTCACATACATCGGCGCCGGCCACCAAGCCAACGACGTTACCGCGACAACAGAAGCAAAGAAAGAGGAACCTGCGAATCAAGCGTGTTTGCGGCAACAAAGGAAACGTGGTTTGGGAATGGTTACTTGTCGGTCGATCAATTAAGTCAATAAGTGCGCGCACGTGAGCGTTGCAATTGAGCCCGTGTCACTGTGACATGACGCGTCACCGGTGGCGATGGTTCGCTTGCCGTGCGGACCTGAATGGCGTCGTGCTACCACTGGCTAACCATACAGCGACAGGCGCTCTGCGCGCGTTCAGTGCACGCCCAGATACCACTAGGCTAAAGCCATTTGTGGGAGCTCTTTTTCCGCCAAGCGTTCCTTGGCAATGTTCATTGCAAAACAAACAGCAAGCGTTAACAAAGTGCCGAATTGGAGGGAAAAGAAGGATGCTGGACTTGTTAGGCTTTGTTTTTTCTTTAGCCCGGGTGACGGTAAAGGTTGCGTTTGCGCTTAGGCTAGGGGCGACCGAAAGGCGCGGAGTGCGAGCGTGCGTCAAAGCAGCGCGATGCGACCGCGGCCAGTGCCGCGGTCCGTTTCGCGCGGCGGTGTGGATACAGAAGCGCGGCAGCAGCGATAGGCTGATGCAACCAGCGGCAAGCGTCCGGTGCCACTAGGTCCGGGAGATGTCTTCGTGGCAGACCTCCATGTAGCTCGGGTCCCGGAGCACGCACTTGATCATATCCTTGAGCATGTTGTAGCGCGGTATGAAAGGGTACACCTTAGCGTCCGTGTAGGCAATCTGCAGTCCGTGCACGATGCCTCGGAGATTGCTGTACTTCTTCAGCAGGCGGTACAGGTCGTTGATGGTTTGTGCGTTCTCCTCCTCGATCTCCTGCACCGTCATACCTGCGAGAGGACACAATAAGGTGTCAGATGAAAGGTCTGGATTTGCATGTTGTCATCGTCGGTGGTATTATTCGAAATGTATGCGTTGGTGACAGCCGTACAGGCGCGTGCTGGAAACAGCCTCGCATACAGTCGTGAAGACAAGTCTCACGTATATACTAAAGTATTGTAGCGAAGTGACGCAGCCGTTAACGTTCGGACGCATCAGCTCGCGAGGGAGACGGTGATGAAGGGGGATGAGCTCCCGCAGAGGCAAGCACAGGTCGGCAGGTACGAGGACGACGAGAAGTATGATTCGAAAAACCAGGTTTATTAACTTGGTGTTACTTTAATGTTACACTGCACACCTATTACATACAAAACGATGTCATAGCGGTCGTCGGCGGCCTGCCTAACTGACCTGGGGCGGCTTGCACGAACAGTTTATGACGGAAATAGTAACGAATTTAAGAACGCGTTCTTAAATTCGTTATTATTTTTGTTATTAAATGTTCGCGCAAGCCGCCCCAGGTCTCCCGTGGTAAGTGGCACCGTGGGCGGCTGTCTCCTTGCTCCCTCCGAAAAGACTCGGACCTCCTCCGGTTTTTGCAGCATCCAAGAGACACGCGGACCGTTGGGAGACACAGACCTTTTTGCTAATCGCCTACTCATACCAATCAGGCAAGCCGACGCGATCCAATAGGCGCCACAGTTTAATCGACCAGCCATAGGGAATAAAACCAGTCATGACTGATGGACAGAGCCGAGGGTGAACCGACCGTGACACGTGCACATACTCGTCCCCACAAGGGATCCCTCAAGGCCGGCCGCGTGCAGAATAATGCCCGAGGCACCGTCGCGGTCATTCCCGCGCAAAGGCTCCAGTCGCCCGGGCCGATCGTTTACGTGTTTCCACGTTCCGGACACCGTTCTCTTCCCGGCTCGCCCGCATCGAGGAAGGCCCAATTCACAGTCACAAAAAGAAGAAGAAGAAAAAGAGAGAGAGACCCGCGGCATACTTCTTCGCGACAGTATAATTTCAATACGTACCGCAGACATGACTCGCCCACTTCATTAATGCGTCAGCAGCCCTGTATTCCTTCGCTGGAGTCTCGCAGAAAATTTGGTCGCCTTGAGTTTTTGCCTAACTGTCTTACCGGCAATATTATACTTACCATCCCAGCATGTGTAAAGCCCCACACAACTAGGAAAACTCGTCATGCTCATAATAAGGTACTGGCGCCAATTTTCGCCAATACAAACGTATTTAGGTACAGTTTCTTTCCTAAAACTTTGTTAGAGTGGAATGAATTATCTGAAAGTATCTTCGATGCTAATGATTTTGTGCACGAATTGGAGTGTGACTTTTGGAGCTGTTAAATATACTGTCCAAATGTATGTTATTTACTTTCTGCGGTTCTTTTGAATGCATGGTTTTCTTTTGTTCTTGTTCTCTTTTGTACGACAAAAGTTCCCTCCTGCTTGGACCATAGAAATGGTTCGCAGTATGTATAAAATAAATGACTGAAATAATTGAAATAAATAATAAAGCTACACAGTGGGCGACGAGAATTTGCACACGCATTTTCTGAAGGATAATTTTTCGTTACACGCGTACCAGAAAAGGAAGTAAAAGTCTCCAACCATGCACAACATATATAAAACGGGACTTCGTACGCTGTTGGTGGGGGTTGTATTAAGCAGAATACGAATGGTATAATCTCGCGTGCCAATCCCACATGCCAACAATAGCATTAAGCAAGTTACTTACAGGTTCCATCTGGTTCTAACAACCGGAGCAGTCGTTTTCCAGATTGGTCGTACTTTATATCAGACGCCACGTCGCACCGTGTAACCTCCTGGTTTGTAGTGCCAAATAATAATATTTCAACATTCGTGTCTTCTTTTCTTTTTTTTTTCCTGCTGCTGGGGATCATATAAACTTAAGTGGTAACCAGAAGCAAAATGTCGAGTTGACGAATACGCTTTTGTGTGAATTTCATTTAACGCGGAAGCGATTACATATATAGGTAAACGAATGTGCATCAAAATCGTTCGATCAGCCGGACGACGCCTAAGAAAGATGGCTCTTCGGAGTATTGCAAACTTCTCAAGCATGATGTAACCTTGTCGGAAATTAGTTAGATGCCTTGTTGTCACCACTAGTCGTACGAGGGGTCGTGGGGTCGAATTCACGAAGCTTTTCGTTCGTGTTCTTTGCCATTGGGCGCCTGCCTTCACTAATGGTATGTCAGCGTCAGGATTTATTTGAATTATCTCTTGCGAAGGCCTAAGAGGTTTTTGTGAATATGGGTTATAGTTTTTACGCACGTGCCCTTGGTGCATAAAACTAAATCTCCCAACTTACTGTCAAGATTTAATGGGAAACTCACTGACGTACAGCTCCACGCCATTACAGGCTTACAGTTTTCCATCAGTGAGAAATATTTGAAGAAAAAAAAAAAAGGGGGGGGGGGGCTACCAAAGGCTGTTTCTTGCTTCTTGAGGCGGCGTTTTTTTTTTAAATTTTTATATACCACTGCCGCAGTGGAGCTTGTTAAGTTTCGCATTTTCGCTCGCCTATTTTCCCACTCCTCTTCGTTTCAGCCTCGCACGCCCGTTTCTATCGTCTTCGCCGTTCCCGCTCTCTCACTGAGCTCTGACCTTAACGAAGGAGCTTTTAATACTTCTAGGCTACCATGCCAGTTTAGCTCGCAAATTTTCCAACGAAGCTTGCGTCACAGCCGGTGCACGTTTCGATAGCCGTTCTGCACGTTTTGACTTGGTTATTACACGCTCGGCTCATTTCAAGGTACCATAAATATGCTCATCAGACGTGTATAGCTACGTCGACCGCGTATGCTTTAATTTTGAAGCTAGACATATGGTCTCCCGCTTCCTTAGTGCTCCTTCCGCTGAGTGGTTGCTGTTCCTGTTTCTCGAGAGCAAACGCTGTACGTTACGTTCCGAGCCGTTGTCGGCACATTTGGGCTTGATTACGCACTCGTTGCACGCATTTTTGCGGCCCGTGCATGTAACAGAACATATATTTTGTAGGCTTCATGGGATTTCTTCTGTTACCGGCATGTGGGCGTCATGCTGCTATACCCACTTCTGTGAGTCTGAGAGTTTAAGCGGCCTAAATAAACGATATTATAAAGAAATTCCTTAAGCATTATTTCCCGTTCACCAATTATGCGCTGTGTTTTATGACCAATGGCGATAGGTTCTGGTTTTCTAAAGGGGAGAAATGCTATGATTTAACGCATCGGACGTCACTATCCATTTATAGGAAAAGCGCGAACGCTAAAAATTCGGTTAAGTACTTACAGTACCCAATCTAAAGCGAGGCCCAATTCACAAAGCCTTGTTCGTAAGTGCTTTTTGCCATTGGCTTGCCGCCTTCGCTTATTGTATGTCCAGCATCAGGATTGGCTGGAATTTTATCTTACGAACGGTTCTAGCGTAATGGCTTTTTGTGTATACGGGACAAAGTTTTCAGAGTGTCGGCAAGACAGTATTTAAGTGTATGAACGACAGCATGGCTCTGCATAGATGATCGAGTGGTCATGCCATTACTGCTATAATGCCTAAAAATATCAAGAAAGGGAAAAGAAAAACTGTCAGCCTTTCCACTGGGGTGGAGATGGAAGACCAGCGAAGCTGTACTATGGTGGGAGTTATGTATTCACAATTATGACTATTAAAATGTGATGGTGTAATTGGTTATTTGAACTATTAAATAATGAGAAATATATATGATCCGGTGGTTTTCATTTATTTAGTGGCCACAGGGACCATGTACTTATGGTCGCTACGATACACCGCCATATGGTGTACGGCGAAGGTTAGCATGTTTTTCATAAACACATCACCAGCGCCGCGCGCGTTCGGTGCGAACGCGGGCAAAACGCCGCCATCTACAACAGTTCTGCGCGTTGTTTGTGTGACCGCACACAACCTCTGTCAAAACGCTGGGGTGAGCAAGCGCGCCAGCAGCACCAAGCGAAGGTTCATGCGGTCTATCGCTTCAACGGAAAACTGAGCGGCGAAAGCACAGCGCATACAAAGGTAGCAGCCGTGTTGCAGATCGCTTTCAAGATACGGTGCGCGCGACCACCCGGCGCCGCGAAAAGTACAAGTTGATCGCAGAGCAGAAGCCGCAACCCCTCCATCCCGCGCTGCCTTCCCGCTGTCCTCCTTTCGCTGTCCTCCTTTCGTGATTGAGACGCCAGTTGCCCTTGCGCCCGGTCGCAAGATACGCATTTGGTGCCGCAGCTAAACGTCGCCTCTTCTCCCTCCCTCCCTCTCGTCGCCCGACGGCCTTTCGCGCGACGGAAGAAGTGGCGTTTGCTCTCCGCCGTGCGTTAGCTCCCGCGAAAGCGCGCGTCCCTCGCGCGTTTTCACTCGCACATACAGCATATGGCCAATGAGAGTTTTTTTCTACGTCCGGACGCAACCATAGAAGACTGA
The DNA here is from genome assembly GCF_013339745.2 of Dermacentor silvarum. NCBI lineage: Eukaryota > Metazoa > Arthropoda > Arachnida > Ixodida > Ixodidae > Dermacentor > Dermacentor silvarum. The sequence continues at coordinate 181,248,164 of NC_051154.1, read as the reverse complement.
GCCCTTAACAGCTTCGCTGTAAAAACAATTGTGCAGATCCCATGCACTGTGGGAATTAATGTTATGTGAAGCATTTCGCATGCAGCTAGCTATCCAGCACCGCTTGGGTATCTGTAAAGCGTTACCAGATGGACCGTCGTTTTTGTGTACTTCAAGCATTTGTGTGCGCGTGACGCGAGTGTGTGCGTCACGACAGCAGCGAGAAGACGACGACCGCGTTAGTACGACAGCGATGGCGTGACGACTGATTTTTTTTTTACTTCGTCGAGGAACATTACGAAAAACGTCACAACCTGGGGCCGAATTCACAAAGCTTTTGGCTCGTAAGTGTTCTTCTCCTCTGGCGAGTCGCATTCACTAATAATATGACCAGCATCGGGATAGGCGGAAATTTTTTTTACGAACAATTCTAGCCTAAGAGCAGATGCCAGTCAATCTTGATACTGGACATTTTATTAGCGAAGGCCGTCGGCCCATGGCGAACAGCACTTACGAACCAAAAGCTTTGCCAATTGTGCCCGTTTGGTTACGACTTTGGCCGATCCCGAGGGCGGTGCAGTCCAACCTCCTGGGTGCAGTTTAACGCATCGTCTTAAAGTGCTAGGAGCCACGAGGGAAGAGCGGGAGAAACTGGCACCCTCTCGCTTTTATCAGAAACGTGTTGATATGACGACGTGACGCACGCGAAAGGCAGTGGTATGAGATTGACTATCACTCCCGAGTCCGGAGTCTGAGGCCTAATGGAAACTGGAGAGTTCGGATGGGCTCTCGCTTGTGTTATGCGACGTGCTGCACGCGCCAAACGTCTGAAAGAGCTTGCTCGCGTTGGCACTATAGGGAAGTATGCGTGTGATCGCGGCATAACGGTACAATAAAGAAGAATAAAGAAAGATCTTGGCCTAAATTGTGCAACGACTGGGGGGCCCGAGGTTTGATCCCACCATCGGACACTTGTTTTTTTTTTTCTTAAGGAGGCCCGAAACGATACGACACAGGAAACTATCTATCTATATTACCGCTAAAGTTCCTAGGATATAATTTGCCAAAGAATGCTTCGCGTTAAAAACTCAGGACAGCTTAAAGTAATCGCAGCGATTCGCTCCGATATACAAATAAACAGCTTGTGTGCCTTGACTTCCTTGACTATAGCCTGTTTTACGCCTCAGTTACTTATTCAGTTGCTTGCATACAAAGCTGGTCGCTCGAGAGCAGGATTGAAGCAAAAGGCGGGGGGGGGGGGGGGGGGGGGGGTAGGTGAGCACATCTGGGATCGCACCGTGAGCTACGACGTGCTACTTGGACCATGGACTCTTGTGCGTCCCGCGCAACGACAGCACTTTTAGCTTTACTGCGATACGCCGGCATCAACGAGATGCCTTAATTATGCATGCTGTGTGTTTTGTGTGTCTGTCGTATGGTCCTGTGTGTATAATTTCACTTATCATGGCGTTCGTTTTCCAGGAGTTGCACGCAAGCCTCTCCAGTTTTCATTAAAGATCCTCTCTCTCTCCATCCGTAACAAATGCGGTTGTGATTGCCGCGATTGTTTTCATAACGGGAATCTCTGCGTTGCTCAGAAACAAAAAAAAAACAAAACAAAAAAAGCACATGTATGTCATCTAGCCTTACCAGCCGTCCTTGGTTTTGTTAGAGTGCCCCGGATAGTATTTAAAAACTCTCGAATCCCGACTTCTAGAGAGCCATTTGCCCCAGCTTTATGACTGGCGACGCTTAGAGCCACCTTTGCATTTTGCCTAGTGCATTTTAAAGGAAGTGAAAGTGGCAAGTGCTTAAACCTATACTAAGGCGATTGAGTTTCTTTTTTTTTTCTCTGTGCTGGCACATAGTAGAAAGGGCAAAGGGCACTTTATCGTGAGAATCTTCCAGGAGGACAACGAAAAAATAATGCCCGTAGAATGCGTTATAGCAAAGTCCAAGGTTAAGGTGACATTCCTTCGAAAATGGGAAAGCTTTCGTGGTGACATAGTGAAGGAGTCTCGCTTTTTGCAAGTGACAAGGAGCCACGACAGCTGTCTGATGCAGAGCAGTCATACATGATTAAAAATATAAGAAACATCAGCAAAATTAAAATTTAATTAACCGTGGTGCTCTGTCGCTTCGAATGTTTCTTTTTTTTGTTTTCGGAGGTAAGCAAGCAATATTATAATTACGTGTTCGTTTTCGGCGACTGGGTCACATTTCTACAAGGATTTCAATCTGTGGGCCCTTACTGGGCAATGAAGTGGACGATACCGTCTGTGCTGGCTTATTTTCGTTGCTTACGTTTAGTGCCTGTTCAAAACGTGGTTCACTGTGACTTCGCGTGCACCACATGCTCAACTACTAGAAGAGAGTGGATGCTGAATGGTGTTTTCCGACTGACGAAAAAAAAAAAAAAGACTGACTCTGGCCACTGACTACCGAATGTGATGGGCAGAGCTCTTTTCTGTTAGGTTTTCGCGTCTCCAGCGCCTGGGACTGATTTGTATTCAGATAAACATTCGGTATTTTTTCTGACAACACGGGTCTTTCGCGCATGTTTAGGTACGGGGCCGAGACTTTGTTTTAGCAGCGAGGGTCGTTACCTAACCCACTGCCCTAGCTAGACATTTTTTGTCAGGTGGGGAGAAAGGTGGAAGCGGGGGGGGGGGGGGGGGATGTGAGTACTTGAGAAATAAGTAAACTGAGCGGTCCAGGTCGATCAGATTCCCGTAAGCAGCGCGCTGATTGGATATCCTGCTTATCTTTCTGCACGAACATGAAAAGGAAAACTCAATGTGTATTCGGACACCGATTCCTGCAGATGTTTATGTCACAACCTTGTTCACTGCTATCTGCTGTGTACTTCCCGTATTGACAACCGCCACTCAAGCCATGGAACCTTCTTTAGTTGAGGGCAGGAGCAATGAAAATTACAGAATTAGAACGCAAATATCGTGTTCCCTTTCATATTGGCGCACCGTGGTAACACAAGCGTAGTGTCTTCCTTTTGCCTGCCTGTCATTATTATGTCCTAAAAAAGATTTAACTTGTCCTACCAATCTGGCATGATGTCTTCACCGCCGGTGCTTGTTTTTAACGTATACGCAAGCCGCATGCAAAATTTCGCAAGTAGGCTTCACCACACACCTAAATCGTAAAGGGGCGTATCTCGCGCTAGTCGTAGCAAGCACGCTTGAGAGTGGGAACGGGATGTTACGTTTTTATCCCGGTGACATTTATTAAAAGAGCACGTTTTCATAGTTTTTTTTTATTACTTTCTTGCACAGACTGGTGTGAACGTATACCTGCCACTCCCACTTCGGTCAAATATAATCTTAAACTCGACAAAAGTCTCCATAACAGCAGAACCACTGCTCTGTATATTTCATGTACGAGCTACAGCGTATGAGCCGGATAAATGGGACTGGTTTATTAAGGCTGCTGTGATAAGTGTGCCGTATGTATAGAAAACGCGAGCGCTGCCCTTGGAGCGCGAGTATCGCTACTTCTTAGTGGCCTCTTTTTTAGGGTATGGAGAAACCAACTTGCGGAGCTTTGCATATCGTCTTGGAGAAAGCGCTGACGCGTTGCTGTGCAAGTTATTCACCATTTCCGCGCCCAGAAGAGATCCAATAAGAAGTGTCTTTAACCACGCAGTGAGCGCCACCACGTTGCCTCGAGAAAATGTGCGTCCGCTACGGGGAGCGTGCGATCTTGAACACCACAGCCGCGTTTGTTGCATGCTTAACCAGTGCGGTTCTACGGCATGTTGGCGCAGCCATCTCATTAGGAAGGTACGTACAGCGCCATTGAGAGAACTCGTTGGAGCGCTGAGATGCATCGAACAGCTTGTCAGAAACACTTTAGACAGGTCCGGTCGTTATAATCAAAAGCGTACTTCAGTGTTCTTTTCGCAATGCGCCAGAGAAAAATAAATAAAAAATATAGTGGTTCTTGCCAGCTACTTCCGTTAAATCACTGTGCCTGCGTGCGTCCCACAAGCAGTTTGGGTTGTGAATATTTTGTTATCGCCTCTTTCTGCCGCGATCACACTTGTCTACGACAATATATATATATATATATATATATATATATATATATATATATATATATATATTGTGAAAGCAGATGTCTTGGTGCTCGTACTGATCAGCTGTTGGGTCCCCCTCCAAACGTCGCATCGTAACTTTTCTTTTCATCAGCTGCAGGTTAGCATAAAAATACGGGCAGCTGACGTATACCAGCGCAGTAACAATTTATGCTACAAACTGACCCTACTATCAAAATCACACATTTGTCATTAGGTATACACACCGCTTTTGACGTAACGACTTTACGGTTCGAACTTGTGAAACTGCACAGCAAGAAGGAACAAACAAAGTGAAGAAAGAACATACAAGAAAGGAAGAAAATGGTCGGAAATTAGCTCGTATACGCTGCGGTTGCGAAGCCCGCAACCTCAATAGTTTGCTCTGTAGCATTCCGACGGCTACGCAATCAGGGGCCTGTAGGATATTCCCTCCTATGCAACTGCAATAATTACGGAAGTTCCTTTTCATTTATTCGCGCGCAAGTATATATGTTTTTGTGAATGGCGTGGGACTGGCCGAGATGCCCTACTCGCTGCCGCCAGCAGGCACGATGGTCGTTCGCGCGGTGCATGCATGCGACAGCACAGCGGCTAGCCGCAGTGATTGCCTCCGCGTGCGCACCAGGGGGTCTTTCCTTCTTTCTTTCTTTCTTTGTTTGTGGTTATATTTATTTATTTTGAGCGAGCAGCAGGAGAGTGCATGCGCCCCCGCCAGTTGCTCATCATGCCGGCTGCTCTCTAACAAAGGCACCGTCCGCCCGCTCTTACCGCAGGCTCGCATACGCGCACGAGACCGTTTGAGCGGGCCACATGCCAAGCAATAATGCCAGCTATAACAGAGATAGCGAGATGCGCAGTCGGCAGGCTTTGCCGGTGTGTATGTTCGGATGGCCGACGTGTATCCACGAGATACGCAGACGATATTGCGTTCGCGAGCGCCCGCTGTCTCTCCTCTTTCTCTCCCTCGCGGTCTCGTCCCTGAGCCAGAGATGAGCGCAGATCGCTTCTATGCTGCTGCTGCCGCCTGTGCTACGGCTGCTGCATCGTGGATTGATGCAGCACTTTGATGCGCGAGCCCGCGCATCAAATTTGCAGGCTCGCTGTCGTCGGCCGGCGCACTGGCGAACTATGCGCGGCAAGAAGCCTCGGGAACGCGCCCGCGCGCGAAACAAAAGAAAGCGCACGCGCTTAGTTCCAGCAGCGTCATGGAGAAAGGGAGGGGCGGCATTTGTCACGAGGAGCGCTTTCTCCCCGACTAGCGAGTGTGAAAGACACATCGCTCTTCACGACTTTCTGAGCATCCTTTTGTCTCTCGTCGTTATATGGTGCATGGCGAGCGCCTCGTGATCCACTTCTCTCGGACCGCTTTGCTCGGCACACTTTTTTTTTTCTCGATTTTCCGTCTTTACTTTTCGCAAACGTGAGACAGGAGAGAGTGGAGGTTATAAAGCGGCCGCGTGGGTTTCAGCGCGCAATGTGAAATAAAGGAACGAGGCCTGTTGAAAACCAAGACAATAAACGCGCACATCAAGGCGGCCGAAGACGGCCGCGTAATGAACGCAGCTAAACCCGAGGACGAAACGAGTGGATTACCGGGTGGTGCCAAGGGCTGCGCACTCACTGAATACGTCCTGGTGGAAGTGGCGACGTTAGAGAAGGCGCTCGCTGTACACCGTGGCACGCCGAGACACGGGGCCGCATCTTCTCCCAACTTATTTGCTTTCTCCATTTGTCGCCTGACGTGCCCACGTTAGTCCGCGCCGAGTGAAAAACACCGCACTCGTGTCGTTGCCGTCGCGACTGTGCCGAAGCCGCGATTCCGATACGCGGTGTATGTATACATCCGTATGCAAAACGGAGCTCCCCGTCGGGCTCCGACGAAGCTTTGCTTCACGGCATCTTTTGGTTTAGATGTTTATCTCCTTCATTTCTTACTTCTTGGCAGTTTTTAGATTCCGCTTGCTCCGATATACTTGGCCTTCCGACAACATCCGATCGAGCTTCAGGAGCACTGAAACTGGCACGTCTCACTTCTCCTTTCGCCTCCACGGTGACAGGTCCGTTTTGTTTTGCTCCCGGTCTGTAGTCTGAATTTATCTTCAAAGCGCAGGTTGAATTTTGCTTTTTGGTCAACATTGGGCGGGAAAGCTGGGAAACGTTTTCGTCAACTTCCATTTGACCCACTGAATTTACAAGGAGAAGGATGGGTGCCGAATATTTGCATCTTCTTTTCATTTTTTTTTCTTTTCTTTGTTCTTCTTTTTTTTTTAATCTTTGTCCGTCGCCCGAATAAAGCTGCGCGCAGCACAGGTCTTCAGACGTATAGTATAATGCTCGAGAAACAAAGAGAATAGGACGGGGCGCCCAGGCGCGTTCAAATGCGTTCCTTCTTCTCGAAGGCATTTCTTGTTTTCTTTCGCGTCCTCGCCTTTTCCCTTTCCGGATATCTCCGCGCGCACATCTTTTCTCGGTTGCCTCCACATAGTCGCACGCTGTCTTTTCCGACTCGGCAGACGCGTCCGGGTGGTGATTGTCGGCGGCGGCCACTTGACTCGATTGAATATAGATGCGCTCCGGGTGCGTCAGCTCCGGGGCTTTTGGCGCACAAATGCATGCGAGCGTGAGCGCCGGCGCGCGCCCATAAGAAAACTGCTACGGGCACCGCTGCATGCAGAAGTCGGGAAGCATGCGATCTCCCGAGGAACACCGCGCTGCGCTCGTGAAAGGCGCGCGCGCACGCCTTGCAGAGGGGAGAGTGTCCTTGCCCCATTGTTCGGTCAATCTCTCTCTCCCCCCCCCCCCCCCCCTTCTTTCTTCTTCTTCTTTGCTTCAGAAAAATGCGAGCGCTACTTCCCGCCGAAACTGGCGCTGGCCGGCCGCCGTAGTGGCGGGGCGGCGGTGTTTTTGTGCGCGCGCGACACGGCGGCCGTGCCCGCACTGCCAAGCAGAGGAAGGAAGGGTGGAGAGGAAGCGCGCGGCACTGCGGGCGGCCCCAACGACTTGACACCCGCGCAGCAGGAAACGACGCCTCGAGGAAACTGCGTCGCAGTGAGTGTTTCCGCCTAGGGCGGCGGCGGCGGCGGCGGCAGTTTGGCGTCCGGGCCACATGCCTTGGTTGCAACTCCCTGCCCTCCTCTCTTTCCCTTATTCCCCCCCCCCTTTTTTTTTGTTTCCCAGGATGCTGTCCTTCGGGAGGGAACTCCCTATGGCGCAGAGGTTGGTCGCCTCGTCGGCTATACGGTGATTGTCTTTCAACTGGCGACAGCGCACGTATCACGCAACACGGAGAGCCGCCCGGTCCGACGCCCCCAACAGAAGAGCGTGACGAGATTATCTCGCTGCACTCGGCGAGAAAGATCCCTGGTTGAACGATGATGCCGAGCTGCTGCGGCTGTTGCTATTAGCACCGAGCGTGCGTGCTACATCCACGTCGAGTGCCCCTCCCTTCAGTTCGCACGACTTAGCATGTTTCGCGCTCCACCCGTTCGCGACGTCGCATCTCTGGAATGAGAATGCCACGCCACTCAAGCTCCACAGGTTGTCCTTAAGAAGCGGACAACGGAGCATGTTTATTGCCAATCGTTCGGCGTAATATATCAAGGCAGGAGGCAGGCAATGCTGGTGTTTTGAAGACAAAGCAGTTTTATATACATACATACATACATACATACATACATACATACATACATACATACATACACACACATATTCTTAACAAAACGTCCCTTTATGCATTGAAGCACAAAATTAACTGGAACGCCAATGCATTTTTCCGCAAAGTTCGGGAAGTAATATCTCGAAACTGGTGTACGTCATCCTGAGAATTAATTCTAAGTGGATCCGCCTTGCGAACTCCACGGCTACAATTTGAAAATTGCAATATGGGCCATCAGGTAATTAGCTAAAAACCTAATTAGTGAATGCTGTTAATTAGTCGATTATGCATTTCAATTTGATGTCCGCCTCTTCGAGTAGACCAGCTCATTAACTAGAATTGGGCTATCTGCCACAGGTAACCTTAAATAAATTTTGAAAGTGTTCACTGAAACACCCTGTATATATATATATATATATATATATATATATATATATATATATAGCTGCTGGCCACTCCAGGAAACAAGGAAATGGGGTGTAGTGGTGAAGGCCGGATATGACCGCTTCTTTTTCTCCCCAGTTTTCCCTGAGCTTCAGTGAGGTCAGTTCAACATGAAAACGCCTGATTGCGGACGCGAGATGGTGACGCCTGAGCTTTGCGCGGTTTCTGGGTCCTTGAACTTGACCGCCTGAAAGGCTCTCCCCAGGAGGCGAATAAGTTGACTGCAACAAATGGCCGCGTTACGACTTTTTGACGCCAGCGCCACCCTTCATCATCACGGTGCACATTAGCATTCGCATGCTTGATTGCATACATTGCCAATTTGTCTGTCATTAGCACGGTAAAGGCTCTTATCGTTTGCGTTCGCGATACATTACGGTCTTCGTTTGTACGCACATGGCTATCAGTGCGTTAAATGACCTCGCATACGTATCGCGTGCCTGTAAACGTTTTTCTATTTTTAACGTCAGGTTAACACGACCCCGGGGTGAGATGACAAGCCACGTTCATATTCTTCGCGTCTGGTAACCTATCAATTGGCGGTTTCAAAAAAATTACGATGGACATGATTTTAGCCCTTCAAAGCTTTCTGTAACTGGACTCTAGAGTTTTTTGTTAAAACCAAGAAGCATAAAAATAGACCATGGTACGTACATTGCAGAAGTTTGACTTTAGTAGAAAAAAATTGTTTAAATGCAATATGACACCTAAAATAAGCACGCTCAATTATGTTCTGTAGTTGGCCACCGGCAGATAGATTAACGATTAAAAGTACTTTGGCAGTTCTTGCTGTTATAAATTTGGTTGATACTGGGACAAAGAGTAAGGGAAATAGAAAGTTTCTTGCGGCCAGGCTCAAGTCAGAGCTCTGTCAGTTCCGGTCCAAATTTGTCAGTTCAAAATTTATTTTCTCAGCGGTCTAATATGACACTGAAGCATAACCAGTGCTGTAATTCGCCCTTCAGGCGGAACACTTCTCGCCACTTTTCAGGTGCATTCACTTCGGTTACGTAGTCGGCACTTATCACGGTCGCAACTACCTCATAGTGGCATCGTCTTAATCTCACGTTGAGTTGTATTCAGGCAGGGCGACTTCCCACGCACGCACGGAAGTCAGCAGACAGGAAATGTATAGCGCACTGCACACTCTGGAGAGGTTTAAGAAAGTTTTAAGAAGCGCAGGCACACGTGCGAAAAAGAACAACAACAACAACAGCATTTAATTCGATGTTTGTATACGTGTGCCTACGCTTCTCACGACTTATTAGAGAGTTTTAGATTATGGGGAAGCAAGCGTTGGGGCCCCCTAATCTAAAACTCTCTATTAACCAGCAGCTCCAAAGAAGGTTACTTTAGATACATATAGTGGGACGGTAATTGAAAAAAAAAGCAGTAAATACACAAGCCAAATGTTTGAGTAAAAAATGCAGGAGAGCAAATCGGCTGACACGGGCCCAATTGAATAAAACTTGCAATGAATAAAACATGCCTTATTGTTTGCGATTGCACTTGAGGACCAAAAGGATAATCGTAAAAATTTGTAAAGTAAGAGGGACGTAGCATAGCACTCCCACTGAACGTGTCTTCTATTGACGGTTTTATTGCTAAGTATGACTACTGAACATGACTTGTGGGAAGCACAGTATAATACGTTCAGTAGGCCAAACAATGGCGGCATCCTGGATTCTTTTGGCGAATTATCTAACCGAGCATTTCAAGTTAGATCATTACGTACGTGAGAAACTGATGCCGAGTCCATAATAAAGGTGAGCCACAGAAATCTTAGAAAAAAATGTGAGAAACACGGAATAAAGAACTTAATCCATGCGTGCGTTTTACGTCAGCTCTGGCACGTGCGGGTGGAATATATAGAACGTCGATACTGTTCTTACTCGCTAGAGAAGCTCTATAATTTCAGAATCAAAGTAGGTGAATCAGCGTTCTAATGGACCTTTTGAGGACACCTCGGTGTATACCAAGCTAGAAGAGCATATCTGTTTGATAGTGGGCGAGAAGTGACGTGTTTCACTGCAAGTTTGACCAAATGGCAGGGAGGCGCCGTCACGAAAAAAGGCTTCTTAGTTAAAAAGTGGCATTGCGCTTTCGCGAGACGATCACGTAAACACACTATCTGTACATGCACCAGTGCTGGGCGAAATTTTTGGGCGCTCTCGCACAATGCGCAGAGGCCCTTCGCAGCCACTTCATCCCGTTTCAAAACAGCGCACTAAATCGATTTTAGCAGAAGTGAAGAAGGAAAGAGATACTCATCCAGGAAGACTTGTAAACATCATTGATTTTTTCCCCTCTAAGGGCAGTCTTTATAGGTACTTCCCAGCAGCACTTGAGGCGTCGCCATGGCTTTTGCCGCAAGTGCGTTGTCCCGGAAACTCCGTGATGACCTAGCTTCCCTATATAACGAGCGCAGAGGTTCTTTCTTATCTTGTAGTACTTGCTCTTTGTATTACCAGAAGTAGTTTAAAAGGCACACACCGAAAGAGTAAATGCTTTGTCAGCGCTGCAAATTGTAAGTGTTGTTTACATTGACTGAAAATATATTTTTACCAAGAAGAAAGAAAAATCAAGCAGAGCAGAGCAAATTGAACCCAACGGTGGTCATTGTGTTCCGTGTAAGAAGAAGGCTGCAGTACGATAGCCTTATGACCACGGTTCGGCGTAAACTTCCAGATCGTGCACACTTCTGCACGAGCTGGAACCAATTGGCTTTCCTTTGTCCCGGGCTCCTGACCAGCCCGGACCATAGAATTGTGTGCCTAGCTACATACGAAAACCCTCTTCAGCGCGACAGTGATGTGTAAATGTTACTGGCGAACGATCCTGCGCGAGACAGTGCGGATATCGCGCTGTGAAACACTGTGATAACCAGCGTGATGTTGTGCTGTAACTATCGCTGCCCCTTCTTCGCACTCTGAACAAAACTGTAGTTTTTCAAGCGAAGCTTGTATACGCTAGCCTGCGCCGGCGATGGAACGCTAAAAAAAGCAGCTGCGCTCGTGCTCGGCACGCGCTCGTGCCACTGCTCCCGCGTTCGTCATCGTCGTCTGTTTCTACAGCTGGCTGCGTTGCCGCTAATCATTCCAGCGTAGAATTTCGCTTCTCTTCTGCCGTCGTAATGGGGAGGCCGCGTTTACGGAGGTACGAGCCATTGCTTAAGAGAGTATGAGCCATTCATTGTCTTACGTGACGCACATATTTAATTTTGAAGAAATTTCATGGAAATCCCTCCAGAATGAACGGGCTCGGAAAAGGGCTCGTAGTCGACGTGCCGATTCTAGCGTGAGGGCTTTCGAAGCTCAGGCAAGGCGTCAGCGAATAGCCGCGGACCCCGAGTTGCGGAAGCGCGATGTTCAGGCCTAACATCAGCGGAGAACCGCCGACCCCGAGTTGCTGGAGCGCTATGTTGAGGCCAAACGTCAGCGTCGTCTAGCCCTCCAGGAACCCGACAACGGTGGTGCGCGCCTCGGCAACGCTAGCGCCAACTTCCCCGGTGCGACGGCCGGGTTTCAAGGCGAGTTTCTCAACCGAAATTTCGGAGCCAGCTGCAGTGCGTGTGACCGGTTGTGGTCCGAGCACAACGTGGTACTCGTCAGTGCAATTCGTTCGGAGGAACATCGAAGAAACACACGACAGGCTTCGCTTACCTCCATCTCCTCAACAAGGGTGGGGCTATTGTTTTTTTTTTTTGTTTACCTTTCTTAATTTTTTAGTACTTTCGCACGCGGAAAGTCATTGTCCGGTTTTTTTTTTTTTAAGTACACTTGCTCAGTAAGCAGTCGCTACATGGTTCCGGGCGTGTTCACTTCCAAGACGGAAGTTCGCGGAGTTGTTTCAGCGCCCCGCGAGTAGAGAGGCACGTCAGCTCGCTTTTCAATTCAGCTCCGCGCTGCCGAGAGAGAAGAATTCTAAGCATTTTTGCGGCGCTCGAGCTCGCCGGGCAGGGGACGAACGCCTGCGGCGCATTCGTCCGTTTCGTCCGAGCGCTGCCGCCTGATTGGAGAGCGAACGTTCTCGAGATGCTTGAGCGGAGTGAGCTCGCCGAGGCCTCGGGGCGCATGTGCGGCCGCGTCGCAGTGGAGGCCGACGCACATTCTCCGGCTTCCTTCCTGGCTAGTAACGAATCGCGGGTGCCTACCCTCGGGGCTTCGCTGTCGAGCGAGGCTCTCCTTTCCTCCGCTCGTCCCACGGAGCCCTGTTTTTAGGCAGCGCTTCTTCCAAAGCGGGGAAAAACGGTCGAGCGCCGCGCGGTCGTTCCAACTGTTGCGTTCCGTGACTCGAGCCAATATTGCAAACTTCCTCCAGCAGAATGTGCCTCCGACTTCCTCCGACAAAAATTTAAAGAACAAGAGCAAAGAACGGACGTTTTGAGACAGAACGCGTGCCTGATTAGTGCGCAGAGTCAACATCTTCTTGTATTTAGCGCCATGTTTTTTTTAAGTACGACTGGACATTTTAAAGCGAACAGCCTTCTTTCACCCGTTTTCGTGGTTGGCGGTCGGCAGTCGGTGGTCGGATGCAAAAGGCACGTGCTCATTGAGGGAACACGGGCAGCAGCCTTCGCCAACGGAGTCCCGGACTGTACTGTACCGACCACGTGAACCCTCTTTTTTAAAAGACGCCAATAAACATTTTCATGATCATCTCGCGCAACCGAGTTAATTGCGGGCCGCGTTCGTCGCAGCTCTTCGTTACGCACTTTGATGTGTCCGAAGGTTTAGATGCGGTAGTTCGTTCGCTCGCTCGTTGGTTCGTCCGAGTTGTTCGCTTACTTGGACAATCATCGTCGATTGTTTATACACATTTTCTTTTTCTCCTGCGTCGAGAGTGCGTCCGACCTTAGCGACAAAGACACGAAGTATTGCTTGTACTCCGCGTTGTGGCAGCTCACTTGACGAGCAACAGCGTGGCAGATTAAGGTTTCCATTAATATAACTCAACTCTGCGTCAATATAATATCTGCTAGCGATGAGAATAAGCGGTCTGGCGATTTTTGTGTCTTTTTTTATGCTAAGCTTTTCCTCAAATAATCAATGGCTTATAAATGATCATATACAGTCAACTATCAATGAAGCCAAGGCAACCATCGAAGCTTTCCTTGGCTTCATTGTCTATTGGCTGTATTGCTGTATTGATCATCAAGAAAACATCGAGCACCTCGGTTTCGCTTCTGCGCGCGTTTATATATATATACATGTATATATATATATATATATAATGTGACGTGAGGAGGAGGAGTTTGCGGACGGAGACAAATATTGTCGCCCCAACACTAGCTGCAATCTTCGTCTTTCTCGCCGTCCACCAACTGTCCATCTGTACTATACCGTACAGGTGTACAGTGTACACCGTACACTGTACCACACACACACACACACACACACACACACACACGCACGCACACACACACACCACACACACACACACACACACACACACACACCACACACACACACACACACACACACACACACACACACACACACACACGCACGCACGCACGCACGCACGCACACACACACACACCACACACACATATATATATATATATATATATATATATATATATATATATATATATATATATATATTCACGCCGCAAAATGAATGTACTGCACGGAATATTTCGCGGCAGCAGTGGGTAGGGTTGCTACATTTTCGTGTCGGGTGCGTGTGGATGCAGGCGCACAGGTAACGCCTCCGCCTCGCGCCTATACGGACAACTTCATGCAACAACTTTGGGGAAGTGGAGGCCCTCGAACACGGTGCAGTGCTTTCGAGGGTCCGCGGGAGGAACTCTTGAGCTGCTACCGCGCGCACCGCTTACCGGCCGACAGCGCCGAGGTGCTCTTATGCCATGCTCTTATGCCTGCCTGAGGTCTGCTATGGCAAGCTCCCCGGGAAATCAACGTGCCTGGTGCAGCCCCAGCGAGGTCATCAGCGAGGCTCACTGCCTTGTGGCTATGGACGCGGAGTCAACTGCAGTGACACCCGGCCAGAGGTCAACTATGGCGAGCTGGTCGAGGAAATGAGGTTCCTGGTCTACCACCAGCGAGGACACCGAACTGTACTCGGTCACAGGCGATGACTCGTCAGATGACAGCTTTGAGTCTGTGATGAGCAGGAAGGCCAAAAGAAGGCTTCTCAAGGTGTCTTCACCAGCGAGTACATTAACAACGAAGACAAAAAGTGAACGCTGGCCGCACTCCGTCCTCTTCGTGCCCGAGGAGTCCTCCATCAGCCTCCGAACGCTTAACATGCAAGCTCTTTCCGTGTTCCTCGAGGGGGTGGCGCTGAATGACATAAGAGAAGTTCGAATAAACACGCGGAAGAATGTCCTCGCTGTGGACGCGACAAATGGTAGCGCGTTGGACAAGCTTCGGAAAATAACAGATTTGGGAGGCATCAAAGTCCGACCGCGTGTACCATTAGACGAATCCAGCATGGCGGGCGTCATTTACGACATTGATTTGGCCATAGCGAACTCGGACCTGCCAGTTCTCATCAAACCAGTGACCGAAGGAGTTATCGATCATCACACATGTGCTCCGCCTTGGTAACTCCCGCTGCGTGAAGTTGATATTCAAGGGCGATTCCATTCCGTCGCATGTCAAGATTGGCTACTTCCGACATGCTGTTCGCCCATTCGTGCCCAAGCCACTTCAGTGCCAAAACTGCATTAAGATCGGCCATGTCAAGGGCGTCTGTACAAATAGTACGGTTTGTCCACGCTGCGCTGAGTCGCATACTGTGGACGCTTGCCGCGCAACACATTTAAAGTGCAGTAACTGTGATGGATCCCATGATGCCTCATCCAAAGTGTGCCCGAAAATCCGGAGAGAAATTGCCATGCTTAAACAAATGGTCAGAGACAGCTTGTAGCGCCCACCGACGCCGCAGCGCGGAGCGCTTTGTTCGGCGCTCTCAGCCGGTGCCTTAGCGCCGGCTATCAAAGAAAGAGAAAATAAAAGAAGCGCAGCGCGTGCTCGAAGCGCAAGCTCGGCACGCACAGGTTCGTTCTAAAAGCCAGCCACGCTGGTCGTCGCAGCCCCGTCGCTCGGCTCGCCGCCTACGCCCTTCTTACCAGGGACGACGGCACGCCTCGTACAGCCGCCGTCACGTCCCTTCTACATTGGTGACCCGGGAGAACGCGCGTTCCACCGAGCGACACGCTGCCATGGCTCACTGGCCGGAGCCGCAGTTCGACCCACCACTGCCGCCGTTCTCGTCCAGCTACGTCGGCGCATGGTTCGCTCAGTTCGAGGCGGCTCTGGAGCTGAACCACATCTGGATCCAGGAGTTCAAGCACGCGGTACTCCTCGACGTCCTGCCGCTTGCTCTCCAGCTCCACCTCGGCGTTCCATCGCCTGGCCCGCGCCCGTACGACGAACTGCGGCAGCGCGTGCTCGACTTCTTCGGTGTTGTCTACCACCCTCTTCCAGAGGTAGACCGCACGGTGCGCGAATCGCTGCCTGCGTTCCCACCGCCAGCGCTACCCGCATCACAACCTGTGCCCGGAAGCCACCACCAGGCAAGCCTTCCTCCCTCGACTTGCCCCGATACCGTCTCGGCGACAACCCGATGCGCTACCGCACAGTCCTCGGCCTCCGGCTCTCTCCAGGGGTCTCTTACGTGCGAGTACGCGCATAATGGCGTCACCGAGGGTATCGTCACGACCATGACACCGGCCACGTCACCGCATTTCTCGCCCCCAACGGTGGCAGGTGACAGTGGAGACCTCGCCGACCCAACGCCGGCTACCGTGCCCCACGCCATCGGGTCTGTCTCCAACGTTAATGCTCCTCCAACAACGACACCCGACCCGTCCACGCGGTCCGCTGAGCCGGTCTCCGAGGCGGCGCGCGAGCTCGGCACCGCAGCGATCCCACTGCCTACGACTCTGCCGGATAACGCCACCAGCGGACGTGGGTCACGACGACCTTCTGCGACCCCCGCTGCATCCCACGTCAGGCGTCCTCAACGAACCACCGGACGCACATGCAGGCCCTGACCCCACTTTTTCCTGCCGGTCCGTGGCTTCCTCGCGATGCACCCCATCGCCGGACGCGTCGGATCGTGGTCGCCTCCCGACAGGGTGTGCCACGTCCACATGCAATGCAAGCGTCGTGGCCCGTCCAGGGCTTCGACTGCATCGCTCGTGCGCGCACCCTACACGCCATGCAGCGGTGCGGTCCGTCATACGCCACCGGCAACGCTCGCACTGGTACCGTCGACGCGCCATTCGCCTCAAAGGCCTACCAGTTCCTCCTTCCTCAAGACGCATGTGCAGATTCTATCGCCGGCTGGACGCGCCCCTCCCAACAGCGTCCGTTCAGCGAGTACCTCGTCCGTTGCGGAGCTCCCAGTGCCGCCCGCCTGAGCTCTGCGCGGCAACTCGATGCCCTTCACGTTAACGACTTGGACTGTCCACGGACACTTTCGAAACGCGGTTTCACTGCATCGCCATTTCGACGTTCCGTCTGGGCGGGGGGCCCTGTAGCGCCCACCGACGCCGCAGCGCGGAGCGCTTTGTTCGGCGCTCTCAGCCGGTGCCTTAGCGCCGGCTATCAAAGAAAGAGAAAATAAAAGAAGCGCAGCGCGTGCTCGAAGCGCAAGCTCGGCACGCGCAGTGTCGCTCTAAAAGCCAGCCACGCTGGTCGTCGCAGCCCCGTCGCTCGGCTCGCCGCCTACGCCCTTCTGAGTAGGGACGACGGCACGGCTCGTACAGCCGCCGTCACGTCCCTTTTACAAGCTCATCCCACAGAGAAGCTGCTGAGAGTGTACGACGCCGGCGTAATCGTCGACGCAAGTGTACAAGATGGGGTGCTGATTATACGCAGAACATACCCAACCCACTACCTTCGAGTGCAAGTAAACATACAAGCACGAAGAGGATTGAGACTGAGAAATCTAACGCCGCGGAAGACTGGCCTGCGCTTCCGCGCACACAGCCTGCCAAGGAGCCATGATGTCTACTTCCACGCACACTTCGGTTGATGAAGTCACAAGGGTTGACCGAGAAATCATACCGATGCTGCGGTCCCTAATGAATGTCATTAAAGAGCTACTGACAAGTATGGCTACTCCAGCCGCTCGAAGTGGCCTGCAAGTGCTGGACGCGCTGAGCCCAGTCCTAGCAGCCCTCGAGTAGATCCATGGATGGCAATCACCAATCGTTCCGCCAAGAGGTCAGAGAAGCATCTATTATCCAGTGGAACGTCAGAGGACTTAGATGTCGGATGCCTGACTTTCGTCAGTTTGTATTATACTCTAACCGTTTCCCAATCATCGTAATCTGTGAACCAAAATTATCAAACCCAATCCGGCTATCCGGCTACGAATCAATCATGTCCTCAACTTGCAGCGAAAGCAGCAAGGTCGTTGTGTTTATTCGTCGGGAGCTTAGCTACGTCGTTCAGCAAGTGCCACCTTATGATGAGAATCAGTATGTTTGCCTGACTGTTAAGAAGAAAAAGGTAGCCTTTACACTGGTGGTTACCTACTTATCGCCTTCAAGCCGGTTTGATAGCAAGAGACTAGAAGACATCTTGACAGGAGCCCCTGGTCCATGGATTATCACGGGAGACTTTAACGTCCACCACCCTATCTGGGGAAGCTCTAAAATTAACGCAACGGGCCGACGACTGGCTTCATTCGCATCTGACCATGTACTGTATCTGCTTAATGATGGGAGCCCTACCTTTCTACGAGGCTCATCATACAGCAGTTGCTTAGACTTGGCTTTTGTGTCACGTCGCTTTGCATCTCGCGTGAAGTGGTTTTTAGACATTGAGACGCATGGGAGTGACCATATCCCCAGTTACCTTAAGATCAAAGGTTTGGCCAGCTGCCATTCGCCAAACACAATCCGGCGAATTGACTGGTCTATATTCGAAACCAGCATGGAAGAAGCTTGTCGCAACGGTCTCCCTTCTGGCCTTCAGCAAGCGATCAAGGAGGCAACGCAGAATGCGATGTGCACGCTGATATGCACTTCAAGGTTCTTAAAATCCGACGTGGAGTTTGAGTGACTCCGTGTGTTTCGTCGGCGGGCCGAGCGAAGATACCGACGCACAAAGTCCATCCATGATCTAAGAATAGCCAGACGCACGCAAAAGAAGATCCAGCGCCGAATGGCCAAACTGGAATCTCAACGGTGGGCAAAATTTTGTGAATCTCTAGACCCCCGAAAATCTCTTTCTCATATATGGAGACCCGTGCGAGGCTTACGTACATTTCCCGAACAACGCGTGCCATTCAAAGCCCTGGCACTTTTCCAACGTCGAGAGGACATCGAGGTAGCGGAAGATTTCTGCAGAAAAATTGCATGCCAATCAACGTACACAGGCTGCCTTGGTACGAATAGCATTGAGCCGCATACACGGAATTCACGCATGGACTTGCCTTTCACCACCGAGGAGCTTGATGCGGCTCTTGCTTTGTGTAATCAGTCGTCGTCTCCTGGACCAGATGGCATATCGTACCGCATCTTGTGCCACCTGGGTGAGCGAGCACGAAATGCCTTGCTGGATATATTCAATGAATCCTGGCGGGATGGAAACGTTCCTCAAGAATGGAAGACATGCCGCCTGGTGCCACTCCTCAAACCTGGCAAGTTACCACTAGAGCTCGCGTCATACCGCCCAATCGCGCTGGCAAGTTGCGTAGGGAAGGTGATGGAACGCATGATCCTTGCCTGATTGGAGTGGTCCCTGGAACGCTACCAAGTTTATCCAAACGCTATGGCCGGCTTTCGATGTCTCCGCTGCTCCATCGATAATGTCATCGATCTGGTCACTTACGTCCAGCATCAAAAGAGATGTAAAAGATTATCTGTCGCTATGTTTCTGGACGTAAAAGGAGCTTATGACAGTGTTGCTCATGATGCCATACTTGATGCTCTGAAATCGGTTGGCCTTGGTACCGGTGGCCGCGTGTACCGGTGGACCCGCAACTACTTACACATGAGGTCATTCTTTGTGCAAACCGAGTACGGTCCGACGTCTCAACACTGCACATACCGTGGTGTTCCCCAAGGTGGCGTCTTGAGCCCCACACTATTCAACCTTGTTCTTGTCGGTCTCGTGGAACGCATACCAAATGATTTCCAGATATCAATGTACGCCGATGACATCTGCGTGTGGACGTCAGGTGTGACACGTCCTGAGGTGCGCACGAGACTTCAAAAATCTGCGACATCAATTTCGGCGTATCTCAGCGAACAAGGCCTACATATTTCACCTGAGAAATGTGCGCTGGTCGCGTTCAGGCGGAAGTCAATGAAGTCTTACACCATATCCCTCAATGGGCAAAACGTCTGTTACGCCAGGACGCATAGATTCTTAGCGGTGATCATTGATCGAGACCTCAGCTGGAATCCCCAGTTGACCTACCTGAAGAAACGCCTAACTGCCATTTCACGCGTTTTTCAAATTTCTTAGAGGGAAAACGTGGGGAGCGTCAGTACACGCAATGTTACAGCTCTACAGGGCAATGTTTCTCGGATATCTGAGGTACAGCTTACCTGTACTGAGCAATACCTGCAGAAGCAACATCCGCACAATCGAAAGTGCTCAAGCGCAGGCACTAAGGGTTTGTCTTCGATTGCCATGATGCACATCGACAGCGGAAACAATTGCAATAGCACAAGATTACCCAGTGACAACTCATGACATTGGAAATGCTCAGAGCACACATCAGGCACATTGCCCGCTCCCCTTTCCATCACCTTGCCACGCTGCCAAATGACCGACCCAATGCCTTCTTTTGCCAGGCGATATCGGCGTACCGTGCCGAGAGGCTGCTATCACCTCCTTGGTGTTTGGCTCGTCCACAAGTTCGACTCTCGGTACCAGGGATTCGAACGAAAGCAGGACTCTCGTCCCCAGCTCTCAAGCAGCTATCTCTCCTCATGCTGCACGAGACATACAAGGACCATTTTCACATTTACACTGATGGCTCGACAACTCTTCACGGATCTACAGGGGCTGTGATCTTCCCCGCAAAAGCCGTGACCCTTCAGTTTCAAACTTCTCACCGGACTACGTCGACTGCTGCGGAGCTTGCTGCACTTCGCTGCGCACTACACATGATTCACGAAGACTTACCACGAAGATGGAGCATATTTACAGATTCGAAGGCCGCACTGCATTGTCTGCTATCCGCTCTACGTCGTGGACCACAAGACCAACTTGTGCTGGAAATAAGACATCTTTATGACCAACTAGCAGAAAAAGGACATGACATCACTTTTCAGTGGCTCCCAGGCCACTGCGGCATCATGAGCAACGAACAGGTCGATGAAGCTGCGAGGAGGGCTCACGAAAATGCTGTGAAGGAACCCATCCCGTTATCAAGAGCCGATGCAGCAACAAAGCTTCGCATAATCGCGCGTGATGCCACACGATCCATGTGGAACACACCTGGTCTCCAACATACTCGACTGCACCGCCTGGACCCATCCCTCCGACTACGCATTCCATCTGGCCTTCCTCGAATCAAGACAACTGCTCTCTGCCGACTGTGGCTTGGAGTATCCTTTACGAATGCTTTTGCTTGTCGCATCAGAATGGCTGACAGTGGTGCCTCTTATACTTGCGGCAGCGAGGAAACAGCCGTCCAACAGATCCTGTGTCATTGTCCCCGCTACAGCTCCCAGAGACAGTCGCTCGTAACGGAGTTGGCACGCCTCGACGACCGGCTGCTTTCTGAGCAGATGATTTTAGAATGCCGGCTGATACGGTCTTCACAGCAGAAGGCGACGAGGGCGCTACTGAAGTTCCTCCGGTCAAGCGACCTATTTGAACGACTGTGACGCTCCTGAGTTCCTTTGTGTATGTGTGTTTTTTTTTCTTTAATCTCCCTCTCTAAGTGTGTGTATTTTTCTTTATCTTTCTGTCTCCCCTTACCTCATCCCCAGTGTAAGGTAGCAAACTGCATATCTACCTTCCGGTTAACCTCCCTGCCTTTCGCATCTCATTTATCTCATCGTCTGGTAAACGGATGCATTCAGATGCCATCGAGGGAGACTGCTTAATTTACGGCTAATTAAACATGGAAACATGATATAGCGAAAAAAGCGAGGTGACCTGGGTGCCTCACTGATTGGAACTCTGTTTTATCAGAATGGTGAATTGGGCAACTTGGTGTGCCATCTTGTTATAACGGCGAAAAATGTGTAGACATAGGAACAAACGTCTGACAACACTCAGACCACTGTGTACAAAAATTGGTGGAACAATGTCGGCGTTACAATCCGTATTTAATTTTTTCTCTCCCTTCTGGGTGTTTGCCTTTTTTCTGGAAATATGATATTGATACTGAGGTTACGTTAGTCTACAGGCAAAGCATCCATGCGTCTGTGCTTTGCACTTGTGCGATCCGACCTTGAGGCGAGAAGCTATAGCTGTGTTTGCAGTGGTGATCGCTTGCACTGTCCTGTCGAATCGGTGAATCGGTAAAGCATGGGTGGCTGGCTCTTCCGTGGTTCACTACTTTCGACATTTATCATGCAATGCTGTTGTCTGCCAACTGTTGTTTCTCTAGTAAAAAATTCGATTCACCTAATTTTGAGGTGCTACACTTAACCTCTCGCAGCGTGCATGTGGTGATTGCACGGAATCATTCGTTTTGAACAAGTGTAGGCATGACGTATACAGCTAGCTATTCGCGGCAGTCTCTGCACTGTCAAGGAAGGTCGTGCGTGACCGAGGTAATGCAAGGATTATATTTCACTTCCGTTCCAAACAGGGCCCGAATTCACAGACTTCTTACGCTAAAATTGTTCGTAAGAAAGAATTTCATCCAATCCGTATGCAAGACATATTATTATCTAAGGCGGCCGACCAATGGCAAAGAACACTTACGAAAGAAAAGCTTTGTTAATCTGGCCCTAGATTCTTTTCGCCCTTGTTTTCTCGTTCGACTGAGCCCCACCCCGCTTCATGTTACCGTTAGGATTGGACAGTTACTGCGGCGTATAAGAATGAAACAGAATCGAACGAGACAAATCGTTATATTATGTCAGTCCCGGACTAGTCTAGGACTTATTGGGTTGCGCTAGCAGTGAAGTGGCTTAAAACTGGTGTGAACTGCAAGATTGTTGAGCACCTAGTGTTCCGAACTTAGTCTCAGATTTCACGCCACTCACCGTCGAGCCTCTGTTTGCGTTCACGGGCCTCCTCGTCTGCGGTGGCCCTGGCGGCGGCGTCTTGCGTCCTCGACTCGGACGCCTTCTCGAGCGTGGCGCAGGCGCGCAGCACGTACGCGTTCACCTGCTCCTGCTTCTCCTGACGGGGAAGCTCCAGCAGTACCCAGTACTGCGTGTCCAGGCAGGTCACATCCTTCACCATCGCCTGCGAAACACATAAGCCATGATTGGACGCCTGCCGACGGTCTCCCTGTCAACACTATATATCGCGGCGCTAACAATTAGCCCCGCGAACAAGTGTAAGCACTTATTTGATAAACATAGAGGGTTCTGGAGACGCGCTGCAGAATGGGGGAACTACGTGCATTTCTGGGTGTTTTTTGGGTGTTATACATGCATTCTGCCGCTGGGGAGCTCTTTTATTCTTGATATTTAGGCGATTCCTACGCATGAATATCCCCCCCCCCCCCCCACACACACACACACACACGCGCGCACGCGCACGCACGCATAATACTGAACGAGTCTTACGCATAATCACTTGAATCAGGATATGTTAACGCGACGTAACTGGGCGCTAAGTGCATTCTAGTTCCAATACTAAGCGCTTGTGGATGAATCACACCAGTTTCGCCTTCATTTCGGCGTGATGGTACATGTTCTCCGAGTTCGCGGAAAACAGAACGGTGGTGCCGTATACCGCAACGAGCAGGTATACGTGCATTACAAAAATGTTTTCGGGTAATCTCACCCTTGACAAGGGGGCAAGAGATAGGATTGGTGTTGTGATCTGTTGAATGGAGAAGTGCTAGTTTTTGGACTGTGGACGTCGTGAAACATTAGTGCCCCTTTGTCCTGCCTGAACAAAAATAAGTTCCCGCCAATTGCGCGCGTTGGTGCATTCAGCTTTAAAATGGTCGCACATTCACTGAACCTAAGCAGCGTGGGCAGTTGGGCTGACTGGTTCAGGAAAAATTAACATAAATGGTGCGAAAGCTGGGCGAGGGACGATGCGGATGTATAAGTTTAGCCAGCACTTCTGCTGTCCGCCTTTTTGTTTGGTCTGCTTGTGTCCTGTTTATGTTAATTCATTCGATGAAGCTCCGTGAAAGAAAAACAAAAACAAATTATCAGCGCGGTACATCCGCCGTCCGACATATCCGCGTCGTTGCTAGCCGGAGCATCTGTGTCCAAGTTGTGCGAAAAAGGGGCAGAAAACTCGAGCGATGGCAAACTAAAAAGAATAAAGCGCAATGGAAGTGTCCATCGCTTAACGTATGTACAAAAAGGCTGGGGCTACACCCGAGCTGGCAGAGATTGGCTTTCGCGGCAGCTTCCGCGAACACGGCTGGACGCGGCTGGGCGAGCGGCCGCAGCCGAACAATGAGCGGCCGCGAGTCTCGCGTTTCTCGTGTCTGCATGCCCGGCGGTTACACACGCACACAAAACACGAGTAACGGGAGCTGCTGCACGGGCGCGCAGCAGCAGCGCGTCCTTCGGCGGCTGCGGTGCGGAAGCGTGGCTCCTCCGAGAGGCGAGCGAGCAGCCCGAGGGAAAGGATTCGCCGGCGGGACACACGATGCCCGTCGAGCCACACTAAGAAGCTGTCGCCAGCGAAGAAGAAAACGAGGAAACGAGCGCCGGGATGAGAGCCTCCACACGCCCACACTCCCGGGCGAAGACGAAGAGTGGACCAAGAGGAGCGCGCGGAGTAAGCCGGACAGGCCATCGATTGGCGGTGGCCCTGGGTGCCCGACGTGATGGCGCCGGCGCTAAGTACGCGCAGCTCAAGTGGGGGTCCCCTGGCCGGACCGGCTTCTCGTGCATGCCACCGCAGCGCCGTCCCACCGCTTCCGGGGGAAAACACGGCCATCCTTCGGAGGAGCAAGTCGGGGACAAGCGGTGCTACTCCTCGCGTACGGAAGAAGGACGCCTTCAGGGACGTGTGTGTGTTTTTTGGAGCTGAGAACAACGACTCCGTGCTAGCAACGCCGCGCCGACGGCTGTGCCGATCGGCCCGCGTAGCCGGCATGCCTTAGTGAGCTCTCCTGTAAAGCTAGCTTTTTCTGCTGCCTTGTCTTTATGTGGCTTGGCTGCCTTTTAACGCGGAAGAGGGGGGGTGGAGGGGGTAATGACTCCCTGGATCTTCTCGATGAGCGCGTGCGTCCTACCGGGAACTTTCTTTGTTCTCCAGGCCGGCACGCTTAGGAACAGCCTTTCAAAGTTTTGTGGGCGCGTCATGAGCAGGCGCCCTGTATCTGTTACATTTAGGAAGCACCACCTCCCTCTCTTTTTCGGCTGTGCCAATCCTTCTGTGAACAACTCGGCACTCCTGTATAACAACGCGCCTCTTCTGCTTGTTTCCTCCTTGCGCCTCTGTCAAATACTGACTCTGCCAATCTTGCAAAACATTCCTAATTTTTGAAACAGCACAGCCTCACTCTGTTTAGTCAACTTTCTCAAGAGTTTCAATGCCCACATGCGTATAGTATTATAATATTATACGCACATGTGCGCATCGAAAGTCCTGATAAAGTTGATATATACCGGGCGTTTCAGCGAACACTAAATTTTTTTAAAAGGTTGCCGGTGGCAGATAGCACAATTATAGTTCGTGAGCTCCTCTACTCGAAGAGGCGGACATGCACAAAAAATTGAAATGCATAATAGACTAATTTAAAAAATCCACTATGACGTTTTTAACTAATTATCTTATGGCCCATATTGCAATTCACAAATTTTAGCCGTGGAGTTCGTAAGGCGGATCCACTTGGAACAAATTCTCAGGAGGGCCGAAGCATATCAGAAGCTATATATAGATTGACATCCGGTACTGAACTACATATCCAAATGCCCACTCTACCAGTATAAGCACTATAGCCATACTCTGAGTGGCATTAACTAGCCGGTGGCCAGCTGCACATATTTTTTTTAGAAATTAAGACTGTAATTGGCTTGCGCAAATGATGTATGTCGGCCTGCACTTAGGTGGATGGTGAAGCTGCATCCACATATTAATTGAGGTTCGTAATGAAGCAAACAGAACTTATTTTGAACGTGGTATTCATGACAAAACTTTTACTTTACTCTATAGGGACCAGTTATGTTGAAATAATTTTTTTAAAATCTTTCAGCGTAAACAGTGAAAAATATCTGTTGTCTCCGTTCAAAGGAATCTTCTGTACTAAAAATAGTTTTTTTTTCTGATGCTAGTTTCGACGAATGTTCTCAGTAATAGCTCCAGTTAAACTTTAAATAAGACAGTCAATCAGCCATTTATTTTGTCTTTCAGCACCAGGTATTTACCATCCATCTGACTACACTCAATAAGAACTGAAACTCAATAGAGTTTCTTTTAACTTCGTGGGAACTCAATAAACGTTTAACATAAACTCAACATACATTTATTTATGGATAGGTAGTTCTCTTCCTATAATTGACTCGCCATCCAGGCCCTGCGAAAGTGGATGTTCAGCGGAGCAGTTTAGAACCACCACTACAACTGCTGAGGGGGGTATGCAATGCTTTATGGCTTTAGAGTAATGGTAGTAATGGTAATTTAGAGTAATGGGAGTAATGGTAATTATGACAGCACGCTGCCACCCATAGCGGTGCTGCAACAACATTGAAATCAGTTGCTAGGCTGGTTCTTTAATACACGACAGAATAGGGGACGTCCCTCCCCACGTCGCAAGCTGCAGTCGGCGCGGCAGCTTGCGCAACAGTAATCTTTACCGGGGAACGTATGCGGGGAGCGCTACGTGCTTCGCATCGTTATCGCGAGCGCCTTATCATCAATTATGTGGTTCGTATGCTTGTTTCGAGCTTGTTCTTTATTGAAACGTATGTTGTTCTGTATGTTGTATGCGTGTTTCTAAAGAGTGTATGCACTGTTCGCTTCACTTTGCTGAATGCTTGAAGACATCTGCCTTACCCCCACTGCTCCGGGCCCTGCACTGCCGCCCGGGTCGGCCCATATTTTTGCTGACGGACGCGGACACGAAAAATGCCGACGAACTAGAGGGTAACAGCTTGGCTGTAAAATACAACAGTTCATCCAACCTCATGAAACAAGTGCACGCGAAACTCATTTGGCTGCTGTATTACGATCCTGTGTCGAAAATGCTGTATGACTATGGAATAAGGGATGAATCCATGCTGCATGCATGCATTTATCAGCGTACTCCGGGGAACATGCGCCTAGAACTACTCGGGCGCTGAAGCAATGCTGCATGAATGCCACGCATAACGAAAGCGCTTTTGGACTTTCCTTCAGAATACTGACTGCCGCCAGGCACTAATTTCACGCACTCTATGCGAAGAAAACATTCTAAGTGCATTGTGTATGCTAACAACCAGACATTGGACGCAAGCACGTATGATCATATTGAAGGAGAACCTGTGGCTTGGGGTATGCGTGTTCTTTTTGCTTTTGTGTTTTGCTTGTGTGTGTATGTGTGTGTGTGTGTGTGTGTGTGTGTGTGTGTGTGTGTGTGTGTGTGTGTGTGTGTGTGTGTGTGTGTGTGTGTGTGTGTGTGTGTGTGTGTGTGTGTGTGTGTGTGTGTGTGTGTGTGTGTGTGTGTGTGTGTGTGTGTGTCAAAAACAAGTTCGTACGCTAGAATTGTTCGTAAGAGCAGATGCCAGTCTATTGGTTATGTTGGAGATGCCATTAACAAAGGCGGTGAGTCAATACCGAATAGAAGTTGCATTCGAAAAGTTTGGTGAGTGCGGCCCGAAGTGTGCAGCATATTGAATTTTGAATGCTTTGCAGGGCGGCCCCCGAATCACAAAAATCATCCTGCGCTGCAGTGGCCCTGGAGAATTCAAGCTCCAAACCCGTGGAACTGCTCAGACAAGATGTCCTGAGCTTGATTTCAGCAAACCTCGCTGGAACGACCACTTCACCTGCCAAGCTGGTGGATTTAACATCATACATATCGGCAGCGCGCGAAATCAAGCGATAGAACTAAACTAAGAAAAGAAAAAGAAATGAAAAAGAAAACACGAAACGAAATAAATACAAATATGCGCGCAGACGATAACAATGAGCAGAAACAAATCATAAATCACACTCTCGGAAGATATCATATTGGTGTAGTCAACAGAAATATGTTAGAAGCAGCATGGCAAATAATTTACCTACACACGGGCGCGAAGCATTAATTGAAATTCTGCAACACTTTTTGGGTCAATACCTCTGGCACAATAGTCGGGGTTGTTTAACGCGGTAGCGTTAAAGGGCCCGTGTTGCAGAAAATCCAGCGTCGGCGTCGTCGTAAGCGCCGGCGTCATTGGCGGAAATAATGATGCCGTACCACATCATATTGAACCAACCTGACCGGGCAGCGCATACGGAAAACATATCCCACGCAGAAGGGGGGCGCAGAGCTGCACGCCTATTGGCTCTCGCCGAAGGACTTTTTTCGCCAGCATGGCGGCACCCAGCGCAACTTTGGCTTCCGAGACTTGAGGTTTGTTTACGCGACGCTGGTCCGGCGACGCGCGCTGGAGAGCGGCCGCTGTATCAGCTGTAGCAGACGATTAGTCGTCCGGCCGCCGACAATGCGAGCGTCCGCTCTTGTGCAAGCGGACACTGCTCCCGTTTATGCCCCGGTGCCGCGGCGGAATCCGTGGTGCCTGGCGCCGACGCGAAGGGGCGGTCGTTGGGGTGTTGCGGAGCGCAGCGTAGCAACACCCCAAATAAAAAAATACTGCTCCAGTCAGGTAGACTGCTCCCTCCCTGATAAAGATATTTAATTTGGATCATCAAAACAGTGATGCGTTTATTTAGGAATAGCATCGATCCCTTAACAGCAGCCACAGTTTTGCCTACAAGTCTGGCAGGTGACAGTGGTCTGCCTTTTCCGTCCTTCGGCTATTCCTAAATAAATGCATCACTGTTTTGATGATCCAAATATAATCTCATTATCAGGGAGGGAGCAGTCTACTTTTCTGGAACAGTACTTTATTTGGGGTGTTGCTACACCGCGCTCCGCAACACCCCAACGACCACCGCTTCGCGTCGGCGCCCGGCACCGCGGCTTCCGCCACGGCACCGGGGCGCAAACGAGAGCCGCTTGCGCAAGAGCGGACGCTCGCGTCGCGTAAACCAAAACTCAAGTCTCAGAAGCCAACGTGGCGCTGGGCGCCGCCATGCTGGCGGAAGTGGCCTGCGGCGAGAGCCAACAGGCGTGCAGCTCTACGCCCCCCTTCTGCGTGAGATATATTTTCCGTATACGCGACCGGGCATGTCATTCGCGTGGCGCAAGGTGTTAGTGAACAAAAATTGAATTTATCAAAGTAAAATTCGTCAGAAAATCATAAAGTACGACAACCACAACCTACAGACGTGATAGCGTCGGATTGTAATTTGAATATACGAGAAAAAAACCTGATAAGCAGCCAGGAATCTTTGAATGCTATCGCGTTCCACTCTTAAAGGCGAAGCTTAAGCGTCCTCCAAATTTTTGAGGATACCTAGGTCTTCAAATTTTTGAGGATACCATTACGCCATGCGTCCATGGCGTAATGGTTTCATTGTCGGGCTTCTGTACTAGAGGTCCTGGCTTCGAATACTGCCGTCGGACACTTGTCATAATGTTTATTTTAATATTTGTTACACTGCGCGTCGTTGAAAATGACGAGTTTACAAAGTCACGAAGCTGTGTACACTTGGTTCATTATTCTGTGACTACCGAAGCGCTCCCTGTCGGCACTCGTTAATGTCACGATGCAGTACTTCGCTTCACCGCTCTTAGATAGCGGCACGCCACATCCGTTGCAGGACGTCATTCGTGAAAGCCGGCATAAAACACCCTCGTGTTAAAATTGCCTACTCGCCTGGTCTTCTCACTTGCGCATTGCACTTGTGGCTGTGAAGGCTGGAGTGCATATAGGCGCCGCGGCTACAGCGACATGCCAAACCTGAGCATCAATGGTGGGGTGGTGCTCTCGCAAGTTTTCGCCAAAACATATCTCGGTTTGACCGATATAGGATTTTTCGCAGTTAACTGAAGTAAGAGAGCCATCATTTTGAACGCGTAGTCGGGTGCTGTCTGATTCATATAGAAACTGCAGTGTTGCTGGTTTCAAAGGCTCTAGTGGCACTCCGATAGTTCCTTTGAGGCAAGAATTAGTCGGGTGTGGCTTGGGCTGGTGCATGCACCACAAAGGTGGTGATAGTCTTCTAGCAGCTGCAAATCCTCATGACAAGAGTGGCGAAGTGCTGTGATTACGTTGGCAAATGTCGCACACGGCCTCATTGTATTCGATAACGCCGTACAGGCAAGCCAGATGGTGTGACGGCTACCGAGCGAGGTGACATATACATTTTCAAGGTGGCAAAGTAAATACGCGATGTGGTCGCGTGATGACAGACGACAGCTGCGATAGCCACTATAAACGAACGCATCGACAGTCCAAGTTAAGTCCAAAATGTATAGGCTTAGATGCTCTGAAGTGCACAGATATTCGTCGCTAAAGTTTTTCCTAGCACAGGTGTACCGCACCTCAGGAAATCCAGAAAAAGGGCATTGTGCAGTTGCCACATCGATTGCACTGATACATCCCAGAACTTCTCACCGAGAAATGCTAAAACATGAACAGTGGCCGTCAGCCTTTATTATTTTTTTTATCTGTGATATGTCAGGGCTCCAGGATAGGTCACGGTCGATAATGTTACCGAAAAATTGGTGCGTCCTTTTGAGTGGTATCGTTTGGGCGTTGATCCGAAGGGCGTACGGTGCCATCGATTTGCGGGTGAACGCAGCCAAAGAGCCCATTTTTGATGAAAGCTGCAGGCCTCGTTTGTGTCGGTATACATCGATATCTTTGTGTCGTGATCTTTTGAAGTCCCGCCCGAATCCTTAGGCCTGTTTAAACTGATTCCCATATGCAGATGTCTGCAAATATTGGCAGCTGTTACATCCAGCAGTCGCGACTCCAAGAAGCCAATGAACATGAAGTTGAAAATCGTATAGAGCTCAGCACTCCACCATGCGGGGCACCACAGGAAGTGTGGCGAGAAGAAGTTGGGCCATTTTTAGTCATCACAAAAAAAGAAGGCATCTTGCAACACTGGCGTGATGAGCGCTGCCAGCGGCGTTGCAGGCGTCGCAACTCAATGGTACACGAGATGAGACCGACGGGAAATCGTCGGCGTTAGTCAGCGTCCAAAGAAAGGACTAGATAGATTATTTGCCTTGACGTTTGCTGTCCGTTCCGCTGACGGCAGTGTATGCATCATGGTGTGGTACATGCACACAGGTGCCAAACAGGGACGCTGGTGTTTGTGCGCGCGCACAACGCTCACGCCAGCAGAAGGCAGAACGCTGCCCTGGCTCCATTGCAGAGCCTACTGAGCGGAGCGTGTCTTGGCGTCCACTTCGCTTCGTCGTTTTTGCATCCACCCGCATTGCGCGGTCACTCGCGTCTCTAGAAACCTCCTCAGCCCCCGCACGCAGCCCACGCATGCGCTGTTGATAGCGCGACAGCATGACGACGGTGGTGGTGGCGGCGAATGCGTGCTGTCGCGCTATCAACAGCCACGATGTCGATGTCGATGTCATGAATGTGTCTCGAGTATCCATATCATTGCTATGGCGATAAAATGATCTTTCCCGACAGATACCTGCGTATCCAGTGGAACATAGGGCCTCCGATTCCTGCATCTGTCAAGGCGTCCAATTTGACCTTACGAGTAACGTTGTCATATACTCCGTACGTCTAGACTTGGTGCCTTCGGTGAGTCTTGTACTTCTAGTTTTGTACAGACGTCACAAGATATATTACGTCACAAGGTTTATTTTACAATTACGTATTTACATACGTCTTCGCGAATACGTCCCAAGATGATGAAGCGGCCGATTATTTCACAACCGACCACATCGCATGCAGACCCGCAGACCAGCTATAGCTTCTGGATATATGTGGCATTCCAGATACCATTCTAGGCACGTCATGGCAATATTTCGTCGTTTTCCGAAAGCAGCTGGCCAGCGTGACTGGATAATATGATGTTGGGCCTAATTGAGACTTGCGAGACTTCGCAAGTGGGATGACTTCTATTCATTGTGGACTATCCCTTCTTGCTATGTTTGTGTTAGAGGTCACGGGCTACGGACATTTTGAAGCGTCGAGTACGCAACTCCATCAGGTCCAGGCGATGACAAAAGCTGGCCCGCAGCCAGGAAGCCTCTAGCTCTCCTATAGAAAAGGAACATTCATTTGTTCACACCGTGGGCGAGGGCAGGCACTGGGAATAAGTGTAGCTGAATGTGATGTAGGGCTAGGTTTGTTACATTTGTACAGGAATCTTTAGTTGGCCTCGCGATCACTTTGACGAAGAATAAGGAGCTTCAAGGGGCAGCGCAGTTGGGAGGATACCCGAAGCCTTCGTACAGTCTATCAGACGTGAGAAAGACGTCTGGTGAGGTTCACGGATGTCTACTCAGATAATTCAGGTTGCCGGTGGATGTAATTTTTGTTCGCTAACGCATTGCACCACGCGGAGAGCCTGTGTGGTTGGGGTGGTTCGGGATGAATTTCTCTGCCTTAGACGCCGATGCTTACGCCAGCGCCAACGCCGACGCCGACACCGAATTTTCTGCGACACGGGGTCCTTAACGCTATCGCGTTAAAACGAACTTTGCGGTTTCAAGTCGGCGTTCCATTTCATTTCACTCCTTACTTAGCCAATAGAGATCGGCCACAGCTATTAGAGAAATGGGTGGCGGCCCCGCCTTACCACCCGTCTTAGCCGCTGCAAGGATAGCGTTCGCCATGCAGCTCGAAGCTCCCTTCGTCCTCAGTGTTATCTGGCGATCTCTGGGCCGATAGTAGCGCTGCTGCAAGCTACTTAGCACTTCGGCAGCTTACTACGTCAGCCCAAGGCTACGCCCTGATATATCGTTTAGATATCTCGAACTTATCCGCCTGGGGCAGGTAGGTCGACGTTACATTCTATGGGAAGTGTTATCCCGTCTTTTTTTCTTTCTTTTTTTTTCAGACACGAACGAAGGTATAGGTTCTCAACAAAAAACAAAAAAGAACAAAACAATTAAAGTTATGCGCATCGGACGAGCATTCTGGCATAAATGAAGCCACTGTGAAGCGAATAGTTCAATGCTATAGAACTAAATGCGATGCGTAAACAGAATTGCATGCAATTGCGTTTATTTTCGTTTTATGCAACGCGTAATCTTATTCAATAATTAGACAGTTTTAGTTACACGTACGTAGAGACTTCACGTACGCAAACGTGAACAGTCTACGTATGTACCTTACGTGCACGCCATCTGAAACGCTTTTAGCTACACGTACGCGACGTAAAGTCCCTATATAAGAAAAGTACCGCCATCTACTCTTTCCTGCGCCGCCTCCTCTCCTAAAGCGCTTGCTTTTTTCTTTACTTTTTGCTTGCGAAAGCCAAGTCGACGCCACGCACCTAGAAAGTCCACGTTGAAGCTTTCAGGCCGGGCGCGCGCCGCCGCCGCCGCCGGCGACTGCGGCTGCGCAGAGGACTTTCAACATGGCTCTGAGGCGGAAAAAAAGAAAATATAAAGAAGTGAAAAGCGCGCGCTATCATCGTCCAATCGGAGATACAGGAGAGAGAGAAGCGGCGTTCATCAAAGGATGGCGGTACTTTTCTTATATAGGGACTTTAACGCGACGCACCACGTAGCCACATCTATCGGGAAATATGAACACTGCGGTAGCCAATTAAATTCAAGATGAGTATTTCAGCGAAGCCAGTGATGTGGATTGATACGTGCCGGTCATCGTCTCCGCAATGCCCGGAAGTGCGTTGTGCAAGCGTTATCTGCTGTCATCGTTGACATGGAATGAAATAGATGACCAGTCATCCTGTCGCCGTGTTTCCATGCAAGCCATCTGCGCGTGCTCAGCACGCTATCGCTTGTTCGTGGTCTCGCGAAACCCCCGCGCGTATCTGTCTACGTGCGCAAGAAACGCACGCAAAAAATCGAATCTCACGTACGTCCGTGAGACCAGCGCGC
This sequence comes from Dermacentor silvarum, assembly GCF_013339745.2. Lineage (NCBI taxonomy): Eukaryota > Metazoa > Arthropoda > Arachnida > Ixodida > Ixodidae > Dermacentor > Dermacentor silvarum. Next base: position 181,214,814 of record NC_051154.1, on the reverse strand, counting down.
GGCCGCTACGTTCTGCGCATGCGCACTGCTTACACGTAGAAGCTCTACGTACGCAAAGCCTCTACGTGCGTGTAACTAAAACTGTCTATTATGAACCGCATAGGTGATAACGTTTATTCCCTGCAATGTTTATGTTTATGCACTTCACCATTCACAAGCTACGCCGAAATGCAAACACCAGTTCACTCGGCTGCGCACTGTGAGATGACGCAGCGATGTCACGAGAAGGAAGGCGATGTTTGGTCCCTGTCGGAGAGAGAATGGCGAGAAGTGTTTGGCAGAGAGAAGAACGACACGTATGTAATATACGCCTGGTGTCACAGTACAGAGATGAGAGTACATTTAAGGCTTATATACATATTGTGTCACAGTGACAAGTGACATATCCATTATGTGTGATTAGTCAGGAATGGGCACATACTCAGAGGCCCGAGAGTGGGGGTAGGCGAGATATAAGACATTTCAAAGAAGCTGTTGAATATATTGCGCTATGCCATTAAGATGTATGTGTGCATTAAATATGTACAGCCTCCCGCATTTTTAGCTATATCCCGCGAGAACACTATAATATGATCGTACGTCGTCCTGAAGGGAACATGGCATTAGACGACTCTTGCATAGGAGAGTCCTTAGTGCACTTGAGACTACTTCTGCCGGCCTAGCTGATTATCGCCACATTAAGGGACACGAAAGGCAAATATTAAGTCAACGTGGAATGTTAAAATACAATCACAGAAACCTCGAAACGGTTGTTTCGTGCCAAGAAAATACTTATTTTATGACAAATTTGCGTCTGAAGCGTTCGCGTACCTCTAGCGCCATTCAAATCGCCCGATCTCCCGAGCGAGGAGTGGTGAGGTCATGGTCTCATAGTGACGTTGTGCCGCCGGTAAGTAAAACGCCGCCCGCAGACAGCGCCACGTTGGACGGTGCTACGGCTTTTTTGCGGAAAACGCAGACGCGCGGCCAGAAACAGCCAAGACTGAGCCGACGGCTGTGCGAAAGCGGAAGAAAAACCACGCGCTGAATTGTAAACATCATGACCGTCAACGCTCATCGCAATGGACATTGTTGACGACACTGACAACGGTACATTGACTCGCGATGCTGGGCTCGATTTCAGCGATTTAAGCTCCGATGAGCATGACATGCTGCTGAGGGCTCGCACTGCCGGTGTAGTTGCGTACTACGACGGCGCCCTTGACACCGACCTTTCCGAGCGCGAAAGCAGCGAGGACTCCAGCAATGCGACGTCGGGCGACAAAGCTGGTCATCGTCTGGACGTGCCATCGCGCGGACCATTCGGGCATCCCACGGCATCACATGGATGTGACATTCTCTGCTGCTTGCAATTTCAAGTGCGAGTTTAGCAAGCCAGTAACACCTGCGCAGCACTACGCGGTAACGGAACTACTGAAACTCGAAAGCGCGCGGCGCAGAGTCGAGCGAAAACGAAACCTTTACACTACCCATGTCGTTATCAAGGGTAACGCCAAAAAAGTTAATTTTTTTCCGAGAATCTAATAGAAGTAGACAAGTAGCATTTTCTTCCGTCTTATAATCCAACGAAATGATCTTTTTAATCCGAGTGGTCGAGTACTAGTTCCTTCGTCATCGGGTAAGTACCTGAATGTCCCTAGGGAGTCTCTTATCGTGTCCTGCATTTACCTCTATTTCTCGATTACTAAAGCTCTGTTCGCGACTATATGGACGCCTTAGACGTTCTAGAGCATTACTCTATCACTTTAGTTTGACTTTATATGCCTTTAGTGTCCCTTTAAAAGTGCTAAAATGACACGTGATGGACGCTTGCGCGATATAGCTAAAGATGCGGGAGGCTGTACATACGGGGCGACGGTACATGTACCGAGGAAAAGTATACGGACCACAGGGTCACCGAAAAAAAAAAAAAAAACTGAACTTCTTCGTAATTAACATGCGCAAACTGAAATTGACCGAGTACGCTCGAAACTTCGCAATGCCAAGTTTGGACTGCAGTCTTTAATTTCACGGTACATTCAGAGGTAGAGGGAAAAATCAGCTTTATCCCGCACTCCCTTGTCCGTATGCATTTGCAGGGGTTTGCATGTTTTAGGCCGTGATTCGGTATGTCGTGATTGTGGCGTTAAAGAAAAATGCTTCGCCGAAAGGCGAAGCATCAACTGCGATAGCAAATTAGTAGAGAGCTATACGGAGTAAGGATAGTAGTTTTATCGGCTGCATAAACTTGGACACATTCTCTTACTAACTAAATTAACAAGCCTAGTGCCAGAGCTCACAAGCAAACATAAATAGATCACACTTGATGACGGCAGACAACCACTGTCAAAACGCTGGCGTAAGCAAGCGCGACAGTTGCAGCGAGCAAAAGTTCGTGCGGTCTGTCGCTTCAACGGAAACTGAGCGGCGAAAGCACAGCGCATACAAAGGTAAGAGCCGTGTGGAGATCGCTTTCAAGATACGGTGCGCGCGACAGCCCGGAGCCGTGCAAAGTACAAGAACGCAGTTGCTGGCAGAGTAGAAGCGTCGAAACAGTTGTTTCGTGCCAAGAAAAGACGCGTCTGAAGCGTCAGCGTACCTCTAGCGCTTCCCTCCCGCGCTGTCTTCCCGCTTTCCTCCTTTCGCGTGGGCGATTGAGTCGCCAGTTCCCCTTGCGCTCGGTGGCAAGATACGTATTTGGTGCCGCAGCTAAACGTCGCCTCCCCTCACTCCCTCTCATCCCCCCACGGCCTTTCGCACGACGGAAGACGTCGCGTTTGCTCTCCGCCGTGCGTTCTCTCTCCGTGAAACCGCGCGTCCGTCGCGCGCTTTCACTCACACGTACAGCATACGGCGCGCGGCGACGATGTTATCGCCCTTGGACTATATACGGAACCTCACGGCGACGGGGCCGCGAAGGCGACAACGACGTCATAAATCCGCTTGGAATGACAATATACTTGCTCTCGCAATGAAATTCTACTTATTGAAAGTGTATTTCTGTGATTAGGTTATTACACATACTCCTGAATGTCTCCTGTGTGTATGCTGCGGCACTTTCTGGAAATCACTTCCCATTATCTCTTAGCACTCGATCGCTTGACGATGGCGTCTTGGCGGAGGTGTACTGCAAGTCACTCATGCGGAAATTATGCAAGTCTTTATTGTACTCTATGCTATCACACTTTCTTGGATGACGCGCCTATAATCACGTGCCTTAGAATTATGCCTCTGTAGTAACGAATTTTTTATCACTTTTCTCCGGAGGTATGAAATGCAAATTATATTCTTAAACTGGGGAATCCAGGTAACTCGTTGCTAATTCTGTTAGCAACTTGTTCTGGTCGGAAAATTGTTGTGCAGTGTCGCAGCAATGTTCCACCCGAAGGGTATAGAAGAGCTATCATGTGCACATGTAAGATCATCTTGGATAGAGGCCGGTCCCGGGCCGACACGTCGAAATAAATTTAGTGTGTTTTTCAAGGTGGACTTACCTTACTGAAATACCGTTACGGTTAGGGATGCAGATATATATATATATATATATATATATATATATATATATATATATATATATATATATATATATATACGAGGTGTCCCAAATATCATGCACCAAGATTTTAAAATATGCAAATGCCACGTAGCTGGGCACAACCAAGGTAATGTTGTTTGCCGTCACTTGGAGATACTCAGATTATTTTTTTGCATTCCGCCTTATTACAAAATTAATCTTAATTAATTAATCAACTTCTCAAATATTATACTTACATGAAAAATGTCAATGAGAAAATTGTAGAGCTACATGAAAAACTCCCGATACAGCTTTCTGTTGCTCGATGCGTGCTGTATTCATGAATAAACAATGGATGTTTGCCTACCGAAAATATTTTTGTCACTTTATGGTCACTCTAAGAAGTCGCAGTTTTGCCCGAAAGGCGAAGCATGGATTGCGATAGCAAATTAGTAGACAGCTATAAGAAGTAAGAATATTAGTTTTGACGGCCGTATAAATTTGCAAACATTCGCTTACTAACTAAATTAACAAGCGTGGTGTCACGCGCACGCAAGCAAACAGGAAGACATCTCACGCGATGACCGCGTACACTCGCTGCCAAAACGCTGGAATCAGGAAGTGCCGCCGCAGCAGCGAGCGAATTGACCTTCGTGCTGCCTGTCGCGCCAACGCGAACTAAAGGTCGAAAGCACAGCACACACGAAGCTATCAGCACTCGGCGCACGCTGTCCCATCGCAGATCGCTTTCAAGATAGGGCCCGCGTGGCCGCGCCATATGCAGCTGCCGCCAAAGTAGAACCCCCCCCCCCCCCCCACGGAGCCTTGCACGCGATGGAGGAAGACGGCGCGCTACCTACCCGCTATCCTCCGTTGCACGCGCGAGATTGAGATAACCTTACGGCGACGTCGACGACAACGGCGAAAAGGCGCGTGGAGTACAATTGCTATCGCAATAAAACAAAACTTGGCTCAGCAGTGCCACCGGTGATTGAACTCATACCCTTCGGCTGTGTGCAGTTGGGAACCGGGCCCGCTAACCACTTAGTTATCGGGCATCATCCGAGCCTGTTGTGCGCGGTGGGGAACTCTCCGAGTGGTAGCGCATGTGCATTTATTTGGGACGTCACAGCAGACTCTGTAGTAGCAGATGAAGACGACTCAGCACGCATCGCAAAGTTGTGTGCGCACACAAACGAGATGACCGGTGGCATAGGCTGCGAGAACCTGCTGCAGTGTCAGTTAATGAGTTTAGAGATGGAGGAAACGCTAAAGTCTCCAGATATTTCTATTCTTTTCTTTTTTTTATGTAGTAGCGCTATCTTCCCTTCCTGCCGCTTCCGAGAGTTGGAAGTAAATCCTGGCTGAAGAACTGTCGCTGCATGAAAGCACTCTGGGCAGCTGAAGAGCTGCCGGAGACAGCTTTCGTTTTACCGAAGCATCGCAGTGCGTTTAGTCTATTCAGCTCTTCCCAACTGCGCGGTGCTTTGGTTGTCCGGAGCCGAGCGCTGCCATGCCCAGCGCATCTTCGCCGACAGAAATTGCCCTCGTATATACAGTCGCGAGCCCCGAGGCGCGTAACGATCTGGAGTACGTGATGCCTTCTCTCGTTTTATTTTCCGCTTATACCCGCGCTGTGCTTCGAGTTCATGGGGACATGAGTGATAAAAAGAAAGAAGGCTCTCAGTGCGTGCGACAGCGTGGCTCTTTAGTCACCGACTGTCGTCAGCGCAACGCTAGCATTCAGTCCACGTCGGTGGCATCCCGAAATACTTGCATATGCAAACACACGCAGCGCAAGGAAAGCGACCTCAAATATAACATTTTCTCTGTTCGTTTGTCTTCAGCACTTAATGTCTTTATGCAAAAATAAAGAGCAGGAAAGAAGAGAACGTACCAACAAGGAGTAGGAGCAGGAAGAGGACGAAGGAGTTTGGGAGAGGCTGAAGAAACGAAAGACCGCCGCCGCCGCGGCCGAGTTCAAAGCAGTCAAAATGGCTCGGTTTTCCGGAGCAAAGTGCTTCCGGTCTCGTGATTGGCCGCGACAGCTTTATTCGCCCCCCTTCTTTTCCACCACCCTCTCTCTCTCTCTCTTTTTTTTACTTCCGTCCGTAGTGGAAGGCCGCGGGAATAACGAGGGCAACGTTAAGACCGCGTGTTGGTCGTGGGGGCGCGCGCCGCGGTTCGGTGGAGAAGGGATAGGGGGGGGGGGGGGGGGATCCAATTATGGGCAACGTTAAGGCTGCCGCTTTCGAAGTTAGTTTTCTGGCTCGCAGGGTTCCTTCGCTGCGGCTTCGAACGCGCGGTGATGCACCCTTGCGATCCCGTCGTCCTCCTCCACCTCCGCCATCGCGTCTTCTTTACAGAGTGGCGCGCTGCGCGCGCCCTGTCAGCGTCGGTCGGCCGCCGACGCGACGGGCGCCTGCAAAATGAATCCGCCACGCACAACGTGCCATTAGCGAGGTGGGTGGGGTTATCATCCTCTGACCAAAGCTTGATGGAGACATTGCTGGCATAGCCGCGGGCGTCTACGTCACTGCAGCACGCGAATTAGCGGGAGCACGGAGAGGGAGAGAAACACTTAGCGTGCTACTTAAAATTCTCGGAATATACGCTTGGCGCGCATTAATACCGTGGCTACTACTGCGAGTACTTCGTGGGAAGCAGCAAAAGTGTTTAGCAAGCGCACGTGGATACTTGAAGCAAGTGATGCGGTGAACATTGAATACTTGTCACGTGCGTTTGGCATCAAAACTTAAAGGAAAAGAAAACTAAGGTTGCTCAGCATTGACACAAGCAAATGAAGTGCCTTAAGAGGAGAGCAAACTGCCGCTATTTTCTATGGAGGAACCCGCTTTTCCCACGTATTATTTTATTGCTTAGGTCTATGCACGTGATTGTCGTTAACATTAAGTTGTTAACTCGAAGACAGAAAATAAATGAAAATCTACCAGTAAAGAAAATAATGAGAAGTAAAACAATTAAACCAGACAGTGCGATCCTTTCAACAGGTCCTTTAAGGGCACTGGTATGGCAAGCACATGTCTGCGCTGCAACGCGTTCGGAGTAATGAAAGGTTGCACAAAAATGCACATGATATCGAATGCCGTTTACTGCAGGATAGCCGATTAGAACACGCTGCGGTCTCGTTTTGTATGGACTGAAATGAAACTAGATGCGCGCTCCTCTCATCCTGCGTTGTCTGTGGAAAAAGCTAGCTCCCGAGATGTCTTTGATAACCAGCGTGTCACACTCGGTGTTCTTGCATACATCCAGCAGCGCAGGGACGGCGCAGCCGCGAGGGCCTGCATGTGCGCGTTGCAAGCGTCATTGCGGTGTCTTCCCGCAGGGAAAAATGTCAACGGCGGCTGCGGGTTTGTCCGTGCGCTGCTGACTCTAGCCGTAAGAGTGCGCACTGCGTTGGGCGAAGAGGAACATGTACGGGGACGTTAAGAGGTCCAGCTCACCCAGAGTTCGCAGAATGGGCGCAGGCAGGGCGTCCGGCGGCTTCTTCCGGCGACTTCACCATGCAGGGGCCCGCGCTTACGAAAGGCGACGCCATGCGCTGCGGCGCGCATTCCCAAAGCGCTCACCTTTGGCGCGACGCATCTCATTTCGACGTGTTTTTGAGCTGACGAGGCTAATGGCGCTACTTGAATGCCGGCCTCCATTTCGTTCGTGAAATGCTTGAGGACGCTGATTGCGGGCGATCTCCGCGCGCGTGTTCCGAGGTGCGTCCGCAATCTGGTCTTTCTTTCTTTCTTTCTTTCTTTCTTTCTTTCTTTCTTTCTTTCTTTCTTTCTTTCTTTCTTTCTTTCTTTCTTTCTTTCTTTCTTTCTTTCTTTCGTTCGTTCGTTCGTTCGTTCGTTCTTTCTTTTCCATTTTATATTTAATATTGCTTCCGAGGCTCTCCGCGCTATGAGACAGCCTGGGGCTTCTCCGCTGGCGAATAGCATGATGGGAATGGTACTACTTTGTGGCCGGAAACGAGTATAAATGAATTTGCGTGCGCGCGCATGTGTTTGCGTGTGTGTGCGTGCGCGTCCGCGCGCGTGCGTGCGTGTGCGTGTGTGGGCGTGCGTATGCGTGTGTGCGTGTGTTTGCGTGTGTGTGCGTGCGCGTCCGCGCGTATGCGTTTATGTGCGTGTGCGTGTGTGTGCATGTGTGTTTGTGCGCATATGCGCGTGCGTGCGTGTGTATGTGCGTGTGTGTGCGTGCGTGTGTGTGTTTGCGTGTGTGGGCGTGCGTATTTGTGTGTGTGTGTGTTTGTGTGTGTGTGTGTGTGTGTGTGTGTGTGTGTGTGTGTGTGTGCGTGTGCGTATGCGTGTGTGTGTATGTGTGTGCGTGTGTGTGTTTGCGTGTGTGCGTGGGCGTGCGTGTGCGTGCGTGTGTGTGTGTGCGTGTAGCACTAATGTCCTTTGAGCTCTCTACGTTATACGTAGATTCCCTACCCAACCAGCGTCCCGATAATCTAGGAAACAGCAATCAATTGTATCACGCCAAAGACACAGGCGACAAATTGTAGACAATGAAATAAAACAACCCTAGCTTGTAACTGCAATTTAACAACGAAGTGTTTGTGAATGTAGTGTACAGAAAAATAAGAATGTGTTTGTCCCACCACTACATTTGCAGTAAAAAAAAAAAAAACACGTTGCATTACTGTTGGTTACTCTCCAAGCTCATAAAATCCTATTAAATATAGTTTATTTTTCTCACATTAAATAAGCAAAGAAATTGCAAAGAAAATAACTTTGCAATATAACATTTACATCACTTGACAAAATGCTTCTAATGGGTCGCATTAACGGTGGCATAAAAATGTGAGATCATTTCTAAGTTTGTTTGCATTATCGCTTTAAAGAACAAAAGGGCACATTTAACAATGAACAGCACACCGCTCCGTCTTCTCTCGGCCCACTCATCACAGGCTCAAGACCGCGTGGCTGTCAGGTCAGCGAGGTTAAGAAAGGCACACCACACATGAAACTTGATTCTTCTCAAAATCGATCATTGTATCCGAAATCATTTCATACCTTCGAATTTCCTGCACTTGTTCGAGCTTTGCATTTTCCTCACAAATATCCGTAACTTTATAATGAGTTGGTTGCATTACTATTCATACAATTTCCAATATTTAGCTTACTTCCTATTTAAAGCTTTTCCCTACCCAACCACGTTTAACGTAACACCGACTTCATGGCCTACGCTCGTTCACGTGACCGCGTTCACGTGACCGCGTTCACATGACCTAGCAATTTCAGTGATAGAACCGAACAAATATTTACATAAAATCAATGCTCAAATAATGTTCCTCGCTTCTTACTTCATATTGGTTGGATTCCGACCAAAAATTGCAGGGCTGCGATACACCAGCGCTACATTGTATTCCCCGCAATAAAGAAAGAAAGAAAGATGGCGTTGTACATTTACTTTCCTAGATAACAAAATAACTTTAGGAGGCCACATTTAAGGTAACATATAAATTACGAAATTATTTTGTTATTGAAATTAAACCTGAAAAGATTTTGAAATGAAAAACGGTAGGCGGCCCCAATCTATGACTTAGGTGTCTCTTAGTGGTACTCGCACCTCGGCTTTGGTGTTCTGTGCTTTGGTGTGCTGTAAACAGTGATTTCTAATTGAATCTAATTATTCAAGACAGTTCAGTAACTCAATTTGTAACTAAACTTAACCTCTAACATCATATCTATAAGGAAACCCATGAATTTTGTACTGTACTATTTTTTTCCTATTTTTTTATTTATTTTAAATTTCGTCCCCGGTCGTCTCAGGAGGTGAACCGGAAGTGCTGCGCAAGAAACAAGAGCGTCACTCGATGCTCGTGCCACTGAGAAATGTGCTACTTGGACAGTGTAAAAGAGTATCAACTAATTCAAGAGTTTCCGATATTTGACACCGCGTTGTATGTGCGTTGTCTCGATGCTCATCTCCGAGCTCCCGCGCAGTACCTGAAATGTACACACATCGAAATCCTCCGTTTAAATCGATCGAAGTCCTCGCATAAAAATTCACTGCCGTCATAATCTCCCCTGTATGTTCTTTTGTCGAAGTGTACATCCTTGAAGAGTTGTTTCCGACTCATGCATATGACAGACCGGAGTACTACAAAATGTTTCCACGTCATAGATAACCAGAACCGTCACTTAGAAGGAATTTGTCCGCTTGAAGGGGCACAAAGTGACAACAGTTACTGACCAGTGCATAGAGGCCTTGAAGACCAATCATGAGCGTTGCTTGGGTAAACTTTTGTTCGTTTGTATGACTGGGGTTGTTATGTCATGTGAAGGTGTATATTTCAGTAGAGCTGCTTAGCGCAGGAAGAACAGGAAGACGAACTGCTCCTTGCTTCGGTTCTGGTTGTTGGTTCGTTCGTGTTGCGTGTTCGGCTCTGGGGGTTGCGGCCAAGGATTGAGTATTTGCTGACTCTTTTTTTTTTTGTTAACTGTTTTAGTAGAGTCTTTGTTGTTTATTAAATGCTTTTTTGCTAATCAGACCAGACAGATGCCATTTTCGTCACCAGGGCCAGGGGCTTTCCTCTGGTCCGCCTCTATTCCTTCGCAGGATTTACCTGTGGATTTGTTTCTGTGCAACGGCGTCAGATCAGTTCCCGTGGCTATCGTCCCAACCAATGATGGCATCATACGGATGAAGAACTCGAAAGCGATTCAGGCGGAACTGCGATCGGCGACAGCCCATTCCCTGAATATCACAGAGGTCCGCCAGTTCGGCAGAGGAGGTATTCTATGCTTTTCTCAAGACCAGCCCTGTGTACAAGACCTTCTTAAGTGTTCCACGTTTGCTTCTAATCCGGCAAGGGCATTCATTCCACCTCACTTGGCGTGTGTGAAAGGGCTGGTGCGTGGCGTTGATGTCAACATGGCACCAACAGAAATATTAGAGTTGTTTTCACCAGCAGGTGCTATTTCAATTTATCGGTGTGGACGTGTGGTAGACAAGAACAAAATTCCTACTGAATCGGTCGTCGTAGCAATTGCAGGGACAGATAGACCAACAGAAATCAAGGCATGGCCCCTAATCTATCGAGTGGAACCTTTATCCCCTCGTCCTCTCCAATGTGTAAAGTGTTGGCGTTACGGACATACTATGAAAGGATGTAGGTCTGCTCCTAGGTGCCGAGTTCGTGGTGAGGAACACAATTCCAGCGAGTGCACCAACAAGGAAGAAAAGTGCTGCCGCTGCAATGAAGGCCACTCTGCTGATTATTTGAATTGCTCGGCAAGGGCACGAGAACTACAAATTCTAGAAATCGTTGAACGAAGACGTTGTTCTCGTCAAGAAGCCATAGCTGAAATGCAGGCTAGAACACAGGGATACGCAGCTGTCACAGCCCGTCATACTATGTCCACGGAAGCGTCTCTTTCAATTTATATTGCCGATTCTGTCGAAAGGGCAATGGAGAAGGCCATGAAGCGCCTAGCTGGAAACCTTTGTGAGTCCTTGTCACAAATCTTAACTAACCAGATGGCACAGATATTCGGCACAACAGCACCTATTAGTGTAACTTCGCAAACTACTGAGTGTTCACGACCATCAAATGAAGAGGTAGCTCCTAAGCTCACGTCCCAAGATGATCAAATTGCTGGTGCAACTGTTGATGTAAACAAAAATTACAGTGAAAGCATCAATGAGGAGGCACAAAGCTCAGAGGAAATGGACATGGACCCCCGATCGCTAAAACGATCTAGATCCCTTTTGTCGAAAACAGCCACTACACTTAGTCACTCAAGGACCAAAAAATACCTGAAAGACAACCTTACAAAGAACGATTTCTTAAAAGACAGCATTTTAAGCAAGGCAGTTACTGAGTCAATCCTTTCGCAACCATAGGATTCCTCAAAATTCTTCATTGGAATGGCCGATCCATTCACTCTGCCGTAACAGATTTATTGTATTTGGCATCGAAATTCTCCCTGGATATTATTGCACTGCAAGAAACATGGCTTTCAACACATCAATCTTTTCATATAAATAACTTCCGATCTTTCCGATTGGACCGTCCATCGAAAGGCGGAGGCTTAGCATACTTTATTAGTAATAAAGTTAGTCTCAAGGTGAAGATTTCATGTAAACATATGTCCCCTGAAAGTGAAATTTTTGCCTTAAATGTAACCTTACCGGGCTGCCTACCATTCTCTTTTGTAAATGTATACTTTCCTGCGGGTGTGCAGGACACTCGATCTTTGGATTCCGCGTTGACGTCATGGTGCAAGGATAAAATCCTTGTGGGAGATTTCAACTCCCATCACACGTGTTGGGGTTTTCGAACAGATCAATGTCGCAAACGCTTGTGGAATTGGTCAACAGATAATCATATGACTTGTCTCAACACTAGAACGCCTACATTTATTTGCAATCGGTCGCGCTCAGCCTTAGATTTAAGTTTCATAAGTTCATCTCTCACTAGTTCATCTTGGTCACCCTTGGACTGTTCAACCAACAGTGATCACTGTCCAATAATATTTGAAATTGCTTGCCCGTTAATACCATCGTGCTCTCAGATCCGAGTATTCGTAAACAACAATAAATTTAAAAATGATTTAAAAGCACATTTGGACCACCATTCCGAAGAGCGCGAAGAAACCAAACCTATGAAAATTTGTGCTATAATCAAACGATCATACAAAGAGGCTGAATTTATTATTGAGTCTGCCAAGAGAGCCTCTCATAGTCCTTGGTGGAATCCAGACTGTACACCAGACTACAGACGAAGAAAAGCAGCTTGGAAGTAACTACTTTATAACCAGTCCCCCCAAAATTGGGCTGATTACAAGTTTTACGCCGCTATATTTAAACGTACAGTCGCTCAATCTAAAGAAGATTATGATAGGAAACACTATGATTTCCTTTCAAATCCCAAAAACAAAAAAGCGCTGTTTAGATATATGCGAAATCGCAAAATTCTGCCACCACCAATTAATATTGATTATGTAACTCTGTCATCTGATGAAATGACAAAATCACTAGATCAGATTGCAAAAGGCCTTGAGCGTAGATTCATGCCGTCTATGTCACATAACTTGCAAAAACCAGCCCTAACGTCAGACTTTAATAAAGTTACTTTGCCTGAATTAGCTCAAGTAATTCGAAACGTACCCGTGTCTGCCCCAGGTCCTGATGGAGTTACAGTGCATATGATAAAAATTTTATTCGAACTATCTCCTTGTGACCTCCTAAGCATTATAAACTATTCTATAAACAACGCCTGGATACCATACGATTGGAAACTAGCTAAAATAATCCCGATACCTAAAAAACAAGGATTAGGTTACACCATAGAAAATATCAGACCTATCTCTCTTACTTCTAATATGGTCAAACTCATAGAGAGGGTTCTACATTACAGAATTACTGTCTGGATGTCGGATAATTTAATACTAAATCCAAATCAAATAGGCTTCAGAGCTGACTGCTCTATATGGTGTGCCCATGCTGATTTAGAGAGCCGCATACAACTCGCTAGAAAAAGAAGATAATATGCCGCTTTAGTGACATTAGACATAGCTAAAGCATACGACTCCGTGGAACATACAGTTTTACTGAATGTATTACGGAATCATAATGTCCCAAAATATATTATTGCGTGGTTGGCAGAATTTTTGAGATCAAGAGAATTTTATTGCTTTAAGGATGGCTGCTCTTCGTCTAAATTCAAACAGACTCGTGGTGTCCCCCAAGGAGCAGTCCTATCTCCAATATTATTTAACATATTAATGAGCTCTATTCCAGCCAGTCAGGGCGTGCAAGTTTACGTTTATGCAGACAATATTGCATTCTTCGCGGCCGACAACGACATATATTCTTTATACCAAAAAGTTGTCGCAGTTTCACCTGAAAGGTGAAGCATCAATTGCGATAGCAAATTTGTAGAGAGCTATACGGAGTAATGATATTAGCTTTATCAGCTGTATAAACTTGGACATGCAGCAGCACCGGCAACGCGCAGAACTGTTGTCGACGCCGTCGGCGTTTTGCCCGCGTTCGCTCAAAATGCGTGCGGCGTTGGTGACTGTTGCCGGAGCCTCTGATATAAATAGGCACTTGGTGCCGCAGCTAAACGTCGCCTCCCTTCCCTCCCCCTTCCCCCCCTCCCCCACGGCCTCTCGCGCATCGGAAGAAGGCGCGTTTGCTCTACATATATGGTGATTGTAAAGGAGGAAAGAGACGCCTACTTCTGCAGCCCTTAAGGAAGCACGGCGCAGAACGCGCGTTTGTTCTCCGCCGTGCGTTCACTCCCCGTGAAAGAGCGCGGCCCTCGCGCCCTTTCACTCGCACATACAGCGTTCGGCGGCGCGCGGCCACGATTTCATCTCCATTGACGTCATACGGAACCTCACGGCGACGGCGACGCCGACGGCAGAAATCTGCTTTTGAGTGTCCATATAATTGCTATCGCAATAAAATTGCAGAGATGCTTGAGTATGCTTGAGGTATGGCTTCAATCAATTTACATGTCATTAAATGTAAGTAAAAGCGCAATATTGGTGTTCCCGTTTATGGATCCGGTTTCAATCTCTATATTTTACAATCAAGAAACCATTCCGTAGGTTGAGTCCCTTAAATATTTAGGTATCATTTATGACGGAAAACTCAACTGGAGTCCACATATAGAAAATGTGGCATCTAAGGCTCAGCGTGCTTTAGGTTTACTACGCAGACTGAGCAACCAAAAATATGGGCTACGTAGGGACGCCCTCATAAGGATATACGAAATGTACATGACATAATAGTCATACATAATAGTCATAATAGTCATAATCATAATAGTCATAATAGACATAATAGTCATGACATAATAGTCATGTACATGACATAATTATGTCATACACTTGCCTTTGCTTCGAGTTGTCGACAAATTCGACTTCGCCCTGCCATCTGCGAGCCGCCTGGTTACCTAAGATGGTAGAGTGGCTGCCCCGGAAAGGCGGTGGTCCCGGGTTCGAGTCCCGGACCAGGACGAATTTTTCTTCAACTGCGAGGCTTTCTTTCGAGGAAACCGGTTGGGTTTCCATTGTAGCAAATTGCTACATTTGGGTGGATGTCTCAGTTTCCCTTTAATTACTTCTCTCCACCTAGCGGATTTCTGCTGAACTATTATGTCATACACTTGCCTTTGCTTCGAGTTGTCGACAAATTCGACTTCGCCCTGCCATCTGCGAGCCGCCTGGTTACCTAAGATGGTAGAGTGGCTGCCCCGGAAAGGCGGTGGTCCCGGGTTCGAGTCCCGGACCAGGACGAATTTTTCTTCAACTGCGAGGCTTTCTTTCGAGGAACCCGGTTGGGTTTCCATTGTAGCAAATTGCTACATTTGGGTGGATGTCTCAGTTTCCCTTTAACGAAATGTACATGCGTCCAATATTGGAATTCGGCTGTGTATTGTTCTCGGGAAGCCCTGCTTATAAAACTAAGCCTCTCGTTCTTTCGGAGCCTGTGCCCGGGACTCCCTAGGTTTGTAGCAAACAATGTTCTTTATCAGGAAGCACGCCTACCAACATTGCCCTGCAGATTCCGCATCTTAACGATACAAACATTTCTCAAATTTTACAGTTCTCAAATTAGACGATTTGAATATGTATTTATAAACGATCCAAACTCCTTCTTTCTTGCTCATTGGCCACGTTTTCACACCCCACAGATTATTTTTGTACAAAAGCAATTAGACAGTGTAAATGTAAAAATTCGAGACGTTATTCCATCATTTGACTCAAATCAGAATTTAAAGATTGAATTCGATGAAATTTTCCCACAGAACCCTAAGTTTCATTCAGTCAGGTTATTATTAAATAATATGCTGCAAGATTACCTTGCACACGTGCACGCAATTAACATAATAGCCACTGACGCTCCCGTGAACGACGAAAAGGCGGGCGTAGGCATTTTCTCGCTTTCGCTTCGCTGGTCATTCTCCTTGAGACTGCCAGATTTTACTCCCGTATTTGAAGCTGAGCTCTTAGCAATGATTCTAGCATTGCGGAAACTCCCTTTAAACGAATCCAGCGCGGTTATTATAACAGATTCCCTTTCTCTCTGTACTGCGCTTACAGCTTCAACAAATTCACCAGCTCTAAAGACGTTTCTAACATTAGTTCCCCCCCAGCTGAATCTTGTAAAATTATTATGGGTACCAGGGCACTGCGGATTACATCTCAATGAAATGGCCGATTCATTAGCGAGAGCATCCCTGAATGGACCGATAATATCGGTCCTTCCAGTGGTGGCACAAATAACAGCGACCAGATATCGGAAATATACAATTCGTAGAGATATCATGGAAACAATAACATCATGGACTGAATTTCAGCACCTAAAATTTCCTTAGAAAATTCATTGGTGTCCATCAAGACAATCGGAAGTAATCATTACAAAATTACGTTGCCGTGTCCCACCATTAAACCTATATTTTACACAGGGCTGGTATGGCGATATCGCCGCTGTGTCAATTCTGCCTACAAATAGAAACCGTAGAACACTATTTTTTAATATGTCGTCGGTATAAATTACAAAGAAAAAGGCTTCTTGAACTACCGCTTGATAAATTAGGGGTAAATTTAACATCAGAAAGAGTACTCACTTTCGGTGCCTCGGTATTGGCTTTAGCCACAGGGATGTATTTGATGCCGTTTGTGGGTTCATTCAGTCAACAAAACGAATAAAATTTTAAATCCCTACTCTTACAATTCTCTGAGAGATATTTCAGTTTTAATGCATGGCATTAATATTATAAATTATGCAGTTTAGAAAAATTAATCTGTCTGTTCTGAATTCTAAATTGCACATTAACTGTAGTTTCAAAATCCATACCTAAAAGTTCAGATGCTCAATTCTTGGCCAATCCCCCGAAGTGGGTACTAGACATGTGGTGAGGACATCATCATCATCATCATCATCATCATCATCATCATCATCATCATCATCATCATCATCATCATCATCATCATCATCATCATCATCGTGTCAATATCTGCTTCTCATGCTTCTCTACATGGTTACTGTCGAAATGTTGCTTTAATATTGAAAATGTCGGCACCAATCGACGTCTCAAGTAACAAGTATTTCGCCGATGCCAAGTTTTCAACGGTGTGTGGACATTTTCCCAATCTTTGGAGGACTTTTCTGTGTGACCACCGGCAGAGGCTCGGCGGGCGAGCTCTGCGCGGCGACGCTCGCTTAAGCCACGATGTCTACGGCTATGAAAATCACCGTTGAGGGTGAGGATATCTCTCCCAATGAAGTCAGTGAAAGTGCTGGGTGGACCACGGCATTATACAAGCGAAAATCCATCAGCAAGAACCCGTTCGAGCAGGGCGGCCGAGGCCCCGACACGCCACGTGGCGGGAACGAAAGCCCGGCTCCGGCGAGTGTTAAGAAACGGCTCACCACTGCTTCCAGACTGCCTCCACTACCGAAAGAGTACGTTCGAGTCATAATCCGTCCCCGTGAAGGACTGGACATCAGGAAGATGGGCCTCCTCAGAGTTGCCCAGGCCCTCACTACCGCCGCTAGGCTTACGGAGGCGGATACGGCGGAGGATATCATATGTCCGAACATGGTGCAAAACATATAGGTAGCCAGCACACCATCAAAGCGCAACGCCATGGCCTACGCCGATGTGAAAGCGATACTTATTCGACAAGCAAGTTACGAAGTCAGTGCCTATTTGGCTGCTCCAGAAAACTGGTGCAAGGAAGTTATTCGCGACATTGATCCAACCATCGAGCGGGAGGAGCTCAAACGCCTCATCATTCAACCCAAGAATCCAAGCGCCCTCGAGGTGAGAAGAATCAAGAACACAAGCACGGTAGTAATCCTGTTTGATGGACTCAAAGTCCCGGACTATGTAAAATGCGGTCCCAGTTTGGTCAAATGCTCACTGTTTCGCAGACAAACTGACATTTGCTATTCATGTGGAAGGCTCGGTCACAGAGCCGACGTTTGCCCAACCCCTGAAAATGCCATCTACCGCGGCTGTGGTGCGAGCAACCCGGACGATAAACACGAATGTACACCGAAGTGCGCTCTCTGCGGAGGCCCTCATCCCACGGCTGACAGAACCTGCCAGCAAAGGTATCAAATTCCGTTCGTCGTTAGACAACGGAGAAGAGAACGGCGCAACCGTGACCAATCCAACCTATCAACTAGGTCGCCAACCCCTCTCAAGCCGGCCCTAAGCAGCTCGCACAGATCCAGGAGCCGATCCCGAGACTCCGGCGGCGACGATGGCGGCTGCAAGGACCGTGCCTCTTCTGGGGGACGCTCCATGGAACGCTCGTCTTCCAGGGGCCGCAAGGCTTCGAGGACCCGCTCCCGCTCAAGGGGCCGCTCCCGTTCTAGGGGACCCCGAATCCAGATCCAGGAACCTGCTGATCGTGGTACCAAATGGGCTGATCGGATCAAAGAATCGCCGAAAACTGTAACGCGGGGTCAATCGCCAGAGCATAATAGGATAGCACAGTTGGAACAAGAAAACGCATTGTTAAAATGCGCAATGGAGCAGCTTAGAGCAGAAATTGCAGAACTCAAAAAGGCTAGCAAGCGAGAGATGGTTCAACCCACTCAGGCCCCTGCGGCAGAAACTCCCATGGAGATCCCAGTAGCTGCAGAAACGCCCATGGAGATCCCAGTAGCGGAAGCGACTGCCAATGGTCTACCCAAGAAGAGGGCGTTGGCGGTTCACGCCTTAGACAAGAGTGCCAGTGTCCGTAAATTTGAAAAGACAATAGATAAAATTGACGAATCCCTCGAAAACGTTCAAATTGTAATCGACAAACTCGCGGAGGCGGTCAGAGCACTAGGGGTCAGATGCGATAATCTGGAGCGCCAGGTTTCGGCAACGGCTTCAATTACGTCGACGGACAAACTGAATACTACCGACACTGAAAGGTCGGCAGCGGCTGCACTACGCAGCACTTTATAAGACAAGCCAACTACTACGTACCACCATGGCGGCACATCACAGGGCAATTAATGTCTGGCAGTGGAACTGCAGGGGACTCCATCGTAAAAAGAACGTCTTCCAGCAGTTCATTCGCTCCCACCCGGAAAAACCGCATGTCATCTTATTACAAGAAACGCTCACGGATACGGTCACCCTACCGGGCTATAAATCGCATACCCGGTATGGAGATGGGAAAAGGGGCATCAGCACGTTAGTCACCAACAAATGTACGTTTATAGTCCACGATCTCAATCTTGAATCCAATAAGGTTGAACAATCGCTCGTGGAAATCATCCTCACCGGACAGTTCAAGACAAGTGTATTTATACTTAACATATACAGTACACCTAAAGACCTCAGGCAAAGATTCGCGGCAATCATCAACAGGGCCGTTAGCGATTCCAAGACATTCCCACTCCTGGTGGCTGGAGACTTCAACGCTCCGCATCAAGCATGGGGGTACCCACAAGCTAACCACAAGGGCAGTGACCTATGGCAAGCCACAGTCAATAATATTCTCACACTTATAACAGATCCGGCTTTTCCAACCAGGATCGGCAACTCCTGCTCTAGGGATACCACGCCTGACCTCTTTTTCATACGGAATGTAGAGTCCGCCTCTTGGTCCAACCTGCACGTGGACCTGGGCAGCGATCACAATATGCTGGCCACCTGCGTCAACGTGAGAAGCGGGAACCTCAAAGAGTTCACTATTACCGACTGGGACTCCTTTCGCAAGATTAGGGAGGAGCGAGCACAAACACAGGACTCAGCACTTAGTCTAGAGCAGTGGGCTGAACAGTTAAAAGAGGATATCAGGGCGGTGACAAAGAAAGTCCAGACTGAACTGGAGGTGGACAGGATGGATAGCCGCCTCACTCATCTTCTAGAAGCTAAAATGTCACTGTTAAACAGATGGAAAGGGCAGAAACTCAACCGAAGGCTCCGAAAAAAGATCGCTGAGCTCCACAAAACTATAGAAGATCACTGCCAAACCCTGAGCGGACAACATTGGGATGAGTTCTGCAATTCAGTAGATGGTCAGATGAGAGTTGGAGCTAAATGGAACCAACTCAAGCATTTACTCGATGACACCAATACCAAGTCGAACCAAAGACAAGTGATAGCGAAGGTTCTCCACGAGACATCACAATCAGAGACGGTAGAGACCGTACTCGAAAGACTCGCTCGCAAGTACCTGCCACTGGGCAGCTCGACTGACGAAGACTATCCGCCCTACAAAGGCTCATCTTGCCCCGAGCTAGATGTTCCCTTTAAGTCATGCGAAGTAAGGGAAGCCCTCCAGAAACTAAATGGCAGGTCAGCCCCTGGTCCTGATGACATCCCCAACCGAGCCCTCAGAAACCTGGTCGATGGTTCCATAGAACGGTTGACAGAGGAGATAAATGGAACATGAGAACGAGGGGTTGTCCTGCAGTCCTGGAAAATGGCCTCGGTCATCCTCATCTCAAAGCCTGGAAGACCCCCGAGTCTCACAAACCTCAGACCCATTTCGCTCACGTCCTGCGTGGGAAAGGTGGCGGAGCATGTAATTTACAACCGCATCTCCAAGCACATCGAGAAACAAGCATTGTTCCTCTACAACATGATCGGTTTTCGTCCGGCCTTGTAAACGCAGGACGTGATGAAGCTCATCAAGTGTCAAATCGTTGACAACACCACAAGTGATATAAGAGGCATCTTAGGCCTAGACCTGGAGAAGGCGTTCGACAATGTCTCCCATGCGCACATTCTGAACTCCATCTCAGAGCTCAATCTCGGAGAAGTCTTCCACAGATACATAAGCTTATTTATCAGAGATCGCAAGGCCACGCTCAAAATTCGTGACCTCCAGTCTGACAATGCCAGTTTGGGCCCGAGAGGCACGCCACAAGGAGCGGTAGTCTCACCACTACTTTTTAACATTGCCATGAAGAAACTATCGGAAAGGCTCTCCAACATAGAAGGGATTAATCACACGCTCTACGCCGATGACATAACAATCTGCTGCACCGGAGGAAGCGAAGGAGATGTTTAATTAGGCTTGCAGGGGGCTGTAGATCAAACAGAGGTGTACCTGGAAAGTACGGGGCTTTGATGCTCCCCGAGCAAGTCTGAGCTCCTCCTCTACAGGCCCGTCAGGAGTGGTCCCAAACCTAGAGGCTATAAACCGTTGTCTGAAATAGACATAAAACTCTACATTAAAATCGGCTGTACCATCCCCAGAGTAGACACCATTCGGGTCCTGGGCATGTTCATCGAATCAAACGGCAGTAACAATACGACGCTCAACAAGCTCACAGCCAATACAGAGAACATGATCAGGCTCATCAACAGAGTCTCGAGTAGGCGTGGAGGCCTTCAGGAAGACAAGCTCCTCAGGTTATTCCACGCCTTCCTCATGAGTCACATAGTTTATGTGGCGGCCATGCACAATTGGTATAACTCCGAAAAAAAAAACTTGACACGCTCATCAGAAAGAGTATCAAAAGAGTACTAGGCATTCCGTTACGGGCGAGCACGGCCCTCCTCATGCAACTAGGAGTGCACAACACATCACATAAGATAATCAAGGCCCAGGAGTCGGCCCAACTGGCTCGTCTATCCTGCACCCCGGCTGGAAAGAAGATCCTGGCGGTTCTTGGGATGAACCCTATACTCATGGAAGAACGGAAATATGAAATCTCAGAAGATCAAAGAAATAATGTACGAGTCGCACCATTTCCCCGTAAAGTTCCTCCTCAACAAGACGTAGGCAGACGCAGGGCAAGAGCCCTCGCCCTCCTCAAGAGTATCAAAGACGATCCCCACTCGGCATGTTTTGTCGACGCTGCCCAATATGGACAGTCGTCTAACTTTACCACTGCCATCGTTGATCACAACGGACAGATAGTGAATGCAGCTTCCCTGAAATGCGCAACTCCATCCAGAGCAGAACAGGTCGCAATTGCTATGGCACTCCTAGATAACCGCAAAACACAAATCTTCACTGATTCGAGATCGGCGGTCAGGGCTTTCGCTTCGGGGTCCATTGCTGAGGAGGCTCACAAGATTCTCAAGAACAAGATCATCTCTACGCACACCATCACGTGGTTTCCGGCGCACCTCGGCCCCCAACTTGACTCCTTGCCCAATCTGAATGACATCGCCCACTCCCAAGCGCGCGCACTAACCCACCGCGCGGTAGGAAGGGCGAGCTCAGAGGCCGGGATTTTCGAGTTTCGGGATACTCTCGCTACTTTCAACGAAATCACTAAGCACTATCACCTGGGTAGGAGGATTTATCCTACCCCTCATAGCAAACTGGCTAGACCTCTGTCGTCCACTTTACGCATGCTTCAGACTAAGTCCTATCCCAACCTGGCCCTTTTTCATTCGATCACTCCAGAGGCGTTTAGCTACTTGCCCCGACTGTACGGCTGTTAGCAATTTAGAACACATGCTCTGGCGATGCCCCTCGTTACAGGGACCCAATCGCATCACGGAAGAAGAATGGAGCTCTGCCATCTAGAGCTCAGAACTGTCACGACAAACTTGGGCTGTCCAGAGAGCCCACGATGCGACGGTTAGGCTCGGCTTACCCATCCCCAGGTGGGAGCGGCCCGCAGCTCTGCCCTAGGTCAGGGCTTCTCAGGACCTAGTGAATAAAGTTCTTTGTCTGTCTGCTTAGCGCAGTCGTTAAGCAGGAGCTGGGGTGTCTTTGTCTTTTTGCACTATCACTTTGACAATGTTTGCGTTCATTACTAGACGGATGACTTCAAGCAAGGTAACAATATCATCTTTATTATCTCGGGCAAAGCAGACATAGATCAGGAAATTAAGAACGAAAAGGAAGAAAGTCAAAGTAAAAGGCAAGCTGGAAAGCTAGAACGAAAAAGAGGGGACCTATGTTTCTTGAGTAAAGATAAAGATGAGGTTTCTCTCCTTCCGTAAAACTGTGTTATAGCAGAATAATCCTGACGTCACGTGAGGCGATACCTCAACCTTTCAGCCCCATATTATTAGCACACTCGGTCTCAACGTGCTCGTAAAATGTCAGGGCATTGCCTTCCATAATGGCTAGACGTCGATATGTATTCCATACCTTACCTTCCAATCTCAAAACATCCTCTGGATATCCCCTGTACGTCACCCCTATGTATTGAAATATATATATATATATATATATATATATATATATATATATATCGTGAAATGTGTACAGTATACATCTATACGGTGAGTAAGCAAAATTTCAGGGTCATCAAGTGCAAGCATGCGCCCAACCGAGACGTTTCCTCGGAGTGCGAGAGTCAACTTTGCGTGACAAGTGTTTCAACCTTCTTGGCATAGGCGTTATGGCTAACGTTACTGCTTCTGCAAGACGCGAGCGCGCGTCAGAGGGAGAAATAGGGCAATAAAAGTAAGCTACTTCACGTGCAATAGTATTGGTGAGGACATCAAATATGCTCATGGCGCCACCACGTCGATTAAAACTTTGGTTCACAATAGAACGCTACGGCATATATCGGTATGCAGTGTCTCTATGGTCATCGTTTTCAAGTCGGCCGGTTTGCTTAACGTCTGTCAGGATGCACGAGGAACAATACAGATGCCGCTTTTCGTTAGGTTGAGGCGACAGAAAAGAAGAGCGATTCTGAGAGCGTTCGTCTATGACGCAAGCTATATACTATGCGACGGTTTTTAATACTGTCACATGGCAGTATTGAAATATTGCTTGAGGTAAATGGGAATTATCCAGAAAACGTGGACTCACTCATCAAAAACATTCTTTCCATAGCAAGGCCGGTAAAGACAAAAATAAAGAAAGAAGTAAGAGAAAACGAAAGGCGAATGTTTCGGGCTGGAGTGGAAGAGTGCTTATAATCTCATAATCCAAAGTAAATGCTAAATATTCATCGAGACGTTTAGTATACAGTGCCCGTCAGGAATAGCTGTTACGGATTTCTGCGTTCTTATAATCTTCTTATCAGCTTTTGCGCAATTTTGTATTTTTCCAACACTAAGCAGGTTAATGTAATTGTATGTGTTTGTCTTGTTCCGCAGTGTGTCCAGCTAATCAAATCTATATCCCGCTGGCAAGTTCGTTAGTTGAGTATCTGTCATATTTTATCCTCAGAAGGTGCTGCTGTTACAAGACGCAATCGTGCACGTGATGGACTGCCACTTTCTTACTCCGCTTCACTTTCTTATGTCGTCAGATTCATTGTGGTTCTGAAACAACCCCGGTTTTATTTCTTTTTTCTTTTTTACTTTAGCAAAGTCAGCGATTGTTTCACATATTCCTTAACTTTTGTCGCTCGCGCTTCCGTTATCAAATGCAAATGCAAAAACACTAATTTTTATTGCCATCTCTAAAAATTTATTAACAAACAAACAAATGAACTGACAGATAACTGCTGCTCTAGGCGTTCTGAAATGGCAGCTATATTACACGACCGAACTAGACGACAAACGGTCAGCATGGTCACCAAGGGCTGCGGCCGACAAGTTTGGCCAGAAGCCAACGTGTGGTCTGCGTAGTTACATTGCAGCTCATTAACATAAATCAAGCTGATTATAACTATGTTTTTTGTATCCAGTTTGAAATAGAGATGAAAACTTGCAAAGCATAAGTTTTTCGTTGGTTTCGTCTGAATTTTGCGATTGTACATACATTACAATAACTCCAATTCTGCCACGCACATAACACCAACAAGGAAAGAAAAGTGAGAGTGGAGCACACCAAGTATAACGCACAAGAAAGAGAAAGCAAACAGCCTCAGTTTGATGACTCCAACAATAAAGAAATAGTAATTTTTTCTAAAAATGGAAACATCTCTCAAAAGCACTTCTTTAATATCAGAAGATTCTCGACTTTTTTTGTCTTCCCCATTATTTCGTTCTGAACGAGAAAAGCAGTTATATTTAGAGGTTCCTCGAAAGCGGCGATCAATCATCCCGCTCTTGCGAGAACCGCACGTCAGAAAGAAGGGAAGAATGGTTTGTGTGGTACGGTATTTGTTCCTGAAAAAAAAAAGAAAAAAAAAAGCACTAGCAAACAGCGCGCCTCTTGTCCGTGTGACGCGGAAAGAACGATGTTGGACCACAAGAGAGAAGAAAAAGAAAACTTTTTCACATCGAGGAGCGTGGATATTATAACATTTCAGAACGCCCTCCCATTTTCTTTTTGCCACAAAGGATTGCGTTCTAAGTGTACGTCGCCAAAAATCCTGCTATAGTTCGCTTTACTCGCATGCAGCTATCGCCGAAGCACTTAGGAGAACCGATAAGAGGCCATGTCGCGTTTTCTATAACGCGCGACACTCAGTTGAAGCCTTCGGCTGGGAAGTTTTACGAAGTAGGGCCCGCATTCACAAAAGTGCTCAGGCAAGAATTGCTCGTAATACCGAATTCCAGGCCATTCTTCATGTTGGGCTTATTATTAGCGAAGGCGGCGCCGATTAATGGGAAAGAGCTCCTACAAAACAAAAGCTTTGCGAATTTGGCGCCAAGTGGTGAAAAGTGGCCCAGAGCCCTGGACTATTTATTTATTTATTTATTTATTTATTTATTTATTTATTTATTTATTTATTATTTATTTATTTATTTATTTATTTACTTATTTATTTATTTAAGTGCCCTAAGGGCCCCGAGGGGCAATACGTGGGGGGGGGGGGGGGGGGGTGATTTGAAAAACAAGATACATATCATGAAACACATACTACAACAGCAAGAAAAATGTTCACGTCGAAAGAACACAAAAAAAAGCAGTGTTTCTTACCGCGTACGATTCGCATTAACAAAGCTTCTTGGTATACGTAAGTGCTGTTTTCCATTGGTCTTCGCTATTAACATGCCAAATATCATTAATGGCTGGCAGTTGCTTTTACAAATAGCTCTAGCGAAGAACGCTTTCACGAATACGGGCTCAGGTGAGTACCTCTGGGTCGTCAATTAAGCACAATCAATCAATCAATCGTTTATTTAAGGCCTATAAAACAACACTAAGGTCTGAATACTGGCGTATGAGTACAATAATTCGAAAAACAGGAGAAAGGCAACTAAAAGTAATGTAAGCAAAACGAGAGAAAAGAAGCATTGGCAAAAAGGAAGAATATTCGGGCGTAATACAAGCAAAAACGTATGAAATGTAAGGCGACAATTATGAAAAGGAATAGGTATACCATTTCACAAAACGTATAATAATAATAATAATAATAATAATAATAATAATAATAATAATAATAATAATAATAATAATAATAATAATAATAATAATAATAATAATAATAATAATAATAATAATAATAATGTAACATTTTAATCACGCATAATTAATCTGGCCGCCTTTTCTACCTCTTCTTTTCTCTTGTTCTCCCCTGTGCGCTTCTTTTTTATTCACGAGCGTTACACGGGCTTCCCCTCTGTCGTCAACCCTCCTGGGTTGATATGCTACCACGTTGTTCACAGATGATGTTTCAATAACACCTTGTGGTCCACTGTAGCACAGTCTTTAAAATGCCTTGCTGGTGGGCGGTCTTCACAACCTTCTAGGGTCCTGTAAAAGGAGCCTTTGATCCTTGCGGACCCCTCCGAACAAGCACGTAAGCTCCCACTTGTATGTCAGGAGATTTGACTGAATGTCGGCGGTCGTAATTTCTTTTCATTGCGGTCTTGTATATAGTAGCACGTTGATCTTCAGACTTCTTTCGTTATTGCAGCACCAAAAGGTTCGTGATTCCCAACAGGCGGTCTGCGGGAAGCCATTCCGATTTGCCATGGTACGCGAAGTACGGTGTGCACCCTAAGCCAGCCGTGTGAGTGATTGTGGTGCTTCACAGCGGCTTCAAGGGCACATTTCCAACCGCCTGGAAATCCCGGGTAGAGCGCGATGAACTGTTTGACATCTCGTATCGCTCTCTTGGCGAGTCCATTTGCTTCTGGATGGTATGGTGGAGCGAAACGAAGCTCTATGTTCCTCTCGTCAGCCCAACGTTTCAAGCGATCACTTCTAAAGGCGATGATTACTTTGGGGTGTTTGAACATATCTCGGTTAAGCAGCGCGATAACGCTGTTGGAATCTTCTTTTCCGGGCTTGCCTGCCACCATGCGTGTGCATAGAAAAGCTTGCGTATTCGCACTCCCTCCCCCTTTTTTTCTGAGCTCCGCGAAGTCAAGGTGTATAGTCTCGAATGGCTTTTCTGAGTGTTTTTGGATAATATTTGCGCTTCCATGGGGCCTGAACTTCGCTAAGTAGACGCGTTCTTTCAGTGTCTCCAAAGAGAATGAAAACTCTGGACTTACCAGCTCTTTTACTTGTTTCGGGTATGGAGTCCTCTCTTTGGTTGAGTCAATTTCAGCATAATTCACTATAGTGCTTTGGCCATAGGACGCCTGGTCTTCCGGAGATCCGATGGTAGAGCTTCGGCTACTGATATTGCTCTCTTGGTCGTTGGTTAGTAATAGGTCGTCGGGAACGTCTTTCAGTGACCATAGGAGTTCATCCAATGTGGCAGGTTGACTTATCATGGTTAGACGCTGGTTATCTTTTGTCATTCCCAGAATAACCAGTGTCACGATTGATGATTCCCGCAGGTCGGGATCGGCGCGGTGCAGAAGCAAACGTTTCTCGTAGAAGTAGTCGATGACCGATGCTTCTCGGTGCTTCAATGCAATAGCCTTTCCCCAGCATTCTATTGGATTCAAAGCGAAGTCTCGCAGAAAGCTATAGCTCGCCATTTAACCCATGGTACATCTGTGTTGATGGGTAAGCGCAACTCGAATCACTTCTTGGCATTTCCTCAAAGGAAATCGTTCATATTATAGATGCGGTCACAGTCCGTGGTCCAATTGTTCTGCGAATATGCATATTCATAAAAGTGAAGCCACGTTGACGGGCTTAACGATGTACCATCAAAAGGTTCTGGTTTGATAAGTGCTTTCACCGCCTGCTTTGTCGATAGGAGTGTTGATGACAATATGGTCAGAAGCTCTTGCTTTCGCTGCGCTTGCTGTTCCTGATTTTTCAAAAGGTGTTGTATGAGATGGTCGGCAGCTTGAGTTTCACTTTTAACTACGGTTGGGTTACTCGACATGTCAATCCAGCGTTGGAAGTCAGTCACACACATATGCACTCTGAATGAGCCAATGGATTCGAGATTCCCAAGCGATGAATTGGCTCTATCGGCTAAGAAGGCCAAGAAGTCCAGTGTGCTGACCTTTTCAGGTAACTCGACGCCATTGTCTCCATCTTCCTGGTAGTTCCTCACCAGTAGTCGACCATCTTCATGTCGGGCGATGCCTGAATGGCACCCACATGGTTCAAAACTGCGACTGCGCCAAAATGTAGCATTTCGTTTAATCCAACATAATTAATCTGGCCGCCTCTTCTACCTCTTCTCTTGATCTTCCCTGTGTGCTTCTTCCTTCTCTTTCACGAGCGTTACAAATAATAATAACAATAACTTCGGCAGGGGTTATACTCTTGTAACACAAGAAGGCGAAAGCCTGCTGCACATTTGGTAATACATGAAGTTATACAATCGGGGTCTGAATTCTTTGCAAACATATTGGCAACGCATTTTTGTTATGCAATCAGGGCTAGACTTCTTGCAAGACATAACGAGCCGCAATGGAAAGTACACGTGTGGCACTAAGGCGACCCCCTGAACGCCACATACGAACACTTAACGTAGCACCTAAAGTGCAGCATGTTAGTGCGCGCACTAGGCCACACCTTTAGTCAGCGAGATGGCTGCGACGTGACGTGTGCAATCACGCACGCACTAGGCACACCTTTAGTAAGCCAAAACCGTGGAGCAGCCGTGGCTTCAGGGAAGCGTGATCGTCTAGCACCCCGGAGGCCCGGGTGTGATTCCCACCCAGACCGAAATGAACGAAATTTTCTTTTCATGGCCACGAATTTACTTTGTTTACAGGAACCTCCCTGAGAAATGTGATGTCAATGTGGTGTCGGTCATTTTACCTCACGGCGCAGTTTCGCCAAGGTCACCGCCAAGGGCACCGCCAACATAGACACCTTGGGCTTTCGCCTTAATAGTAATAATGAGCGCACGATTAGATCACTATTTAGAATAATGTTTATCTGGATTAGTTGGTAATCCATCTCTTGGTAACAGATTAAAGAGCAAGAAAACATTTCATATGAAAGCGCCCATGCAAAAAAGAAAAAAAGAAGAACGTGCTTGTTCTAAAGTGGTTCACGAGAACAGATGCCGGCCAATCGTGATGTCAAACGTAATAACAAAGGTAGATGGTAATTGGCAAACAGTCTTTACGATCGAAAAGCTGCGAGAATTCGGCCTCTGAAGAGCAACGCGCAGCCGCAAACACTCAGGAATTCAGCCAACCGCAAATCGTTTCAGAAGAGACATGATCCACTGTAATCGAGCGCATGAAGCAGACGCCATGAGACGAAGGCTAGATGACACTGGCAGACCGAGAGCAAGCAGTGGAGAAAAAGAAAGAAAACAAAAGAAAGAGAAAAGAACGCAAGCGGGAAAACCCAGCCGGTACATGCCCGTATTCGCGAAGTAGGGGCCGAATTCCCGATGCTTTTCGTTCGTAAATGCTGTTGCGATTGACAGGCCGCCTTCAACTAATAGTATGTCCGACAACGCTATTAGCTAGTACTTGCTCTTGCGAGCAGTTCTAGCTTGACAGCGTTTTCGTGAACACAGGCCCAGATCTTACGCTATAGATAAGTTCGAAAGAACAGGAGCCAGCCAATAATGGCAGTGAACATATGATTAGCGAAGCGGGCCGGCCAATCGTAAGCAGCTCTTATACGAGCGACAAGCTTTGTGAATTCGGCCCAAGAAGAAGTGGCTAGCAAACATTGCGACACATAAATAGACGCACAGAATTTTGCGCACAGCTTATGAGCTATGTAACATGGGTGAATGAAGTGGGCTTGAACAGCGCGCTGTCGTTAGTCAATTATTTTGCAGGTTAAGCCAATAGCTTATGTTTTCTTCTCTATCCGATTTTGGTACTGTACTATTCTCTCGCCTGGGTCGTCCTCCCATTTATTGTCGTTCTCCCAATTTATTGTTCGTAAGAAAAAAAATCCAGTTTATCCTGACGCTGAAAATATTAATAGCGAAGGTGTCCGGCCATTGGCAAAGAGCAATTACGAACAAGAAGCTTTTGTGAATACGGCCCAGGATCTTTCATCGCTGAACACCATTATAATAGAAGGAGTTGATCAGTAGTAATACGATTTGCTTGTACCATCATGCAAAGTTATCAACATAACATAACAACATAACAAGCATGCATCACGTGCCGTATTCACGAATTATAAAGATTTTTACTGACGTTGAAGATCAATGCATGCCATTTGTACCTACTGTACGGAGAACTAGCATCCATCATAGCTCTTTCACGTGACGTCTCCGAATGACCTTGATTGAGGTCACTTGCTAATTCTGTTGCCCACTTAAATCTGTTTGGGTGCAACTGCTTCCCACTGAGTGTAATCTGTGATCGAAAAGTAACACGGGGCATCATCTGAAAGAGGCCTAGTGCCAATCCAGTTACAAACAGGACGCGTAAAGAGAAAGTATGACAGAGAGGAGGAAGCGCTGAGACATTAACCGGTTTTGCTTCTTGTTTGCTGCTCTACAATGTAAAAGGATAACAGGTCACGAACATTCACTCAAAACTGTTTGTCAGTATATAGCAGTATGCTGTTACCGCTTAAAGTGCAGAGCAAAAAAAAGCACAAATATAGAAGCCGTATAACCAACGTTCTTTTTTTTTTCTTTTTCGCGAAGTCGGTAACAATATTGTAGGCCAGTGCATGTAGGTGCTGTTAACGTGATCGTAAGTTCTGACCACGTGGGACTGCAATGTTTGGTTAAATTTGCTGACCGAGCACAGCGGTTCACGCAGGAAAGAGCAGAGCAGAATTGGCGTTGGTTCTTTTTCATTCTCGCTTGTGGGTGCTTGCGGTCAGCCCGGCGTATGGGAAGTTTGCAAGCAGAAGATACTAGAGCACATATTCGCAAAAGGTTATTACGCTATAATTCTTCGTAAGCGAAAATTACAACCAATTCCCAAGCTGGACGCATCATTAGTGTAGGCTACCGCCCAGTGTAAAAGAACAGAGACAAATGAGAAGCTCGGTTAACCCGGGTCCGGATGACTTCTCGACGTAAAATCAAACAGTTGTTGAGGGGAAGTCTGAGATGTATGTACATAAACGAAATTTATGTATCCTAGTAACCAACAAAATGTGTAATACGCTCTGCCTGTATCAATTATTAACCACAATTAGGACTAAGAAACTGATTATATCTGGAACATTTCATATCGTCGTTTGCAACTCGTATGCGTCATTGCGCATTCAGGATCGTTTCAATTAATTGTAAAGAAGGGGGAAAAAAAGAGGATGGTAAGGTTGAAGGAAGAAAGAAGAAGGAGATCTCGGTGGCAAGTTTGTGCAAACTTCGACAACTTATCTGTCAGATGTGTCCTTGGCACATTTTATAGCCTTGCCAAGGGCACACCTGACAGAGGAAAAATATAGACTCCAATGCCTTCTCTTGCGGTTCTTCACCCGAGGCTTGCTTTCTACAGCTCAGGGAACAGCTCAGCAACTGAAATGTGCCGTTTGCATGTGAGCAGCCCCGTGCATTATGTAGTTAAACATAGGCACATATAAAAAGAAAGAAAAAAAAAAGAAAACTAAAAGCACCCAGAAATTTAGAATATGTGAGAGAGGGCGAGTTGCTGATGTCCATCTTCTTCCTTTGTGTGTTGTTTGTGCGTGTGCGCGTGATTGCGTGTGCGTGTCCGCCTCTAGCTCCCCATCGCAGAGCTATGCATACGCACGCCGGCTCGCGCTTGTGTACTCTACAGCGTTCCAGAGGAGCGGTCTGCCCCGTGGGTCTGCTTCCTCTGCTGAGCGTCACGTTGCGAGCCGCGCAAGTCGGTGGTTCAGGTGCGGCGAAGAATTCGCCAGGAATGCGTTCCTACTCCGAACGATTCTCGCTGGAAAACTTGGCCGCCTGCGGTGGCATGCGCAACAGCTCCGGAATGCGCGGTATATGGCCGTCGTGAGCCTCCTTGGGGGCGGTGGAGTTGTCGCGCGCGTTGACTCCTGTAAGCGCGCATTCCGGTCGCCATGCGCGCGTTTCACCGTCGTCGCTCTCTTCTCTGCTTTGCCGAAAAGGCTGCACGCACGCGCATAACTTGTTGTTCTGTTGCCGCCGTTGGCTGGGAAACGCCGTTAGCGGAATGGAGGTCGTCGCTGTATAGACGCATGGCGGAGAGCACCGTGCAGGATGACCCCATGCGGGACGTGCGCCACAGGAAAACTAACTTTTGGATGACCTGGCGACAGTCAGCGTGTCGATCTGCTGTCTTCCATGGCACGGCCCGCTATTTGAAGCGCAGGCGCAAAATTGCAGCCTGGTATACGCACCTCAAGTCAGTTTGTTTTCTGTGTACGGCCGCGTCTGTTATGGGAATGTCTCGCCTTTGTCAACACAGTAGGTTCGGGATGGTCGTCGCGCATTCAGCCTCACGGAGAATTGGGGATAAAAAAAAAGTGCGCGATAAATAAGAAATGAAAGGGAGAGTAAGCTTTAGAAATAGCACACCCAAGGGTCTTTGCGTACCCAAAGCCCCACGGCGTCCTTAGGTTCTTTTGTAGTTCTTTCGCGTTAATTTGTATACCTTCTTGCACGCCCAGCGTTTTGTATCCCCTAACTTTGGGTGCGCACAACTTAAAACTCCCCATTGACAAAATGGTAAGAGCGAAACGGAGACTCAAGTTTCAGTTCCGTTGCAAAATGCTCACGTTGTCGAAGAAAGATATTCAGGTTTTACATAGCCAACAGACTTTCCTTCTCCGCACTGACAAATATTTCACTGACAATTTTCAAAAATGAAAGAGTAACGAAATTTACGTTTAGCTTATTTGCAACTGCAGTTTGATTTTATTCGCCAAAAGAAAGAAAAAAAAAACTCGGCATGAAGAGATTAGTGTATTAGTATTAGTATTAGATTAGTGTTCTATTCTAGTTCCCTTAAATAGATCCGCCACTCATGTTTTGTAGATCCTTCCTTCCACGTGTAATCCTTACATTTCTATCCTGACAAGGAAATTAGCGAACCGGAAATATCCCTTGTTAGCAGCGTTGCGTCTCTGCTAATACGTCTCTTTTGCACTGTCTTACGCGCGCGCGCGCGCGCGCAAGCAAGCAAGCAAGCAAGCAAGCAAGCAAGCAAGCAAGCACGCACGCACGCACGCACGCACGCACGCACGCAAGCACGCATGCACGCACGCACGCACGCTCGCACGCAGAGCTTGTTTGGCGGATAGCACAGTATGCTCGTCAGGCGTGAGTGGAACATGGTTTTCTTATAACCTGTCGCCCGGTCTTGTGGAATTTGTAACACTCCTTCTACTCGTGCCAGTGTTCGGCGGTTACGCCTACCGTTTTGCGGCTTTTTTTTTCTTTCTTTTTTTCCCATGCGCGTGTGCAGCTAAGCATTACAGAGGCCGTTGGAGCATAACTGAAGCGCGTCTCTCTTCAACGGAATACTCGTCCCGTATGTGTCGCAAAATCGCTGACATGTCTTAGGTAGTGGGAAGACAAGCGGCTGCTTCCTTCAATTCCAGATCCGGGTTTGTAATCCTTCAGAACACGTCCAGCTCTGCAAGCTCACAGTTGGGTAAGCCTCCCGCTAGTTTTTTGGAAGATCTTACAGCGCGAGCGTTTTCCTGCGTGTTCCAACGGCTCCAACGGCTCGGCACGTTTTCGATACAGCGTGCGCGGCGTGCCGCAAAGCTTTAAGTGTTTGCACTATGCTGTCCACTTTCGCTGGTCTCCTGTCGATTGCCTCCGCTCGCGGTAATCCCCCCGTTCCATAGTCGGTGGAAGGGAGGCTGCTGTCGCGGCGCCGTTTCTCTCTGTCTACTTTCCGGGTGCACGTCTCTTTTCCCCTCCCGCCCGAACATACGCAGGCGTTTCAGGACAATGGCCACGCGCGAGCCGCGTCTTTTCGGAAAGTGGCATAAACCGCCCTATACTGGGCAAGTCCATCGACTTGTGTGCCATGCTGGGCTGTTCGAGGTGATGCCCCCTTTTTTGTATATGCCTGCGCACTTCCTTCGCTCGAGCGCACGCAAGCTTGTCGCGTCGTCTTTTTGTTTGATTCATTTATTTTGCGCTCGGGGGAGCGGCTAGCCCGTCTACCCGCTTCGGTTGTTTGCTGTCGGCTCTTCACTCGCTGTAGCGGTCGAAACGACGCCCTCTGTTCGAGTCGCATCATTGAAAAAAACTGCACCAGTTTTTTCATGTCGCTTTCCTTCGCCTTCACAATGCTTCTCCCCAACGGTGCGCAACTTCTTCGTAAAAAAAAAAAAAAAAAAAAAAAAAAAAAAAAAAAAAAAAAAAAAAATTGATGCATCAGGAGGCGACCTACGAGCTCCATTCTTTGGAGTATTCTAAGGCTCGCGTTTTCTAATCTTAGTATTTAGAATTTAGATAACAAAAGCGCAACAGCACAAATACCGGTGCGTGCTGATTTAATTTATCCGTCGCAGTTAGGCAAATGCGATGCATTACTGTCCAATTGTCCGCACGTGTTTCGTCTTATTCGTTTCGCAAAGCGAATCGTAAGGACGTGCGTATCCACGCAGGACAAATAGAAACGCAGAAAAAAAAAATAAACAGCTGAGGTCAGTGCTAGGAAAAAAAAGAAAAAGACAGACAGAGTGGACAAAAGAGAAGAAAGGAAGATAAACGCAAACAAAAGGGCGACTCACTTTGGCTTTCATTGCCACTTGAACACGTGCGAGCGGACCGTTGAATAATAAATGCATTACCAGGAATACTGGGACTCAGCACCTTTGCGATTGGGAAGCAGTTGCTTTCCTTTTGTAGTTGCCGTTAATCTGCCCCGCTCTAATCTTCCCCACAAGTGAAGCAGGCGGACGGAGAAGTGAATTTAATGCAAATTCGGTCGCCCCGGCCGCAAAAATCCGCCTGGCGCAACTAATGGTAACGAAAGCGGCTGTTTCTTCCTTCGGGGCTGAATACCGCCGACGGGCTTTACTCACTCTTGCATGATAAGCGAGACAGAAAGGGAAGACCGATAGAAACTAAACAACTGATCAAAAGAAAGAGGGGGGAAAAAAAGCTACGGGAGACGAGCAATGAGCAGGATCGGAATTGCTTTCTTATAAGAGCTACCGCCGGCGAACAAAGTGGGAACGAAGTCGCATCTCCAGTCGACACTGTGCAGACTCAATTCTGCGGGAAAACCTGCAGTCTAAGGCTTTTTCTTGAGAAAAAAGAAAACAAGGAAAAAAAGGAAGGAAGGTGTGGGGGTGGTGTAGGGGGGGGGGGGGAAGAAAACAACAGTGGCCTATACTGAGTGCAGCGAATTCTATATAGAGGGGCTACAAACGCCTCGGCTTCACAGAATTTCAAATCCCGTTTAACTTCGTTTGCAGTTGCTTAGGCACCAAAGTACCGGCTGGTAGTACTACATTGTGACTTACAGATAGTGAATATGGAACGTGCGGCGAAAAGTCAGTACAAATTTCTTCTGAAAAGCCTCGTGTCACACAATGCGGAATAAACACGCCAGCAAACAAGCAAGTAAACAACAATCGATCAAATAAAACAAACGACGATCGAAAAAAAAAAAGCAACAAAGACTGCGCGACTTGATCATATTATCATGCGACCAAATTGTAGCCGACAACGTGAGCTACATTGAGATTGCGCTGCGTTTAGTCTGCTGCCTTTATTCGATACTAACTTCGGTGCACTCCGGAGCATCGACCACGCGTTCCGCTTTCTGTTCATGGCGGCTGCCACCGCGCGATCTCGGACGTTGCAAGTGTGTTTGTACGCAGCACGCTGGCTACTCACTGCCCATGCCATATTTCTTACATCGGCCCTTTTATCGCTACTTTTATACCTGCTTTTGCCTGTTTAGCTTCTGCTCCAGTCACCTCTGTGAAGACTCCTCGCGCGCGACCTGGTGAGGAAAGTTGCCGGTCCCTCTTGTCCTTCTTATATCCCGATTCCACCACTATCCTCCTTTCCATCCAATCTAGCGAGCAGTTGCGTGTATTGCGCAATACCTACGGTACACTCTAGCGGTGCGTGCCTCCGTTTTTGTTCTGCCCCCCCCCCCCCCCCCCCCCCCCCGGTAACTCAAGCGCAGCGCCATAGCCAGTGAGCTACCGTGTCGGGTTGGACGTTGTTGGTGTCCTTAACTTCAACTTACGTCTTTCTCTCTATATACCAGTGACTCTTGTAAAGATGTCATTTTGTTGCTGCTCACGAGGAGCTGTAAAATTTGCTATCATTGGAAAACGTCGGAAGGTCTACATTAAATGTAACGCATGCTTGTCTTACTGAACTTTATTAAAGGCGGATGCAAATGCCGATTTAGCAGTACGTTATCCACGTCTGCAATCATGCACACGATTCGATCTTTATTTTAATTATACGTTACTTTTACCGAGATTTGAAGCATGAGAAGCGATGAGGCTGTGGCAGAATAAAGTACGGGTTGAAGCCGTTGAAGTCGCGACAATCTTGTCCGTTGTATACGTTCAAGTCGATAAACGGAACAAACGGCTCCAACAAACAAACGAGAAGTGCAGCGGGCGAAAGGCTTGCGGTGCATGTTCATGTTCTGGCGCGATTTCTGAAGAATAATTTTAGAATAATTGCAATAGGCAATCTGGCAATAGCTGTACTTTTACCCTGGCAGTTTACAACGCCGGTGTACTTGTAGCCTGATTGAACCATCCGATAAGCGACTGTATCTAAAGGCAACAAAGTAGCTTGTAGCTTCAGTGGCAGGCATGGAAGATGGCGAATCCGACAGGCAGCGAGTACGCAATCCTCAGCTCTTAACCGTGCATTTCTCAGGGATTCTAAATGACTTCGCTGAATATCGTCGCATGGATAGCTTGGTCATGCATAGCGAAATTCAATCAAAACAGGCATGCGTGTCTTAGCAGACTCTTTTCAAGAACCATGCTTAAAAAATAAGACAAAAAAAAAATAAAACGTTTCCTGAGACAGCCAGGAATGTTCATTTAGAGCGCGTTGAAAACTGAACACAAGCTAGCACGCATGGGTCTTTTTGTTTTGCCGAGAAATCTTGGCTCTGTTGAGCAAAGAAGCGCTGTTATTTCCCGCCGTTTTTCTCGTACTGAGTAAGAGGTATTCGAAAAGAGATAGGGTGAGGTAGCAATGTTTTCAAAGATCTCTTTTTTCTTCATAAATTACCAGAGTTGGGAAAACGTAGGGATGTCCTTACGTTTGCACCTTAGGGCGGAAAAGAAAATAAGGAAACATGGAAGGGCAGGAAGGTTAACCAGAGAGACGTCCGGCTGGGCTGCCCTACAACAAGGTATGGGGGATAGAGAACAGGGAAAGTCTAGGGGCCCGATAGTTCACACGCACAGTAAAAGCGTCTCCATACTATATATAAAGTCTCTTGAGCTTTGTTGCTGAACGGTGGAAGTCCAGCTGCTTGATACCACTCCTGAAGCCTGGAAAGTCACCACTTGACTTAGCATCCTACCGACCCATTGTGCTGTCCAGCTACATTGGGAAGTTCATGAAAAGAGTGGTTCTTACACCCCTCGAGTGTTGTATTGAGCGCCACACTATGTACGCCGAGGCTACGACTGGATTTAGAAGAAGCCGCTCTCTGTTGACAACGTCATCGACCTCGTGACGTCTGTGCAACAAGAAGAACACGTCAAACGTATATCGATTGCTCTTTTTCTCAATGTGAAAGGCACCTATGATAATGTAACGCGTAACGCATGAAGCCATTCTTGATGCCCTAGAAAATAATGGAATTGGTGGACGAATGTATTGGTGGATTGGGAGTTATCTATTGAAAAGAGCCTTTTTTGTGCGAAGTGCGGATGGCTAAACAAAGGACCATTACACTTGCCGTGGCGTCCCACAGGGCGGGGTACTTAGCCCCACTTTGTTCAACTTTGCAATCATTGGACTTGCCGAGGTTCTACCACATACAGCCAACCTTTCCGCATATGCTGACGACATATTCATCTGGGCCTCGGAAGCTACACGTCCTCAGGTGCGTGTACGGCTCCAAAAAGCAGCGACCCTGACATCGTCGTAGCTGCGTCGTAGCTGGCTTCAGCAGTTCTACCGAGAAGTGCGCCTTAGTGGCTTTTACCCACAAGCCTATGACCTGGTACCCCGTTTCTATTGACGACAAAACAATTTCATATGCAAAATATTGCCGATTCCTAGTTGTTAGTATCGACAGAGACCTTTCATGGAGCCCCCACATCTCATACTTGAAGAAGAGGTTTACCTCTAGCTATCGCCCATATACTATAAGATTTCTTGCCGCTAAAACGTGGGACATATCTGTGGCATCTACGCTTCAACTATACGAGACGCTCTTCCTAGGATACTTGGGATATAGCACACCAGTGCTGTCCAATTCTAACAAAACTAACATCCGTGTCCTACAGAGCATTCAAGGCAGGGGTTTATCTCGAATTTCGACTTAATAATAATAATAATAATAATAATAATAATAATAATAATAATAATAATAATAATAATAATAATAATAATAATAATAATAATAATAATAATAATAAGCTCGGACTACACAAACTACACAATTGCACCGTGTCGCCCCGCACAATGCCCGACGTGGTTTCTTGGTTCACATCATATAGGTTTGGTTTGGTTTGGTGCCTGTAGATATAGCACAACCCACTACGGGGGATTGGCCATGAATCGGACGACAGTGGGTAGAAAAGAGAAGAATACTTAAGTAGGATTTTCTTATTTAAGGATGAGATATGTAATGAATTCTAATCGTTAATATCAATTTTCATGGCATATTATCTAAAAATTTGAAGTTAATATTTTTGTTTTCATGTAGGCTTGGTCCACAAACTGCAAATATTCATCCTTTTCTTCGTCTGTTGCGTTCATAAAATGAGTAATACTCGGAGCTTCGATAGAAATTTTTATCAGCGCGCCGACAGGGCCGGCGTCATGTGACATCTATCTGATGTTAAGAGCATGTTCATGGTGAAAAAGCTTCTTTCAACGGCAGCAATTCCTACGGGAAGAAGCAGTATCTTCATTGCAGCTGGTGACAAAGCAGGGAACATTCTTTTTCTCTCGGCCTCGCACGCAAGCATTAGCAGTGCTTGCTGTGAAGCCAGCTCTCCAGGATACCTTCTGTAAATTCTACTCATTCCCCAGTCTAGTCGTTCGGAGCTTAACGATAACGAGAGCAATGTGTCACATTGTAAAATTTACGACTAAACACAGCAGTAGTGCTCATACTGTACGTATTGTGCATACGAGTACGTTGACTTAAAAATGGAAAAACAGAAAGACCAAACATGAGTCTCGCATCTCATTCACGCGCAAGCGTTTACCGCGACCTCAAGGATTCTCCGCTCCCTGCAGGTCGCAGTGTAGCACTGTCGTGTGCGAGCTGAACATCGAAATTGGGCAACAAAATTAAGGCCACGTAGTGTCCACCTCCGCAAAGAGCAAATATTTTTTAAGCGATTACCACAGTGCATGAGTTCAGCGTAATTTTGTTCCAGGATGAGTGCCTGTCTGAAAGAAGGGAGGGGGGAGGGGGGTTGGTTCGCAATAATTTTTTTTTTGAGGGGGGGGGGGGGGTGTCCAGATTCTCCTGGGGGGGGGGGGTGTTAGGGGGGTGTGTATAAATCCCTGATCCAAGGTCAAGCCCTTCGAACATGTCTGGGGCTTACTCGATGTGCTTCAACCGTAGCAACCATTGTCATCGCGAGAAACCACCGAATAATGACTGTCGGTCGACACACTCCGGGCGCATGTTCTCCATATATCCAGGGTTGCTGACCACCATATCGCTCGCTTGCCTGAGAAAAGACCCAAGGCACTGTTTTCCCGATCAATTGCGGCTAACCAGCATTCTGTGTCATTGAGATACTCGCCCGCAACAAGAACTCCATCCTCTCGGTGGTGCCTGAAAAAGCCTCCTGTGGACCTTGATGTTCTAGGAATTGCGAAAAAGGCTAGCCTGACCTCCGCGGCCCTCAAGCAGATTACATTGGAACTTTTGCATTGTTCGTACGCTAACCAAATCCATGTTTAAACGGATGGTTCGGTCTCGGAAAGTTCGGAAACGGATGGTTCGGTCTCGGGCGCCATTGTTACATCATCTCGATTGGTCGTCATCAAGTTCAAGACTTCACGCGTCACGTCATCTACAGGTTCCGAAGTGGCCGCTCCTTCGCGATACTGTGAAATACATTAAAAAAGAACCCCATAGCAAATGAGTAATATTTTGGGAATTGAAAGCAGCCCTCCAAGGCGTGCAATGTTTACGACGTGGAAATTACGACCAACCGGTGTCCCAAATCAATTAAATTTGCCATTGCGTTTTTGAACGAGGTGATGACATAATCTTTCAGTGGCTGCCGAACATTGTTGCATCGTTGGTAATCACCTCGGAGATGACGCTGCCCGGCGTGCCCAGGATGCAGCACCGACACTTCTTATACCTTTATCGAGAGTAGACGCTGCAAGAGAGCTTCGCAACCTCGCGTGTACCATCACGTTGAGTTACTGGCATACTCCGCAGAACTCTAACCGTTGATTATACAGCCTCGACCCATCACTGAAACTGCAATTACCAGCAAACCTTTCACGATGTGACGCAACACTGCTGTGTCGGCTGTGGGTAGGAGTAGCATTCACTAACTCTTACAACTATCGCATTGGAATGGCTGATTCACCCATGTGCACTAAGTGCTGGTGTGAAGAGACCATCGATCATCTCACTGTTCTGGCTTCTATAAACAACGCAAGACTCTCCAGTGCGTCTTGAATAGACTCGACGATAGGCCATTCACGGAAGCAAAGGTCTTGGAAGCCTGGCCTCACAGCTCATCAGCCCAGAAAGCCATTCGAGCTCTACTACAGTGCCTGAAGGCGACAGGCTTGAGCGCCCGACTTTAGATATGCTGCACCTGCCTTAATGCATGTGAAAGTACGATTAAGCCTCGTGGATTCTCTCTCCGCCTTTCTTTCACTCTCCCATCCCCCTCCCCACGTGTAGGGTAGCAAACTGGACAAAGTCTGGTTAACCTCCCTACCTTTCCTTTCTCACTTCTCTGGGGAGTATCCATAGACGGTATGTTATAGCTGTACATGGTGTTGTTCATTGGATTCCTGCGGTACAGCCTGCCTGCAATATCCAAGACTAACCTGCGTACGATTCAAAGCATTCAAGCCCAAGCCCTTAAGATATGTCTTGGCTTACCACGCAGTACGTCAACGGCTGAAACAATTGCCATTGCCCAGGATTATCAAATCACGACGCACATTACCGTTGAGACAATGCGTACGCATCTCAGACACTATGCTAGGACCCCTTGCCACCACCTGGCGAGCCTCACTGCTGAAAGGACCTGCTCGACATTTAGCGCTACTGTCAGTGCACATCGTGCATCGTTTACTTCAGGGTACGCACCTGCGGCCAAGCCAGTGTTTCCTCCGTGGTAATTGAGCCGTCTACAAGTACACATAACGATTCCAGGACTACAGAAGAAGTCAGATCTACCGGCTCTTGCTCTAAAACAACTGAGCTTACTCCTCTTGCATGAAAAGTACAGCAACCACGTGCACATCTATACCAATGGATCGACTACGTCGTCCAGTTCTGGGGGTGCGGTGGTTATACCAATGCGAGGAATAACACTGCGGTTCAAGACATCGCATGTCATGACCTCAACGGCGGCAGAACTAACGGTTCTGCGTCTTGCACTGGATTTCATTGATTCTCAAAGACCTAGAAAATGGGCTGTGTTATCAGACTCAAAACCGGCATTACAGTGCAGGCAGTCAGTTCTCCGACGCGGCTGTCATGGACAGCAGACATACGAAACCGTGAAACTTCACCATCACGTCCAACAAAAAGGCCACGAGGTTGTCTTTCAATGGGTACCTGGTCATTCTGAAATCAGTGGTAATGATTCCGCAGATAACGCTGCTCGCACATCACACCAAGAAGAGCACAGCGTTCCAATTCCGCTTTCGCGGACAGACGCCGCAAGGCAGCTTCGGCACCTGGCACGCAGTCGCTCACTGACCGAGTGGAATTCGCCAAACTTACGACTTACACGACTTCATCAATTAAACCACTCACTGCAACTCCGACCTCCATTCGGACTTCCTCGACGTGAAGCTTCGCTTCTGTGTCGCCTTTGGTTAGGAGTTCCCTTCACAAAGGCATACTCTACATTAATTGGAGTGACCGACAGTGCAGCATGCGCGGTCTGCGGAACCGACTAAACTATCTACTACCTGCTGTGCGACTGTCCACGATATGCCCCAGAAAGACAAGAACTTGCTAACGCGCAAAAAAAAAAAAACTGGACAATCGGATGCTTTCCGTGCAGGTGCTGCTGAAACACCGCCCCCATCGCTCGTCGGCCCATAAAGCGGTGAACGCACTTTTGTGCTTCTTGAGGACGACGGGCTTGTGTCAACGTCTGTGACTATTAGTGCAATAACACACGCGTCAGCAAACTCACCGCTAATTTGCCTTCTTTCCTTCCCTCCTCTCTCTCCCTGTCATCTTTGTGTTCCCTTTTCCCATTCCCCCGGTGTGGGGTAGCCAACCGGACGTTATTCTGGTTAACCTCCCTGCCTTCTGCCTTTCTCTTTTCTCCTCCTTCTCTCTCTCTCTCTTGAGCTTGTTTTAAAAATCTCATTACAACGTGCGTACATTTTTCGGTTGATGATGGGTGAGGTCATGAAGCTTGGATATTCAGTAAAAGGTAACGAAGCATGTGTAAAAGGTCGGGCGTCCATTGGGCACTGGACGTGGAGGGGTTAGCGGCCGAAGCAGTGTTCCATGGTCCCATTTCATCAGCAAATTTTGCCCACAGAGAAGAAAGCTATATTTGTATTAGGAAGGAATATGAATTGGATAAAGTTACCGCCAGTCGTAGGTGACACCAGAGTGTTGGGTTGCACCGCGAGAGGCCTGTTGCTCATTGCATGCTCGTAATTATGGATCAAGGTTGCACAAGCGGCTATTGAACGACTCCACAATGTTCCCAAAAAGTATTTAAGCGAAGCTGCTTGGATGTGCCCGTTAGTGATCACAGGATAAAAATGGACTATACGCTCTCATGGGCGGATATGGAAACTTCGTCAGTGACATATCGCAATGATTCAGGCACTGCAGCAATGACCTGGCGGCCACTCGAAAACAATATCATGACCTTTTTCAAAGGATCTGGCTAAAGGTACGTCTGAGGCTTCCATTAAAATTAGAGGTGTGTTAGACGACGTTAGTACGTCCAAACTATCTGTTAAGGTGGGCATGCTTATGCTAAAGTGCGTCGTAATTGCGCGCTCAAAGTCATTATTTGTATATCGGAAGAATCAAGCTATTTTCTGGATAAGCACAACGGGAGTGCTCATTTATTCACGCAAACATATCCATCGCACGTATGCGGTAAATGTTTGCAGCGTATATTGAATGTATTCGTCTTTACGAGACTGACAGAGCAAGACGAATAATATGTATTCGGCATACCAAGATGACGTTCTGAGCAGTCTTGACACTGCTTTAAGTAACTATGTGTGCTCATAATCAGCGATGTGACCTTTCGGTGATTGTTTTTGGGCAGAATCCGTTCGCCGCCCAGCACCGAAACGCTGAATGTTCAATACCCATCTAGTTTGGCCAGATACTAGCATTAGGCAATAGTTGAAACAGAAGACTGCTGTGCTAGCTGTGGAAGCGCACCAACAAGCATAATTATTTGCTTCATGCTTCCAACCTGTTCCAGGCCTTTCGGTTTCGTCTCCTCGTAAGTAATTGGGGCAAATACGTGTTCTGAGAGAAATCGTGTCTTGAACTGGCTTGAGCGCTTCAGTGCTCTCAGCATTATAACGCCAGAACGCAATAAAGCGAGAGGCACTACCAGAAGCAAAAATGTATGCTAGTGCCGCGTTAGCCGCAAAGCATGCTAGTTTATGTATGGTAATTAAAATGCTTACAGAAATATACACGTAACGAGAAATACATGAGGGATCTGCGGGATGTGGTACATTTGGAGACCGAGTTCTTTTTTTACCACCTGTAGAAGCGTTCAATACTACCAATGTTATAGCAACGAACACACACGGAATGTTATAAACAAGAAATGCACCTCGCATTTCTAACAGTGTGTCAATTTTATAGAGAGCATTGTGCCACCGCTTCTTTTTTCGTCTACATCTGCGTGACCCTTTCTCATTCTATATGCAGTGAATGAAGTGCATGTTCACAGTTCTGAGAAATTACAGCTATAGAAACTCGAGTTACATCGCTGCAAACTGCCGGATAATCTGCGGACACGAAACCAGAGTCGGGTCAGTTAGTCTGCTCTCAAGACCGAGTCCGTAAAACAGCTCGTAAAATGGAGCAAGAAGAAGAACAGCACCAGCGTTGTAGGCAAGCCGCAAAAGGTCAGTTCGCTCTTTTGCTCGGTTTTACTGGCCGGTTTCACATACGTCACAC
This sequence comes from Dermacentor silvarum, assembly GCF_013339745.2. NCBI lineage: Eukaryota > Metazoa > Arthropoda > Arachnida > Ixodida > Ixodidae > Dermacentor > Dermacentor silvarum. Next base: position 181,170,772 of record NC_051154.1, on the reverse strand, counting down.
TCTACTAGAGACGAATGGACGTCGTTCGATTTCCGCCGTGACGACAAGGAATCGATGATATCAAAGCAGGAGTTTCTAAAAGAAGCGCATCAGTCTCTTCTAAAGCGATTCCCCTGCGTGCTTATCACAAAAAGCGACGTTATAACTTGGAGATGGTGGGTTTGAGAGGTGTGGCACGGCCGCTATAGACTAAGTTGGCGCGCGCTGCCTGCAGTTCTGTCTGAGTACACACTTCCTTCGCCTATAGAAACACAGCACCCGTAACACGTCAATGCGTGCCCAGCATTGAGCTAAGGCGGCACCGCGATGGGGAAAAGTGCACCAACCTTGAAGAGGGCGTAGCGGTGGACGATGTTCCGCTCCGCCTTGGAGGCCTCGTACCGTTCGTGCAGCTTGATCAGGGCGCACTTGACCGTCTGATAGGACTCGCTGACCTTCTGTTCGGCCATGAAGAGCCTTTCACTCGTCTGGACCGCGCCTTCGCGAGTGTGGTCTGCAAGGCAACGCCATTCGTTGTCGTTCAGCCCTTTTGAGGAGATCAAGAAACACCGCAGGAACGCTATGACACAGCAGAAAAAACACGTGCCGCGAACGCAACGTGCTCGTAAACCTCAATTTCAGTGATATTTTAGAGCCACAAACCGAAGCAATAACGTAGAACTCCGGCCGCATCCGTTAGGAAGACGTTCTGAATAACCGGCATAGAACAGGTCAACTTATCGCGCGTAGCGGGGCAGATGAAACAGAATGATATGATCCCGCAATCGTCTTCGTCTTACGAAGTCATTCTTGCAGATAACACGCACTCAGCTGTTATAATACCGCCGTTTTCAGTATTCCCTTCTTTAAAAAAATGATGCGGCCGCCCATGACGAGAATTTTATTCTCTTGTTTAATTCTCTATTTTACCCGTAAATAACTCATTCCCACATGTTCCCACATCATAGTGCGAGTGACCAATACTGACCATCCAGTGGAGCTCAAATTGTATTCTGAGTGGTGCCAAACCTGTGAAGCCCAAGTAAAACTCTCTACATCATTTTACAGCCTTGGGGCGTACGTAAAATGCTACAGCAGCCCCTCCGTACAGTTCATCAGCAGATTTCGTCACGAGCGCGATGATTTGTATGCAAATGCATGAGAACGAAATATGGTTCTCTCTTTGGATGAGTTTTGTTCCTTTTAAAATAAGACAAAGTTCACTTTTACTTCGCAATGCTTAATGTATCCCATATACAATGAATTTGATGCCTCAAAAAACTAATTTAAGCGCGAGAAACTTGACGCAAGGTCAGTAGCTGCGCTTTTGATATGCTGTAGTGAAGGTTCAATTCTGAATTGTTCAACAAACCAAACGGTAAGTAATTAATTACTATGATAATAAGGTGGACACTCAAATGACATTTTATTGGGTTTTTTTTTTCTTCGAAGGAATGAACTCCGCGTGGTCAGAAATAAAGGTGAACAAGTTGTTTTAATGTTTCTTGACGTGGAACTGTGAGCATTACAGGGTTAATGCCGTACATGATTCATGTCGGTCATGTTTTTCTCGCGAGCGAAGGTGGCGGCGCTCGAAACTTCCGAAATGATAATTCTCATTTGTCTATCCGGAAACGAGCACCAATACCAGCTTTACGAAAGAAAAAAAAAAAAAGAGCAATTCTATGTTGAATGTCCGAGGAGAATAGAAGCGATATTTCAAATCGGCTTATACATTAGGTTTGCATTTTCAGCATCAGTTTTATTCACTTGGTAACATTCGGGAGCCTTAGTTTCTAGTGTCCATTGCTTCTTACGAATATCGTAAGCCGGAAGCACATTAAACAGGTAGGTATGAAATAAACGTTAGCAAGGATCATATTTTTGAGGTTATATGAGGGCTTCTTCCTGTACGAGGGCCTACAGGGCTTGAGCTAACGAAAGGCTTAGTAGTTGGAGAGACAGAGGGTATAGCACGACACGCTAACAGCGTGGGCTTCTGGATGCCTTTGAGTCCTATATACCTGTGGAGATGAATTGGAGAGGACATAGCGCCTAAATATCTTCCCGTTTAGATCTTTCGCTGCATCTTTCTGTTCTTTAGTGTTAAGTGTCAATTAAACGTTTGAGTGAGAACGCCACTAGGCAACAAATCTCAGCTAATCTTTTCAAAAATAAATAACGTAATGAAAAGTGGTATAAGAGCTCCCGCAGGACCACACCTATTACTTTTATGTCGTAGTTTTCTAAATAGAACAGCAAGAGGTAGAAACTTGTAAGGTCAAGAGACTTGTATTTATTTGTACACCTTTAATGTTTGATTACTCTGTCGGATCTGAAAGCGAGAGAAAACGCCACACGCAACCTAAGAGCACCAGGGACAAAGTTGTCAGGCATGTTTGTTTTAACCAGGCTGCACCTTTGAGCCATAGCAGTTGCAGCCAGCGTCTTTTTTTCTCTCTCTCTCTCTTTTTCTATTCTTCCAGATGTGATCTAAATTTCGAAGACTTCTAGACTTCGAACGGCTTCGAAGTTATCGCTGTTGCTTGAGAAAAATGTTTCTTCTGCCCCTGCTTTAACAGCAGCCAGTAGGGCAATGCTATACAGAAGCCTGTCGAGAACTACTCCTTCCCAAGCACGCAAATTCGACATAGAAAGTGGTGCAGACAGCTGGGCTACGGTTATTTAGAAGGGTTTTGCCCGGAGGACCTATGTAAGAATCAAGCATTCATAGCGACCGAGCAGGGCGTGTCGCTATCAAATTGTGCTCATCAATTTCCCCACAATTATATACAAGAAGGACAGCGAACTCGTCATAGCCACATACCCCAAAATGTTGTTTAGAAAAAAAAAACAGCTAGACTTGAGATAAGCGTAGTTAGAGTACTCACCGAACTCAACATCTTGGACAAACTTCTTTACGGATGTCGTGAACTTGCCAACAAGGTTGGACCCTTAAGTGACAACAAAGAGAGAAACAAACATGGTCGTTAGACACTTCATTAGTAAACACCTATCGATCAAATAGAGCAAAATTACAAATTACGCACTCCAGGTCTCACCGTTATCATTTTGTTCTTCCAGGAATTCTCAAATGTGCGATCACAATTGCACAAAGTGACGACATAGCCCGTTCTTACAGCGAAGCTGTTAAGAGAACTAGAATCAGTTATGAGTGTGCACAGAAAGGCGTTCGGAAAAATTGTAAGTAGAGCGAGCGCACGCACCAAGCGCTACAGAGCGCGATAATTCCATATTTAGAGAGAGAGAGAGAGAGAGAAAAGTTTAATGCTATCTGGAGAGTTGAAAGTCAGCTATGGAGCTATATGGAATCACAAGGAATAAAATCAGAAGGACAAATTTTATGACAGTTGGTAATGTCCTACCGTTCGAAGCCAAATCGTGGTATCTGAGAGATCAAGGTTATAAAAAAAAATTTCTGGCGACGACTATCGATGCGTATAATGTGGGAATATCACATAAACCATTAAGCATGTTTTGCTAGCACGTCGAAGTATTCATCTAATAAGTAAATGAGAATGTCGTCACTCTAGGCACGTTTTTTGAGTATGCGAGGTGGAGTATAGCAGTAGACGGATGTAAGATTGCTGGTGTAAAGGTAGGAAGAAGACAGAATGATAACAACACTAGTATTTGAGTATTAAAAAACAACTTTGATATTTAGTGGTTGGTTTTTTACAACTAACGGCCTTTGAAGGCGGAGAGTAGACGCAGCATATAAGTAAAAAAAATGAGCTAAGTGGCACCAGACATTTTCTCGTTTCGAAATGGATACTCATAAACGTTATTTGTTTAGAATGATCTTAGACGGGAAAGCATTACGGTGGTTGCTTCTTTGATAAATTATTCTGCGAATTCGCATGCTAAATGTTTCTTTAACGAATCAGAGCGACATATTCGGCAAGTATCCTTTTACTAAGGTTTGGAGATATTTAGTACACGACAGAAGGTTGGTACAACGACAGTTCATAATTTCGAAGCTACGCTGTACCAGCAGAGATATTTACAAGAAATGATCAGGCTTCCTTACTAATAAACAATTTAGGTGGATTTTGGCAATGCAGATTCGTGGCTTGAAACATTTTGGCTTGGTTCAAAAATGTTTTCCCCGCATGTTCTCATCTGAGAAATGAAGCCAGCAGAAAGAGTGTGTGAATTTGTTTTGTTGTCGTAAAAAGAAAGTACCACTGCGGTACCGCTATGACTTCAACGTTCTGCTCCACCGGAAATAGAAGGCGACGGCGTCAGTGCTAACTTTACGCAATACCTCCACTGGTTTCGTGCGGGAAAAAAAATAGAAAGTGTGAACTGGTCAGAACTGATAGCGACAAACTGCATTACCATGAAAGGTGCCAAAACTTACAAATCGAAGACATTTTTTGTTTTGCTTAAAAGGCAAAATCGGCTAGTGAGGCGCTATAATGTAAAGCTATTCCAAACGTTTCTATTCCCTTTCTGCAATCTACCCTCCATGATTGGTCAAAATTTTTAGGAAATTTTTAGGCGGAATAGAATCGTTACATTATCCTGGGTCCCTATAACGTAAAGCTATTCCAATCTCTTGGCGTCAAATTTACGCAACCGCCAACGCAAGCATCGGGCGGTGACTCGCAGCGTTGTTTGAACAGGCCAATGAAACGTTCTCTGCGTTTATAGGAGGTGGCTTTTGTTTGCGTTCAAAGCGAATAGCGTTGCCTTACTTGACAGGTTTTTCTTATCTAATTACCTGGCCAGAGGCGAGAAGCATGCAGAAGTGGGGAAAGTTTCGGTGGCGCGGCGCCAGGCTAGCGCAGTGAAAGTCGATAACCTGATGAGGAGGGTAGTTCCCGCGTCTGCGATTGCCCGTGTCTTCTTGCTTAGCTTTCGGTGTCTGGTAGAAAATCGCGACGGCGTGCAACGGAAGGATAAAAATACAGCTAAAACGGATCCTCAGCGACGGACATTTGGCAGAGCGATGTCGTGTACGTGCTGAAACGGCTCGACAACGTTAAACGGCCGCGCAAAAATTTTTGTTATACGCAAATAAATCCATTCTCTCCGGCAGCACCGAGTAGCAAGTGCCAGAGCGATCGGCGGGTAGCCACCTTCTATTTCGCAACGGGTCAGTCTCCGGCATATTAATGCCCGGCAGTTTTCATATTAATGCATATCCGGCAGTTTTCTTCGGTATATTAATTGCGTACACGTCACTTTGACGTGGTGAGTTTTCGCGGTTTCGTGACGTCGCGTGAAAGACAGGTGAAGCTTACTGTGTATAGCTGTAATTTGCTATTGCAATCAATGCTTCGCCTTTCGGGCGACACTGCAACATTTTTTAAGACAAAGTGGCACAAAGTTTAAGAAGCTGCAGTCAGTAGAAAAATTTTGCTAGAAAGGACGGAACACTCCCCGGCTAAGAAAAGCAACAAGGGCTGACAGTTCAGAGGAAGTATGTGACCTCTGCTAAGTAAGCAACACCAGCTGTCTCACGACAGCTCCCGAAATGTAATATTCCAGCAAGTTTCTAAATACTTGCACAAACCTTGTATCTGGACAAATATACATCCCTATATTCCTCCACCCCAAACGCGCCTTGGAGTCGGTGATGGCCACGCTACTTTGCTCGTGTTCGGTTATACCTTAGGTTTGCTGTGGTTTCGTCGCTGGCGCAGAAGGAGGAGGGCGTAGCTACAGTCGACAGGTCTCAGGGGCCGTTTACAAACTTGCTGCGCACTTTCACGTGTGCGTGCAGCTACTGATATTTCTCCCTTGTCTCGTTTTTATATCAACTCACCCTCGGTGCAGGGTAGAAAACTTGACGTGCTCCCCTCCCCCTCCCGTCTGGTTAACCTCTCCTCAATTTCTTGCTTCTCTCTTTCTCGGCACTTATGCCAGAGTGAACCGCCATCTAATCTACCCTAAGGTAAGAGTGAACAACTAAAGGTAAAGTCAAAGAAACAAACATAAGGTAGTGTTGAAAGAACTTGTGAGCCGCGAAGAACCCGCCTCACAATCAACAAAGCTTGTGTATTCGAACTTCTCAATAGTCTGAAAAATCAACTTTTGTGCAGCCTGCATAGCGTATGGTTCATAGTGTTAAATTGTGGCGTGACTGCCTAATTCATGAACTTGTTCGTGCAAATTGCGCGTGTGAAGACCTGCTGTGCCAAAAAGTGCAAGATTACGCTGCACAATTGCTGACAATGCAGCTATTCGCGGTCTGACTTCAGTAGGGCAAATAATTGCAAGCAAAATAAATTATATAATACATCAAGGCAAACTACGGGATGATATTAATGTGTATTCCAAGAATCAGGACGAAGTTTCCGTTTTTCGCCATGGGAAAAGGAACGATGTTTTTTTTTTTTTTTTCCCGCGGTAGGGAGGACAGGTGGAAATTCGGTTGCGACAAGTGTGAACGCTTCCAATCTGTCTCTAACCTGTCGCAAGGTTTGCATGCCCCCTCCCCCCCCCCCCCCCCAAAAAAAAAAAATACTGTTTTCCGTAATTCTCTCTCTCTCTCTCTCTCTCTCTCTCTCAACAGGGCACATTTACCTATCGTGAATGGGTGAAAAGGAGCCGCCTCTGTCGGGAGTCAACGTTTCGACAAAGGGACTTGTATTTGTGAAGGCAACGAATACACGAAGACGCCCTGACGAACACAAGTCCCATTGTCAAGACATTGGCCCTTGGCTGAAGATTCCTGTGTACCCCCACTGTTTCAGCTCAAACCTCCGCTTTCCTGTGACCTGTCTGTCTTCTTTGGATTCGCCATCTTGAGGAATTCGCGAGGAAGGTGTAAAGACATGTTCACGGGCGTAATGCATTGCTGAATTTGAAATTTGAAGCACGTAGGTACCGACAGTGCAGAGGAGAGACCTTATTGCACATAGACATGCTAAACTTATAAACAGAGGAATGAAATATGAGCCATTTTGTATCAGATAAACTTTAAGCGCTTTATAGGATTCTTTTTTTTATCGTTGATACGCGCTGTGTCAGTATAATTGGAGATGTAGAGAGGATTCGAAACAGAAATTGCATTCTTTGCAACTGACACGTAATGTAATACTCATCACCCCACCCCCAACCTCTACCCTCACCAAAAATATGTTTTCTTGCAGCGCGAACCGAATGTTAGGTGTGTTCATTTGTTAAGGGCATCCCACGTTAACCTGGAACTGCGCTTCAACGAAAGGAAGGAGAGCTTCATGTTTATTAATTAAAGAGCTTGGGGTGCTATGCTTGTAAATATTGCAACGCTTGTTTGGAGTCATCCTGTCAGCAAACAGAAACAAAGGGGAGAGTTTCGTAAAGAAATAAGACGGGAGCCACCGAAAACCTGGCCTCGTTATATTAATGAATAGTTAATGAACCCTTTTGTTTTCACTAGTGGAAAGAGCTTACGTGCAATTATCATTGCTTACTTTATTAATAGAATGTCAAAGCTTATTTATCCTTTAAGCGTCTAGGTCAGAAAAAGCATGCCACGCAATTATAATGATGTCAGGACACCTTCCAGAATGCGGCTTTCGCCAGCATGTATTTGACATTGCAAGAAAAATCAATTTAAACGCAGAAGCGGGGCCTCAGCTCGAAACATTTAATTGCTCCTGGGGTCGTTTTCCATTATTTAGATCTAAATAAAGGACGCTTGTGGGCTCGTATTTTCGGTTTGCGCCACCTAAGCTCGCATCATATGCATAGACAAAGCTTGCATGTGTCTCTGTAAAATTTTAAACAACGCAACAGCCTATTGCTTGAGCATTCGCGCCCCTACAATTATAATTTACGGGTGGGCGTTTAAGGGGTTTATAGGGTCATCCACTCTTCGGGGGAAACACTATATTTGCATTCAAAACATAAAGCAGCCTAATACTTATATGTAAGCATGTGGATTCGCAGCCGAATAGCTTACTAAAATATGGTGTTAAGTGTGATATCAGCCACTTTTTTTCCTTCTAAAGTAGACGAAACATTTAAGGTGTCCTATCGTTGTATGAAGAATGTACAAACTAGCCCAACAACAAGTTTTATTTAAGGTATAGCGCATCGTTTCTTTCAACAGGGGAGGGTCCCGTACGTCTTCGTCACGGTGACGTTGTTGTGCAGTACCAGTCTTTGCTTTTGGAATGCTTGCATTTTCGTCGTGAGTTCGTAGAGTCATACAGACTATGTTTAAACTTCACAATATTGTCGAGAAAACTCTAAGGGTCTATGCCGGCCCTAATTTCTCCGATTCATGTCAATGACAGAGATTGTCCCTTGAAGTTTTCGCAAGGTCCATTCCTGTCTAGTTTTCTTTCTCTTTTTTTTTGCCCTCTCACTGGGCAGTTACTTATCCTTGTCCAAGCATCTACGCTTCTCCACGCGGCTTGCCTCGTCGGATAAGATGGGAGACAGTCCGGCGTCCGGGCCAGATCCCGGGATTTGTTTTCTCTCCGGCGGCTTGTTACTCAGCATGAGATCCTCAGGGCAGAAAAGCTTTACCGCTTTGAGTGCCTCGCAGCCTTTTGTATATCTGCTTGTTTTCGCTTTGGCCGTTGTCACTAACGCCGGCGTGCTCGCCGCTGTTGCGTCGTCGTCCTTCCAATGCTTTACACCAAGTTTCAAGCTATGTGCGCTGCATGCGGGCTCTTTGGAGCTTGGCCTTGTATAAGGCTTAGCAATTTGCCGCTCGCGTTTTCATTAAATGAGGAATTAAGGAAAACTCGTACATCCTTGTTTATATAAAAACAAAGAGGAAAAGAGAGGGAAAGAAGGCGTTGTGCACTGTTTATATGAGTCGTACGTTGCTTAAACCTGATTTGAGGAGCTGCTCCTGAACGTTCTATTGCTCTGTCCAAAAGAGTTTTCTGATATGACCGACAACGCTGTAGCACGGAAACCAAAGTACAGTGAAAGGCTGAATAAATTAAGGGACTTCAATTTCTTCCTGTCAGCTCGCGAACGAGGATGAATATTCGTAATGTGATCACGCGTTTTTGGGCGGATTTTAAGTAATTCCACGCAGCCCCTACTCTATCGCGAATCTGATAACCTTAGAATTACTTTGGAACGTTAAATTTGACCGACCGACCAAGCATCGTGATCACTCGCAACTTCGAACAAATTAGGAAGACATATCAAACTCCGGATATAAATCGAGAAACTTCCCCACTGTGAGCCAAACTCTAACCGACGTGCATCAAATTACGCGTCAGCATGGTTAAAGGGACATCGCCTATTCCTCCGTGATAGTGTACGAACACTGTGAAAAAAGAGAGGTGGTGACAGGCGGTCATTACTGCAGCCACAGAGTTGCCTGGCCGGGTGTTTGTAGGGGTTGCTATCACACTCCCAGGAACCAACGGATAAACACGATGCAGAATTAGCGCCCTTCCCACTATAAAGACAAGTCACCGCAGTGGCAAAACGAACGGGTTCCTTCGACCGACAGCCGAATATGTGAAGTCACAATCGAGCGCGTTACCCGTCTGCAGGGAAGCGACGAAAGAAACGGCGCCCGTTTCACTGGAGACACTCACTCTGAAAGTCCAATTTGAAGCCACCGACGCGTGTTACCCAGTTCTGGACGCGGATGCGGCGCAATTTTCGCATTCAAGGCCACAGTTTGTCACTCCTCGCAATTTCGCTCCGTCAACTCCTGCATAATGAAGGCCGGGTATATTTCTTTCCTGCCGGATGCCAAGAAACTTTCGTAGTCTATCGTCTCCGACGTCGAAGAAATGCGCCACGCCAGGTCAGGCGACAGCCACCGCTGTCGAGTGATTTGCGAGAGCGCTTCTAAGGTCGCGATACGCCGTTCCTTGGGTACTTCCGGTTCTTCTTCCTTCCTCTCTACCTCTCTCATATGTCCCGCGTGTTTCTCCCGCAGTGTACACCGTAGCAAGCTTAGTGGTCTTTTGGTGAAACGTTACTTTCGTCCTCCCTATCGTGGGCTCTCGCTCTCTCTCACCCATTTGTGCTCGGTGGTCTCGCAGCAGCGAAGCAGGCAATCCGTAGTCGATATGTGGGCGAATCTCGGGATCCGCGGCTCGGAAGGAGGGGACTGCGCGTCGCGCCCGCCAGTGTCCAGACCGCTGGACGGCCGCAAAACGATAAGGAGGAGCAGCGGCTGCTCTTGACCCACGCTCCGGGCCACCGGAGAAGGCCGGTGGGTATCGGCCATTGCTCAATGGGAGGTCGTTTGTCTGGCCCGAAGAGCGCGCGCGCCAGCCTCGGATTACTCGCAGCGCCCAGGAGCGAGGCGCGCAAGAAATAACGTGCCTTGTGGGCGTTAATAAGGCACCGCCGGGCCACCGTTTCTTTCGTTTTGCCCCGGGAAGGCCGCGCTCCTGTCCTGATACTGTGCCGTGCCATTGATCGTGGCTCCCTTCTTGCCGCTGTGAAGGAAAGGCGCGGAGGAGGAAGGCGCACAAGAAACAGCGGCGAAATGTGCACGCGTTATTACTCCGAGGTTCCGCCGGCGGACCCCTCCGAAGACCGACCCCGGGGTTTCGCTCATGAACAACGAGCTGCGGATGGGAAGGCGGAAGGGTGGAAAATAATGACAAGGTCATTAGTGCTCGGCGCGCTCCTATGTCCATCCATTCGCAAATAAGAGCGCGCGCTGCCACCCTTCCTCTTACTCACGGAAGAGAGAAAGAGAGAGCGGTTCTTGGCTGTCTCTTTTTCTATCCACCTTCTTTTTGTGTGCTCGTTTCCGAAAGCTCTCCGGAGTGGGTTTTTCCGAATGGGCACGGCAATCGGACCAAGAGAACCAGCAGATCCCTGCCGATCCGGGTCAGTTCATTATCGATGGCCCTTGGCTTCGGGAACACACCACAAAGCAAAATAATCAATGATCCGCGCATTTGAGTTTGTGGTCTATGGTAGGAAAGGTGAAAAATAAAAGTCGGTTCGACCTAATCTCCATTGAAGGAACAAGGAAGAAGGTGGGTGCCGAGTCGAGGTTAATTATATGCACGAGACTTCATTTTCGCGGTGCGCAGCATGGACAAATTTTGCTGCTTAAAGTTGTAATCCGGAATTTGCGCCAGATTCGCATTGTCCAATGTTATATGATGTTAGAGGATTTGCTCGTAATCACCTTAAGCCTTAAAGAAAGCTACTTTCTCCGGTGCGGTTTTTACATTCAGTGCTGATGTTTATTTTACGCGTGAATCGTAGCCGGCAAATTAATAAAAGCACATGCAGCAGAACATGGACTATTTCGCTAGTGACGAGCAATCACTAGTCACGCGAACGCCACACACATACAAAGCGGCATCGAAGCACTAGATTCGCGTAGTCATGCATTGTTAAAGAGAAACGTTTAGCTAGAGATTCATATAGGGATAAAAGATGTGTGTGTGTGCGTGTGTGCGTGTGTGTGTGTGTGTGCGTGCGTGCGTGCGTGCGTGTGTGTGTGTGTTTGCGAGATATATGGGAAACGTCGTTGCTGCCATTTCTAAAGCTGTGTGCTGATTTCCAAATCAGCATGCAGAAGGAATGAACAAAATCACGACTCCAATCACGACCGCGCCATCAAGCAAGTGGATGGAGATGAACACATACCACCTTGCGTTCAGCTGCACTTTTAGCATCCCGACTCTCGCACCCATTTTAATTGCTTACCATGGTGGACATGGTACAGCCACCAGCTATCCGTCCATACAGCCATTAGTCCCGTCGCCGACTCCTGCTAAGCTCCTCGTCGCGCTGGGATCGCGCTGCGAGCCGACGAGCTGCTTCCACGAGCGGCGTTCTTTTATTCACCACCGCGCATTTACGTCGGCATAGCTGTGCGCGCTTTTTGCTTCCTTGCTTCCGCTGTTGTGCATCCGCCGGCTACGGGAGGTGCATCACCTGTTTTTTTTTCTTCTCTGGCGTCTCTCTTTCGCGCATCTCGGGCACTTGTGTTATTCCCCTTGATTATGTCATCACTCTGCTCTGTTCTTGTTATGAAAACGCGAAAGAGCAGCAGCTGTTGTCATCAGCGTCGCCGTGCACGCGGCTTGGAACACGCCTTCGGAGCCACGTAGTGAGAGGGCCGAGGTCTCATACTACGGTCTCCTTTCCTCCTATTCTCGTCAGGGGAGGATTTTGGCGTAGGCTAGTGACGGCCGGCTACTGATGACATTAAAGTATCAATATATTACTGGATGAGAAGCATGTACGCGTGAGACACGTCGATCAGTTTCCGTTTTTAATGTTGACACTGTGTGTTTTGAAAGCTACCTTCTCCTCTAAACTAATCATAATGTGGCAGTGCACGCTTTACAGGAAAACTTGAGCCACAAATGGCTCAAGCCACAAATTCGGCCAGTGAGCAGAAAAAAAAAAAAAAAAAAATAGGACCGCCGACACCGTAGAAGTTCTGGCATTTCGAAATGCGACTTAAATCCGCAAAATATATCACTGACACTCCGTCCACCCACGAACGCAAGATGTAGTGGTCAGCGTAATCATGAATCGCAGTCTTCTACCGATGGTTGCAGTGCGAAGGAATTGAGAAATGAGGAAATGTGCGCCGGCAGCGGCAGCGACCTCACTCATCAACTTAGCACTTTAGTACGTGACGCTCCCACCGAGATTTACCGCATTTGCATATGGCGTGCTTCGGATACTTGCGGTTTCAGACTTCAGTCTCCACTGGAGGCTTTATACGCGTATACCTCTTGGACAGCTGTCAGCAGCGCAACCGCTGGAATTGTTTTATTTGCTTCAATTCATTTGTGTCTACCAACTGCTCAGCGTGTCCTTCAGAATTATCATGCGTAAGTTTAGTCGCCATTGCTTCACGATTAAACTTTTGTATGTTTTTGTGTTAGTCTATTTCAGGTCCGCTGACGGTGCAACCATGCGCTGGGCGAAAAGGGGGGGGGGGGGGGGGAGTTTTTTTCAAAGCTTTAATTACACCGACTCTCTAGGTAATGCTTTGCTTGTTCACCAGGACGTGCATTTTGTATGGACTCTTTTCTTCCGATCGTATTCATTTTTTGTCATACGTCCAGATACGTCCAGCCGAGTTGACAATACCAATAAAATGGAGGCACGGCTTCCTGCGAGTGAATGACAAAGCGCAAGATGAGTGAAAAATAAAAAAAAATAATCAGCACGAAATATGGTCTGTGCGCTTCATTTAAGCTTTTACTTTTTCTGGCTTCCGATTGAAAGTCGTATAATTGCGTCGCTGGCTCAATTACGTGCCCTGAACATGCACGGCTTTGGAAGTATAGCAAACGGAATTGCTGCTGTGACCGCAGTTTCTACGGCATCCGAGCACTGTAAGCGTGCGCCGTCAACAATCACTAACTCACCGCATAGTCTGATTTACCCGTCCGATCCCTCTTTTTCGTGATATTTGCGGCATAATTAAGGAAACATTTAATGAATAATAGGGAATTTATTTAAATGAAGGCAAACAGGTCGGCCGGGGCCAGCGCGCTCTAGCCATTTACCTTGCGAGTAAGGACACAGAAACGAAAAGTAAAATTGTGATGAAGGGCGATAAAACAAGAGTGCGTATACATAGGTACACATCCATGTTGCAGTCACAAAGGTGTAACTTCAGACCAGTGTCACCTTAAAATAATAAAAAAAATATTAATGAAGATGGCGTTTACTCGCACATTTCCACCTTTTAGGTGATGTTAAAAACCCAAAATTCAGTCTTGGCACTGGTCGTTCGCATCTGCACACCGAGAGTCTGCTCCTCACCCACTTACGCAGAAAGGGCGGGCGAAAAACACGTGCCCCATATTCTGTTATTCATGAACTGCAAGAAGCGGTCCTACCACATCGAGTGTCCGGCACGGCAGGCTTAACAGTAGTTGCAGGCAGACCACGAAGAATTACGTGCACTGAACTGAGCGTGCGCTTCTCCATACCTTTCACGCTGTCATCATCATCATCATCACCACCACCAGCATCATCATCATCATCATCATCATTTATTTGCCCTTAAGGGCCCCTGATGGGGCATTACATAAGGGGGGGGGGGGTAACAAATGGTAACCTCGGGTCACATAAAAAAAAAGAAAAACATTAATACAGGTTGCAAAAACAGGTAAACACAGTAAACACATGACACATGAAAACGAAAAAGCTGATAAAAAGAACTTACTACTGGGGCTGTGGACAACACTGGTGTAATAATAACTGTTTAAATTTTACAGAATTAGTTTCATTAACGATACCATCAGGAAGTACATTCCAATCCGATAGGGCAGTCGGCAGAAATGATTTATTGAAAGCGTTATTTGCACCATGAATGCGTTGAACACTGTGACAATTAGACAGACGTCGTGATGATCTCATGGGCGGCAGAATTAGGCTCTCGCGTAAATGAGGAAAATTATAATACCGCTTATGAAAAAGGCAAAGACTTGCTATCTCACGACGGGATGCCAGGGGGGTTAGACCAATCGAAGTTTTGATGTTAGTAACGCTCAACCGAGAATCATATTTGGACGTTATACGAGTAAAACGAGCAGCTCGATTTTGTATTGCCTCTAACGCCTGGATTAGGTACTCTTGATGGGGGTTCCAGACAGGGGATGCGTATTCAAGTTTGGTACGGATGAAAGTTTCGTATGCGATTAGTCTAACCGTGGGCGAAGCAAAGGTGAGTGATCGTCTGATGAAACCTAGTGATTTAGAGACGCTTGCAGAAAGCGACGTGATGTGCTTTGACCAGCTTAGATTACTTGTTATTTCTATGCCTAGATACCTAGAAGATTCCACTTGTGATTGCGCGGTAGTGTTTAGCGTGTATGAGAAGTGTAGGTTAGATCTTTTACGAGACACGTGCATGAACTTCCATTTTGATACATTTAACTGCATGAGCCAGGTCGAACAGCAATTTTGGATTAAGGTTAAATCATCCTGCAGCACTGGTTCGATCTACATTTAGTTAGTTTATTTATTATTTGTTTATTTATTAGTACTGTCGATCCCGCCGGGGACCATAACAGAAAGGGCATGCACAGAGGTAACCGTAATACGTAATAAATTTATCTGCACTGCTGTACTATCGCGCTCAATATGAGCTGCAACACGCCAGCCATGGCTTCAGCGATGCTCTCAAGAAAAATGTGGAGAGGGTGTTAGCCATTCGAGCAAAGCGCATACCCCCTGCTTTCCGTCGTCTGCTTTTTTCGCGGAGCGGTAATACACTGGCCCATCGAGCAGCTATCACTCCAATGCTGATTAGAAAAAATGAAAAAATAAAACAAAAATCATCCCCCCCCCCCCCCCCCCTTCTCTTGTCGAGAAAATGGGGGTAAGCGAAACTTGTGGCAAGACGACACTGTCGCAGGCGTTCCGCTTCGTTTGCCCTAAACTGAGGGGTCGGCGGCTCTTCGTTGACGTTTGGCCTCAACATCGCGCTCCCGCAACTCGGAGTCCGCGGCTCTGCGCTGACGTTTCGCCTGGGCTTCGGAAGCCCTCACGCTAGAATCGGACGACAAGCTTCGTTCGCCCCCATTTTCTCGACAGCAGAAGGGGTGGTAATTTTGTCTCTTTGGGTCCCACGTGTGACAAGGGTAGTGCAAGGGCGCGTTACAGGACCCTAAGCCCACAGGGTTATGTGCCATTGAGCTTGGACACATTCTGTACTACCACCAGGATCGGCCCCCTTTTCAGCCTGGCACCGCCACCACCAACACCGCCGAAACTTGTGAGCCTATAAAGCTTCGCTTAAAAACAAGAATAGTTACGAAGCTAGGGCAGCATGCGCCATCACGAAGCACGCTGCGCTAAGGGCTAAGGCTAAGGACTTACTGGCTGCTTTGCGGGCGACTGTATTATCGCTCCGCGAAGAAAGCAGACAGCGCAGAGCACGGTGGTAATTCTGGAATGGTGAAACCCTCACCACTTTTTAAAACGAAGCTTTATATGTCTAGGTGAAATTGTATATGGCTACGCGAAATCGCCTGTGTACAGAAAACTATCATCATCAGCATTGACTCGAGCGTCGTCGTCGTCTTCCGCAGCTGGCTCGTTCGCGCCCCTCGGGTTGGGCTCGCGCTCGTGCGCGGCACGCGCTAGTGCCACTGCTCCCGCGTTCGTCGTCGTCGTCTTCTTCCACAGGTGGCTGCGTTGCCACACATCATTCCAGCGTAGAATTTCACTTCTCTTCTGTCGTCGTAATGGGGAGGCCGTGTTTACGGGGGTATGAACCATTGCTTAAGAGGGTATCAGCCATTCATTGTCTTACGTTACGGAGAGATTTAATTTTGAAGCAATTTAATTTCGTAGAATCGCAAGCGGCAAGGGCGGGCGAATGCTACTAACCACGCCGCCGAGCAAACTCGAGAAATCGAACCCAAGCGACAACGGCGGACTGCGGGCATACCGCCAGTGACGTCGTTCTCTCCATCGCAGCCGAACGTGTGTGTAACTTCATAATTGAGAAATACTTTAATGAACCCTCTGGTTTAACCCAGTGATAAACACTGGAGCCGCACGTTTCAGCTTCGCTGGGTAACCATCTTCGCGGAGTGGGAGGGCCAACGCATTTTTTCTAGAAAGTGGAGCTGAGGCGACGGCTCGCGTGTTGCAGCTCATATTGAGTGCGATAGTATTTATAGAACAAAGGTGGAAATAGGGCTGAATGTAAGTACTAGTAGCATATGTAAACGTCATGGTAAGCCGAAAATAAAGCATCATAATAAACTTAGAAATCAATACCTGGCAATGAAGTGCAACGTTCAGTCAAGGTATAGTAGTATAAGTAATGATTATGGATACAATATGTTGCACAGGAAATAACACAGGTATGTCATAATTATAAAGCATGCAGTTCTTTTTCAACTAATCATAAAATATAGGCTCTTGACTGCAAATATTGACTGTTCTTAACGGAAGAATCTAGTTTGTTCCATTCACACGTCGGTAAAGAAAAAAAAAAGGATCATTTGTACTTTGAGTGTGAAATCACATTTCGTTTAATATTTGGGAGTGTGTATGTGGGGCCGGTCATGTGGTTCCTTCCGAGGCGAGGATATATACCCACGACTCATGACGGTATTGAAGGCCACTCTACATTTTGAGCACCCGAAGTCGGTGGTATCAATATTTGTGCTCTCCTGGAACTTAAATCCCCGGAAGTACTTGCATCCTCTTGACCAAGTGGTCACGACAGCCGTGACAGCGGGAAAGGCCGAACTGCAACCATCGATCCGTGTTGAAGAGCTACGCTGCGGTATCATTCGCACCTGTGCCGTGACCGGTGACTACGGTAGCGGTTAATCACTGCATCTTCCCTGTGAGTGGAATACTCTTGAGCCATATTGCGAAGGCTGCTCATTTCTTTCAGCTGTTGGCATTCTTACGATGTTGAATCACGTGGGCCAGTGCAGACTGCGTATGTCACAGACGTTTCGTAGTTTTTTGTGATGGTGAAGTCCACCGCATCGTTGAAACGCTACTTAGCCTCTGCAGTCGGCACTGCATATTTGCAGCCGCTCTCCCATTGCAGTGGTCTTGGTACAAAATGGCCGTATAGAGTGCCTCACAAACCCTGTGCCTTCACATACTCTGGCAAAGTATGGGACTCGAGTACAGCGTTGATACATTGGAAACGTGCGGTACAACGAGCGATCGATATTAGAGCAGATTAAGCCAAAGCTTTATTATATCAGGGTCTGTGACTTCTTGGTTTACGTCATAAGTGAAGCTAGTCGATGTTCTTTAGCCTTATACCTTGAAGGACCAAACGATGATGTTGCAGCGGCCTTCAGCATATGCGAAATCGTCTCACATTTGACGTCTGCTGCTAAAATATTCTGATGGACGTTGATAAAAATATTTTCCCCTTCACCGGTGCAACAAGTCTGAAGCATTCTACAAGCTCTGTCTATTCAGAGAATTGAAGATGTTTGTTGCTGTAGTTGACACGTAAGCTACTGTAACTGACTGGAAATACGGCAGGGACGAAAATTGCAAACTGTGAGAAAACCCTGAGCAGCAGTAACAGACAAGCATAAAAAAGGACTCAAAGTCACAGTAACCCGTTTTGCAAGGCGTCCCAATCTCTCGTTCAAAGCAGGATGGAACGAAAGCTACAGCAGTCGCAAAAGCGCTCAAATCAAGCGCGAGCAATTTTCTAATTTCAAAATCGAGGGCTGTTTCTCTCCTGATCAACGTCTTCCGTTCATTTTTTTTTTTTTTTGCTAAGTTGCGTTTTACCTGTTTGCCTTCTTTCCCACGTGTTCCTGCATAAATTCCCGCGCTCTTTCCGCCTTATCTCCTCTGCGTTCATGAAGCTTCGCTGACATCATATCTGCTAAAAGGGTTTCTCGCAATATACCTTTAACACTGCCAGCTCAGGTATATCAGTTCCTGTCTCTCTCAGCGTGTGCGTGCGTGCGTGCGTGCGTGCGTGTGCGTGCGTGTGCGTGCGTGTGCGTGTGTGTGTGCGTGTGTGTGTGTGTGTGGCGCGCGCGTGCTTCATCTCTATAATGATTTTGCACCTGGGCATAAAAATTTCATTTGTTGAGAAAGAAACGCCAGCTTCTTGCACGAAAAAAGAAGCAACAGACGCGAAAACCGAGCGCTATCTATAAGAAACGTGGTCCAAACTGCTCTCGCTCAAGTTTTCCATTTTCGTCCGGAAATTGAGCGGCTCTGTAATATTGTCGATTAGGAAGCGGGAGTAATAAAGCGAACCTGAGCAAAATTACGCTAAGCTTCTGACATGCGGGCAGCGCGGAAGAAAGGTACACAGTGCCGAAACTGCTGGCGTTCCCCCTCCCGCCCCAGTAAGTAAAATATTACCGAGGCACACGGTAATCATTTACCGGCTTGTTTGTTACGCCGGTAGCTTTTACGCTTCTACAACCTTCACGCTCTCTCAAACGAATTAGCGCCCCCGACTGCATTAGTTAACATTAAGCTCATTCTCTTCTCCTCTCGGCCGTCTTCCCTCTTTTCTCTCGCTTCCCATTTGCGCCCGCGCTTCTTCTTTTCCCAAGAGTCCCCACGGAGGGCTCCCCGCTTCCATCCTATTATTGATAAGCTTCCCCGTCAATCGAAGCTGCTTATTTATTGCGCTCTCAGCACCACTAGTATTGTTATCTCTGCAACCGCTTCGAGCGTGCAGTTCGTATTCGCCCGGACTAGTCCTTTAAACAGCTTATGATCCCTGACAAGAAAACCCTTTCCTGGCAAAGCGCAGTCCGTGCTCGCACCCCATCGAGGGTGCCTTTATTTTAATTTTTTCTTGGCCAGCGAACTTAAACATTGCCCACGGTGCTAAGATAAACATGACCCACCCTGGAATATGGTGGAATATTTTTTAAATGGTTAATTGAATGCAGAAAGTGTGCAGTCACATTTACTTTTGTGTACCGGCAGAAGAAACAAAATTAAAACAAAATTCTTGGCCAAAACGAGCCGAGTGACACACACACATAAAAGGAAATATATATATATACCACGAGAGAAGACTAGCCATCCTGGCGAGTCACGGTGACGACACGATAGAGGGATCGTAATACGGTTTAAGACGGCTGACGCGCACAGTCTCGCGACCACGACGCCGCAGATCGTCAGACAGCGTGAGAGGTTCGACCACATAGTTTACAGGAGATGTACAGGCGACGATCCGGTAGGGTCCGTGCCAGCAGCCAGCAGCTTAGACGAAAGACCGGGAACGTGAGGCGGAATCCACATCCAGACGAGGGAGCCGACACGGAAAGTGGTAGGGCTCAGGTCGGTGTCATGTCGATTCCTCTGGTGGGCTTAACCTTCCGTCGTGAAGGTACGGGCAAGTTGGCGGCATTCTTCAGCGTACCTGGCTACTTCTGATATGGGTCGATATTCAGAGGCGTCAGGTTGGTATGGCAATACTGTATCGAGCGTGCACGAGGGTTCTCGTCCATACAATAAAAGGAATGGTGAAAAGCCTGTGGTTGCTTGAGTCGTGGTATTGTAAGCGTAGGTGACAAAGGGGAGAACCATGTCCCAGTTGGAGTGGTCCGACGCGACGTATGCAGTGAGCATGTCGCCAAGAGTGCGATTGAAGCGCTCAGTTAATCCATTGGTTTGCGGATGGTACGCGGTTGATGTACGGTGGACGACGTGGCACTCGGCAAGCAGAGCTTCGACTACTTGGGAAAGAAAGACGCGTCCTCTGTCACTGAGGAGTTCTCGAGGAGCGCCATGTCGAAGCACGAAATTGCGCAGGATGAAGAAAGCAACCTCACGTGCTGTAGCGGCAGGAAGGGCGGCAGTCTCTGCATATCGGGTGAGATGGTCAACACCAACGATTATCCACCGGCTTCCAGACGTAGTGCATGGGAGTGGGCCGTAAAGGTCGATGCCGACCCGATCGAAAGGCCGCGCAGGGCAAAGTAAAGGCTGAAGAGCGCCGGTCGAGCGTTGCGGAGGAATCTTGCGTTGTTGGCATGCTTCGCAAGCACGGATATACTTTAGGACAAAGCTGTACATACCGCGCCAGTAGAAGCGTTGGCGCAACCTTGCGTAAGTTTTCAGCACGCCTGCGTGAGCACTCTGTGGGTCAGCATGAAAAGCAGCGCAGATGTCGGAGCGCATGTGACGAGGTATTACGAGAAGCCACTTGCGACCACCCGGTATATAGTTGCGGCGGTAGAGCCGGTTGTCTCGCACGGTAAAATGAGAGGCTTGACGGCGGAGCGCGCGGGAGGGCGGATTGGCGGTGGAATCCGACAGAAGGTCGAGAAGGGCAACAATCCACGGATCCTTCCGTTGCTCCGAATGCATGGACTCGACGTTGAGCGCTGAGATAGCGGTGTACTGCGCCGAGAGAGACGCTGTATCGGGGGGTAGAGGAGAGCGAGAAAGGGCGTCCGCGTCAGAATGCTTGCGGCCAGACCTGTACACCACTTGGATATCATACTCTTGAAGCCACAGGGCCCACCGACCGAGGCGGCCCGAGGGATCTTTCAAAGTCGACAACCAGCAAAGAGCGTGGTGGTCCGTGACGACATAAAACGGGTGGCCATAAAGGTAGGGTCGGAACTTGGCAAGAGCCCAGACTATAGCCAGGCACTCTTTCTCAGTGGTTGAATAGTTGGTCTCGGCCTTTGTGAGGGTTCGGCTCGCGTAGGCGACAACATACTCGTGATAGCCAGGCTTCCGTTGCGCGAGCCCCGCACCAAGGCCCACGCCGCTTGCATCAGTGTGCACCTCCGTAGGCGCCCGGGGATCGTAGTGCCGGAGAATCGGAGGAGCTGTGAGCAGCTGGCGTAGCGTCTGGAATGCGTCATCACATTCACGAGACCAGTGAGACATGTCGGTGCCAACGGGGAGAAGTCGCGTCAAAGGTGCGATAACGGTCGCGAAATTGCGCACAAAGCGACGAAAATAAGAACAAAGGCCGATGAAGCTCCGGAGGGTCTTCAGTGACGTCGGCTTAGGGAAGTCGGCGACAGCTCGAAGTTTCGCAGGATCAGGGAGGACGCCGTCTTTGGACACAACGTGGCCCAAGATAGTCAAGGTGCGAGCTGCAAAGCGACACTTTTTGATATTCAGCTGAAGACCAGCGTTCTTAAGACATGTCAAAACTTGGTGGAGACGTGAGAGGTGCGTCGAGAAGTCTGAAGAAAACACGACGATGTCATCCAGGTAGCATAGGCAAATGTTCCATTTGAGACCGCGAAGTATGTTATCCATCATGCGCTCGAAATTTGCGGGCGCATTACAGAGCCCGAATGGCATGACGGTAAATTCATATAGCCCATCAGGGGTGATAAACGCTGTCTTCGGTAGATCGCATTCGGCCATGGGAACCTGCCAGTAGCCAGATCGTAGGTCCAATGACGAGAAGTACTCAGCGCCTTGTAAACAATCGAGTGCATCGTCAATGCGGGGTAAAGGGTAGACGTCCTTCCGTGTGACTTTGTTTAGGCGGCGGTAATCGACACAGAAACGAATAGAACCATCTTTTTTTCGCATTAGCACAACTGGAGAAGACCACGGACTCTGGGATGGTTGAACGACGCCACGCTCGAGCATGTCATTCACTTGGTCGTTGATTATACGACGCTCCGCCGCTGAAACGCGATAGGGGCGTTGTCTGAGGGGAGAGTGGGACCCGGTGTCGATGTGGTGGGAAACACTGTTCGTACGACCCAAGGCGTGTTCCGTACAGTCGAACGAAGAACGGAAAGTATCTAGGAGAGACAGGAGTTGCTCGCGGTGCTCGAGGGAAAGGTTGGCGTCAACGCATGAATCAAAGACTTCGGTAGCCAATCGGGAGCTTTTCGGAAATGGTGTCATGGCGTCGAGCGAAAGGCCAGAAGAGGATCCAGGCACGTCCAAACACTCAGACATGTCAATAGGTTCGACACAGCCGAGGCACTCGTCGCGAAGCAGAGTCAGCGGGTATTGGAACGGGTTGTACACTAGCATAATTGTTGTACCAGCGGCTACGTCAAGAACGCCGAATGGAAGTGGTAGAGATTTGCGGTGAAGAAAAACAGATGAAGGCGTGAACAGTACCGAGGCGTCGGGCGCCGATGGACACAACAAAGTGACTGGTGTTGAAGTGCTTGGTGGCAGATCAGCATCGGCGGCGACAATTATCTTTAAGGGGGCGGGAGAGGCGGCAGGTAGAGTGGTGTTAACGACCGACAGAGCAACTTCGGCACGGGCACAGTCAATGACGGCACGGTGGCGCGACAGAAAGTCCCATCCCAGGATGACATCATGGGAGCAGGAAGGCAGAACAAGGAACTCAATTGTGTAAACTACGTCCTGAATAACGATCCTAGCGGTGCATGCGGCTGAAGGTTCGATGGGCTCCGTGGTGGCAGTACGAAGTACAAGGCCAGAAAGTGATGTGGTGACCTTCCTAATCTGACGGCAAAGAGTCTCACGTATGACGGAAACCGCAGCGCCCGTGTCGATGAGTGCGAATGTAGCGGCTCCTTCAACCTGTATTTCTATAATGTTTTGCGGCGATAGCGGAGGTCTTGGGCATTTCGACAAGCGTGCAGCTCTTGCCTCCGAAGCTGCAGCATTTAGTTTCCCTCGTTGGAAGGCGGGCGACGACGCATCGGCGATATCGAACGGCGACGCGGTGATGGTGAACGACGGGGGCTGAAGTTCTGACGACCGGTCCAGAAGTTCGGCGATGGGTTCGAATCAGCATGCTGGTGGGATGCAGGTACCTGTGGCTCAACGACGACGTCCTGACGCGGCAGGCGACGGCGACAAAAGCGCGCCACATGTCCCGCGATACCGCACGAGAAGTATATCGGCCGATTGTCCCGCGTGCGCCAGGGATCTTGTGGCCGGAAGTACTGAGGGGGCATTTGAGGGACAGGGAGAAGCGCTGGGCGCGGTGGCGGCGCCGAGTAGGGGAGTGTCGCTGGTCTAGGACGCGACACGACTTCAGCGTACGTCAAAGGTGCAGCAATCTGAGCTGGTGCAGCAATCTGTTGGACTGGTGGAAGGGCCTCTGCAACCTGCTCGCGGATGGCCTGCTGCACGGCCGAGGACAAAGGTTGGACAGGCTCCTGGGTGAGAGGGAGCAGCGAGAGCTGGCGGGCCACCTCTTCACGAATGAAGGCTTTGATCTGAGGCAGCAGAGACCCGTCATCAGCCTGTCCGTGAGCAGTCACCAAACTGGAAAGGGAGTCCACTTGAGGAACAGTTTGGCGGGCGAGCGCTCGTTGCCGGCGTAATTCATCGAAGCTTTGGCAATATGTGACTACGGCTGCAACGGTGGTAGGATTCTTGGCCATGAGCATCTGAAAAGCATCGTCTTCAATGCCTTTGAGGATTTCTTTAATCTTATCTTCCTCAGTCATCGTTCGGCTCACGCGGTTGCAGAGATCTATGGCGTCCTCGATGTAGCTAGTGAAAGTCTCGCCCGGCTGTTGCGCTCGGTGGCGAAGGCGCTGTTCAGCGCGAAGCTTTCGCACCGCAGGACGGCCAAATACCTCCGCGAATGCAGTCTTAAAGTCATTCCATGTCGCAATGGTGGCTTCATGGTTGCGGAACCAGAGGTGGGCGACACCCGCAAGATAAAAAATAACCTTGGTGAGCTTTGTCCGATCGTCCCATTTATTGTGGTTGCTCACCCGTTCGTACGACGAAAGCCAGTCGTCGACGTCGGTATCAGCGGTGCCACTGAACACAGCCGGGTCTCGTTCACGAACGGCACCACAGGTGACTTGCACAGTTGACGAAGTGGGTCGCTCACCGGCGTCGTCTGGCATGGTCGTGGGGGTAGCGAAGGGCAGAGTGCGGCTGCGGAGTTCCAGGGCGAGTTGGTAGGATAGTTAGTATACCCAGCACCTCCACCAAATGATATGGGGTTTATTGGCGTTTAATCCCGTTAGGTCCAGCTCAAAGAGCACCCGAGCAGTTCCAGCCAAACGCCAGCGCGAGGCAAAACCAGACCAGCGACACCGATCCTTTCGTCTTTCTCTTCCTCACTTCAGGAGCCATGCGACCACAGCGACGCTTGTGCTAACTTCGTCATTACAATATATATATATATATATATATATATATATATATATATATATTATTGTCCAGTCATTATAATTCCGGTTTTGGTTACAAAAATTAGTCACGGCTAAGGTGGTGCAATTACGGCGTACAAATTTCTCCCCATGGTGCACCTATACCTTTTGTTCGTGTTTGAATCTTGTTGTGAATTTCAGGCGTCTTCTGCGCGCCGCCGACTTCATCCATAAAAATAACTGGACTAAAGCAATGTGATGCGTTGCTCTCATATCCTAGTATAGACGACACGCTGTTCACGATAATTGATTCCTTCAATTTGGTGGTTTGAAGCTTTTTTTTTTTCATTGAATTCAAAGCTAAATTGTTGGCTGGGAAGAAGTTCTGTGGTACTAATTGTTCTCTGAAACAGTTTGGCCCCTGATGGGAAGGCTGAAAAGACACCGACAATCAGTTTGTACTATTAGATCATTCTTTTAATCTCTGATCGCATTTCTTCGGCAATAAAAGAAAAGTTGGTTTATATTAGAAGATAACAAATGCCGGACTTCGCCGCTTAAGCTTCTCGACCATTCAACGGCACCGATGGCGTCACTGTGAAGTCTCGCATTTTTACTATAATTTGGCGGACCATTTTCGTGCAGTACAAGTTAGCAAAAACAGCCGGCTTTGTTTCTGCTTACTTTCTAAAGCAATACAATCTTTATTGGTAATAAGTCTCAAAGCCCGGCGTCACTACTCTCAAAACCTATGGTGTCACCGAAATCAGGCGTTGGAATTTCAAGCTAGCGTCGGCACCAATTTTCTGAATTTCCACCAAATCGCGGTTGACGTTACGAATAACTTATTCAGTGTTCCGAAAGGTTTATCTTCAGTCTCCATTTAAGTTACATGTCACGATTGTGCCCGACAGGCGATGTGTTGATTGCGATAGCAAATTATTAGACAGCTATAGGAAATAAGGTTAGTAGATTTATCAGCTGCATAAACAGCTGGAAATATTCGCTAAATCAATAAGCACGTTGTCACGCGCGCAAGGGCAAACACGAACACATATCACTCGACGATCACGGACTCTCACTGTCGGAACGCTGGCGTGATTAAGAGCGACAGCAGCGGTGAGCAAATTCCCCTTCGCGCCGCCTGTTGCTTCAACGCGAACTAGGCGCGCGATAACACAGCGCTACGAAGCCATCAGCTATCTCAGGTCGGCTAAACTTCGAACCCATCGCAGATTGCCTCAAAAATAGGACGCGCTCCGCCACCGCAGCTGGAGTATTAGAAGAGATGCGCACTGACCTGCCCCCTTCCTTGCGCGCGTGAGAACACACCGCCGAGCCAAGCCACCATCCTTCTCGGCTCACCCTCGCAAGCTTTCGCTCGCACCTACGGCATCCAGCGCACGGCCGCGATGTTATCGCACTTTGACTTTATACGGAACATCATACGCCGACGACGATGGTGGAAATTCGCCTGCAGTGGCCTATGTAATTTCTATCGCAATAAAACAGCAAGAAATGTCGGCAATTTAAAGGCTGAAACATCAGATCACACTAAGACAGCAAACTTGTCATTTTTATTCGATTAGTTTCACTAATCGTATTGCGCATTTTAAGTCATTTTAATTTTTTCTTTACGTGTCGCATCATATACTCATCAGAACGTATGAAACGGGGACGTCTCAAATGCAGTATACAGTGGAGGTAATGATGCTAAACGCGGCCTATTCTTGGTTTATCGCAAAAACAACTACATTCCGCTTTCCGCTCCTAGCATTTGATCTCGAAAATAGATACGTCGTTATGAATACCCGTTAGTTTTAACGAATGTCTAGTCGAGCCCAAACGAAATGACGAACAGTCGGCGAAGAAGGGGAATTCCAGCCTCAGCCCTGAGCTGCTTTTATAATGGTGATTGGTGACATGAGAGGAAAAAAAGAAACACCATGACGTGTAAGCACTAGTATATCTGGTGGGCTTAGTTTAATCAGAAACCAGGAAGTAATAAATATACGCTTTGGACAGTTGAAATACGAATAAATAACATTTTGAGAGGTGTCCTGTTAAGATTAACGAGTGTAAATAGGAAAAGAAAGCGATGACTAGAAGCCTGTGTCTTGTCGAAGGTTGAGAAAAGAAAAAGAATTGGGTGGAACGTAATGCCTGTTACATTACAAAAAAAAATGAGCGATGAGTAAAAAAATTACTGAGAAATAAGTGAAAGAAAAGACTTTAAAAGAGGAAAATAAAAAAAGAACAATAAGGAATATGGTTAGCTATGTTACGAGTCTTATGACCATGAATAGGACTGCAGAAGTTAAGCACTGCTGTTAACATTATCATTAGTATGAAAAATATATCTCCGAGCTCCCTTTGAAATATTATTGTCTGTTCATTGCAATGCGTTGAAATTGTGGATGGGATATGGCTCTCCATTTGTTCGGCCTCTGGAAGAACGAAAGTGCGACTGTAGAATATAATGTTGAAGTTTTTTCCCAAGTCGTAGCCTGACCGGTTAAGATATTCAGAGACCCCATGGTGAAGGTGTCTCTTGGCGGAGTGTTGTTTTTATACCTCTGGCTATTGCTGTGAAATCTCCAGTGTATCGCTCAGGCGTCCCGCCTTGTTCGGTGGCGATGGACGTGGACCGCCCAGGGCGTCTGCCGGGTCCGGCGGCGTCAGCGACGGCCGCCTCCAGGAAGCGGATCGGGCTACACACTGACAGCGACAGCGAAGGCACCCATATCTACTCGCTCAGCAGCGAGGACCCTTCCGACGACGAAGGCTTCGAACTTGTGCGGAGCCGCAAGGCGGAGAGAAGGAACACCAGGTCCTCTTCGTCCTCCAGTATGCAAACTGTTGAACCCATGCGGAACTCCGACGCCAACACCATTCTGTTTATGCCTGTGATACCCGACGGTAACATGAAGCGGCTTAACAGGCAATCTGTCTCGATGCTGCTGGAGACCATGGTGCCAAATGAAATCACGGACATTAGAGTGAACACCCGCAAAAATGTACTGGCGGTTGATGTTCTGCATGCGGGTGCTCTGAGCACCCTACGCAAGGTAACAGATCTTGATGGCATGCAGGTGCGCCCTCACATACCACTGGGCTCTGATGTCATCACCGGTGTAATATATGATGTAGACTTGGCCATCGTCAACAATGACTTGCCGATTCCGGTTAAAGCAGCGAGTGATCGTGACGTCATTGTTGATGTCTACCGCCTGGGCAACTCACGTTGCGTGAAGATTGTTTTCAAGGGCAACTGCCTCCCGTCTCACGTTAAGGTCGGCCACTTTCGGCATCCTGTCCGGCCTTTTATTCCGAAGCCTCTACCGTGCCGCAAATGCATGAAGATCGGACACGTGAGCAGCGTCTGTGAGAACGAGACAGTGTGCCCCCGCTGCGCTGAACCACACGCCGCGGATAAATGTGCCGCCACTGTCATGAAATGTCCAAACTGCCACGGATCTCATGAGGCCTCATCGAAAGACTGCCCCAAGATTAAGAAGGAAATGGCTATCTTAAAAGAGATGGCAAGAGATCATTCCTCTCATCGAGAAGCCGCTGCTAAAATCAGGAAGCGACGCTCCCGTCGCCGACGTTCTTCAAGAAAAGCTTCTGCGTCGGTGATGCGTATGCCATGCCCACAGTCACCTCCTCCACTGCCACCCAGGCCATTGACATCAGAAAGGCCTACAAAGGACAAGGGCACCGGGAAGAATACGGACACCGAAGCCTGGCCTGCGTTGCCAAAGCGGCACCACCAGCAGAATCGCTGCACGCCGATGGAAGTCGACCCTCTCGGGCATCTCCTGCCGGTGAATTGACTGAACAGGATCGGCAAGTGGTTATAATGGTGCGATCACTAATGAATACGATTGGCATGCTACTGAAAAAGCTGCAGACACCAACAGCTGAAAGCGCATTGCAAATACTGGATGCACTGAATCCAGTATTTGCAAGCCTCCTATAAGCACCATGGCTCACCCAGTACTTTCTTTTCGCACTGAAGTTAGAAGTGCGACGATTTTTCAATGGGATGCCAGAGGCTTGAAGTCCCGCATCTCGGATTTGTGCCAATTTGTCTTGAAGAATCGGTTCCCTATACTTGTTATTTGTGAACCGAACGTATCAAAGCCCTACAGACTATCTGGTTACGAAGCGTTTGCTTCTTCCACGTGCGAGGAACGGAGCAACGTTCTCATTTACATCCGCACGGACTTGAACTGTTTCGCATGCCATTCAGCCTCATGACTACAACCAATCGTATGCCTCCGCGTCAAAAAGAACAAAATGGCATTTACTCTTATTGGTTGTTACATCACCCCATCAAGGCGGTTTGACCCTGAAAGACTGAAATACATATTAAAGGAAACTGATGGCCCCTGGGTCATCACTGGGGACTTCAATGTGCACCACTTGCTTTGGGGAAGCACCAAGATAAACTCCACGGGAAGGAATGTTGCGTCGTTTGCCTCTGATTATGACCTCTGCATTATGAACGATGGTAGCCCGACGTATCTGCGGAGTCCTACGTATAGCAGCTGCCTGGACTTGACTTTGGTGTCACGCAACTTCACATCACATGTTAAATGGTTTTGCGACATCGAGACTCATGGGAGTCTCGATGTCCTAACGTACCTAACGATTAATGGACTCACTCGGTCTTTCTCTCGGGGTATCTTGAAGAGCACTGACTGGACTATGTTTACGTCGCTTATGGAAGAAGCATGTGGGGGAGATTTCGCCGGCGACATCGCCGACACCATCGCAGAAGCACTTAAAGTTTCCAAGTGTTCATCATCATTGTCATCAAGCCGAACGGATTTCGACATTGAACTTGAAAGACTTCGAGCGATTCCACGGCGTGCAAAACGACGATACAGACGCACTAAATCAATTTATGATCTGAGAGACGCACGTCGCGTTCAGAAGAAAATTCAGCGTCGCATAGACAAACTAGAGAGAGAACGATGGAAGACATTCTGCGAGTCACTGGACCCTCGCAAGCCGCTTTCACATATCTGGAGGACAGTACGTGGTCTTCGTTCATCCCCACAACAACGACACCCATTTGCAGCTTTGGCCCTCCATCTTGGCCAAACAGAGCTTGGTGTGGCGGAGGAATTCTGTGCGAGAGTCACTGGCGAGCCTGTCAACATCAACGTTGATGTAAGTGGCCTCCCAGCGGCTAAGGTACCGGAAATGGACGTGTCATTTACCATGGAAGAACTCGAGGCTGCCCTGGCAGTCTCTAAACGATCATCCTCTCCAGGCCCTGACGGCGTCACCTATTCTGCCCTGGGACACCTTGGACAAAAGGCAAGAAGAGCGCTTCTGAACAGCTTTAACAACTCATGGCATAGAGGTACAGTTCCCCGGCAATGGAAGTTAAGTCGGCTGGTACCATTACTAAAGCGTGGAAAATCTCCGTTGGACTTGGCGGCATATCGCCCTATTGCTCTTGCCAGCTGCATCGGCAAGGTTATGGAAAGGATGGTCCTTGCACGTCTAGAATGGTATCTCGAGCGTTACAATATCTACCCCGCTTCCATGGCAGGCTTTCGTAGGGGTCGTTCTTCAATGGACAGCGTCATTGACCTCACGATATTTGTGCAGCAGGAGAAAAGCCGTAAGCGCATATCAGTTGCGCTCTTTCTCGACGTGAAAGGCGCGTATGACAACGTTGCACATGAAGCCATCGTCACCTCCCTGGAGACTATTGGAATCGACGGCCGCATGCTTCGTTGGTTATCCGACTACATAACTCGCCGGTCGTTTTTTGTGCAAACAGAAGACGGCCCCACAGCTGAACATTACACGTACTGCGGCGTGCCTCAGGGAGGAGTATTGAGTCCGACGTTGTTCAATGTGACACTCATTGGACTAGCTGACATTTTACCTAAGACAATCTGCCTCTCGATATACGCAGATGACATCTGCCTTTGGACTTCTGCAGTTACTCGGCCTCAGGTGCGTGCGCGTTTGCAACGGGCAGCAACCTTGACATCAGCATATTTTCAAGCACAATGCTTGACTGTATCAACCGAGAAATGTGCATTGGTGGCATTCACTCGAAAACTTATGACGCCATACCCAGTTTCTATTAATGGACACACTATTGCCTACGGAAAGACCCATCGATTTTTAGGTGTAATAATCGACCGCAATCTTTCCTGGAGCCCTCATTGCACGTACCTGAAGAAAAAACTGTCGTCGATTGCCCAGGTACCGAGATTCATGTGCGGGAAAACATGGGGCACATCTGTACGCTCCATGCTTCAGTTGTACAGAGCTCTATTTCTAGGATACCTACGCTACAGCCTTCCAGTGTTGTCCAATACGTGCAAGTCAAATGTTCGCTCGTTGGAGAGCTTACATGGCCAAGCATAGCGCACTTGCTTAGGACTTCCTCGCGGTGCGTCAACACCTGCAACAATCGTCCTCGCCAAAGATCATCCGATCCAAACATACGTTGCAGTGGATTGTCTCAGGGCGCATATCTGTCATCTTTCCCGCGTCCCCGATCATCACTTGGCGTTTTTGCCTTTGAAGAGACCTCGTTCCACGTTTTCTGAAGTTATCGTCACCAATCAAGATTGCCTTCCATCAGGATACACCCCAGCAGCAAGGCCTTCATTCCCCTTGTGGTGCCTGCAACAGCCTCAGGTGCGCCTAAGTATTCCGGGCGTAAAGAAGAAGGCCAATCACCCAAGAATAGCTCTGCAACAGATGACGCTGCTATTAATGAATGAGACCTACTGGGACCGAATACACATCTATACCGTTGGTTCCGTCTCATCTACCAGTTCTTCAGGTGCCGTTGTCATTCCGGCTACGAAAACCAGACTCAAGTTCAAACTGTCACACGTCACAACATCAACGGCGGCAGAGCTTGCTGCCCTGCGGGCTGCTGTACAATACCTCCTACAAGAGACACCTCAGAAATGGGTCATATTTTGTGATTCTAAGGCAGCACTTCAGAGTCTGCATTTTGCCATTTATCACAGGACTCATGAGCAGCTGGTATATGAGATAAGAGAAGACCACCATCAAGCTATCGCTAGAGGGCATGAAATTGTATTTCAGTGGCTACCGGGACATACCAGCATTGCTGGTAATGACCTCGCCGACGAAGCCACCCGGTCTGCTCATCTGGAAGGCCGACCAGTCCCAATCCCCTTATCCAGGACCGACGCTGCAGGAAAACTTCTTTTCGTGGCTAAAGTTATGACACACAAATATTGGTCTTCTCTTAACCCGAAGTGCCATCTCCATAAAATTGACCCATCCTTGAAGCTTCAAATGCCATCAAACATTTCCCGCTCTGAGGCGACAGTATTGTGCCGCCTCTGGCTCCGGGTGGCATTTACAAAGGCCTGCTCGTTCCGCATTAGAATGGGGGATACGCCCATGTGTGACTCTTGTGGAACCAGAGAAACAATTGAACATGTCTTATGTCTCTGTCCCCAGTTCGACGTCGAGCGTGAAGCCCTCCGGACAGCATTGAACCGGCTGGATTTTCGACCATTTTCGGAAATGAAGATCCTTGGACCATGGCCGTATGCGTCGATGGCACAGAAAGCCACGAAAGCCTTGTTGCACTATCTCAAGTCGACAGGTCTTGACGACCGTCTGTAGACTTCGTGCGAAGCTTCAGATGTGCGCGAAACTGTGCTATCTCTATTTCCTTTCTCTCTCTTTTCATCCCTATACCCCCTTTCCCCAGTGCAGGGTAGCAAACCGGACGTGCGTCTTGTTAACCTCCCTGCCTTTCCTCTCTTCTATTTCTCTCTCTCTCTCCATGGAGAACCTTATTGGCTGTATCCATACGATGCTCCGTTAATCAAAGATTCATTCGCTGTACTGTTTCGCCGGTATATTGTATGTGACAGAAGGAACATCGCCGCACATCAATGACGTCAGGGTAATGACCGGTAAAGTTAATTCATTTCATTTCGTGCCTTTTTCTGCGCCTACGAGTGACAGCTAATCTTCTCCCGCTTCGACGCGACATTGCTCTAACGCCTTTGGCCGGGAGTGGCGTTTACGAATGCTCGTCGGGTTGACCTCCCTGCTTTTCCTGTCCTCGCTTTCTCTCTCTTTGAAGATGCTTGCAAGTCTTACGCCTGAAGCGAGAATTCTTACGTTGGTGGTACGGGCTAAAGTTTGGATTCTGCGTGCACTAACAGGGAGGGGTCTTTAAAGTTTAGATTACAGTGATCAGTTGCCCTTAATACCTACGAGAGCATTTTCCTAAACCGCCGATTGTTTGATACCATTGAACAGTAGTTGCGTAGAATGGTTTTTGTGCTTGGGATGGCGTTAGCGTATTTTGTTTTAAGGACTATAGGCCGCTGTATTTCTGCTTTACACTATTTTCTAGCCAATGCCGACCTCCTTTCTAATTTAGACGCCTCATGACAGGACTTATTCAGAGAGATTTTGACACCTTGAGAACCTCTTGATAACCCTTAAAATGATTTTTCACTCGTTTTAAAGCTGTCCGATACATTATATTTGCTTCTTCCTGTTTACAAGTAAAAAGTCCAGCAGGTTGGTAAACTGCCTGCACGTCACTTTTCTTTTCCGCTTGCCGCTGCCACTAAGAAAGCACCTGCTGCAAACTCAACCATTCAGCCCCCCACCCTCCTTTTTACTCTAGGCTATTACCTCCCTAATGAACACTGACGCTTACCTAACCTAACCCGCTTAAGATCCTGGCACTAAGGGAAACGAGTTATAAGTGTAAACACTGCCAAGGACAGCAGCCATTGGCCTGACGAAGACAAGTGCCCTTGTCGAAACGTATTGGTTTCACGTTTCGTTGCTCACCCACTGTTGATCATTTCAGGTTAAAATCTCCCGGTTGCATCTTCCTGTGACCCCTTTGTCTTGTTCGGATATAACCCAAATGATAGGCGCTTTGCGAGATCTCGTTAGATTATCTTGGGGCCGAACAACAGGAAAAACCTGACATATTGTCGCGCGAAATGTTTACAGCTCACGTACGTATGCGTCATTATCGCAGACAACGTTAAAATGGCAATTTCTTGAAATGCCTCAAGATGCGAACATACGTGCTCGTTTCGAAATACAGTTGCTATGCGAAGTCGGCGTGCAGTAAGCATCTTCTTTTCGTCCTCGTTCTGCTTGGCGCTCTTCAAATCATAATATGGTGCATTCAGTCAGTAACTGCCTGCACTAAGTGACACTACAAACCAAAATCTCCCTGTCACCGCGATGACTTATAGCAACTGTAGTCAAAATCACACGAAAACATAACAAGGCAGCTATATTGAAGTCTGACATAGATGCTCATTTTATTAACTGTGCAAGCAGGAAGCCAAGCGTAAGTCTCTCTCTCTAGGGCGCGTGCGCATTCTGTGTGTGTGCGTGCGTCTTTATTGACCCTTTTCGCGGCGCTTCCGTGGGCGCTGCCATGTTTGATCACGTGGTGACGCGTCCATTGCTTGCCTCAGCCGCCTCCATTGCCTCCGCATTTACAATGCAAGCGCGTGATGCCGGTGCGGCACAGCAAACCTCCGTTTCGACGCATATCGTAGACGGTGACTGTGTACACGACACGAAGCTTTGGCCACAGCTTTAGAGGACATGCAAGTGCTTTTAGAGCTCATTACGCCTTGTCCAAATGGGGCGAGCAGCGTATACGGAGCTTGTACTAAAAGCGGGGCTAGAAATGTATTCCAAGCTGTCCGAACTTTCCGCTTATGAATTAAATCGGAATCAGTGTGCTCTGCGTTCTTTATTTGGCAAACAGTTTGAACCAGCGGCTTGCCATATTTCTGACTCAGTAAAGTTACTCGGTGCGGCCACTATCTGATTGTTTATTTTCAGCGTAATCACTCGTGGGTGTGCTCTGGTGCGATAAATTTGTTCTTGCTGCGCACAAAGTCTTGGAATTTAAATGTTCTGTACTTTGCGGTACCTCGTAGCATGGTTCCAAGGGACCATGCTACGAGGTACTCGCTTACTCTGCGGACTGTCACGAAACATTGAGCTTCCAACATATTCGTGTCTTGTCGGTGTAGTCGCCGTCACTCATGCTACGGCACATTGATTCAAGTGTGCGCCTATTCACTCACACGTTGGCGATAGGGTGGGTGTAACTTTTTGTGCGAGTAAGGGTGGATGTGTGTAGATAACGTGCGGGAAACTTACTATGCCAGTAAGTGGCACTACTTCATTTTGTAACGAGCGGTACTCACTCCCAAGTGCCGACGTTCCGGAGTTGTAGTCCTTTCTTTGGAGGTTAGCTAAACAGCGCAGGCGAATGAATTATATTTTTTTATCCTTGAGGAAAGCCGTGCATCGCGAAGGGCGGCAACACGGGCAGTCCTTAAGTAGCAGCGGCGACACAGGTTCATTCATTCATTAATATGTGAATCACTATTTTTGCAGCGAACTAGCGCGCACACGTGGTGGTGGTGGTGGTGAATTGTAGCAACAGGCGGGTTTAGCCTGGCGATCAAGGCCGGCAATTGCTCCGCCTGAGCGTCTCTTACAATATCGCTGAATGGTTTCACCATATGTCCATCAAACCAGTCTCTCTTAAGAATTCCATAAGGAGACGTGAAGTTTCTGTGCGGGCTATAACTGATCCCTCGGGAAATACAAGGTGTTGCAGGCACGCATGCGGAAGGTCCTTTTTTTGTAGATTCTCCAGGAGAGCGTCCCTTTCAACTTGGAATTGCTGGCATGACCACAGAAAGTGTTCAATATCTCCTGTCTCGTCACATGCCGTACAGTTTGGAGAATTGATTCGTCCCGTCTTAAATAACCAGGCCGGTGTACTAGCAGATCCTGTCCTGATTCGATATAAAAGTGATGCTTCCTCTCGATGAAATCGCTTGGTTACGCAGGGCATATGTGGTGGAACTCAAAGCGACCCAAAGTGATTTCGAATGTCCGATTTTTTCACTTGATTACTCTTTGGAGCCTTGATTTTGGGAGGATGATACAGCGCTGCGTATGCAAGCGCATCAGTTTTTTCGTTGCCACTAATACCAATGTGGGAGGGAATCCACTGAAACTTTACCGTGAAGCCTTTGTTCTTGAGTTCTTTCACAAGGGCTAGGGATTTGCGTGGGAACTTGGTGGATGGCAGACCGCGGTATAGTTGTTGTAAAGCGGCCTTTGAGTCCGTAAGGACAACCACCTTCTGCGAAGGCAGAGTCTTTAGTTTGCGCAGAGCAGAAGCTATTGCTACGCCTTCCACAACTGTCGACGAGGCCATACAGTCCAGACGGCCAGACCATGTGTATTTCAGAGAGGGAATACAGAATGCGGCTG
Organism: Dermacentor silvarum; assembly: GCF_013339745.2. Lineage (NCBI taxonomy): Eukaryota > Metazoa > Arthropoda > Arachnida > Ixodida > Ixodidae > Dermacentor > Dermacentor silvarum. The sequence goes on along the minus strand of NC_051154.1, from coordinate 181,135,025 downwards.
CACAGCGGTCTTCGTCTACTTTGACAGAGCCATCTGTGTATACTTGTAGATGGTTTGTGTAACTCGTGTGCAAATGTTGTAGGACTAATGACTTGGCTTCTGCAGATGGAATGCAGCTCTTTGACTGCAATCGTGGTATACTTAAGTCGCATGCGATGTCCTCAAATGTCCAGGGCGGTTCTATCTTTTCCCTCTGTCTCGAGCAGCGCAATCCTAAGACGCGAAGTGTGTTCAGTGCTGCATAAAAATGTGACCGTGGCCTGTTACTTATACGTCTTAACAGGGCTTTGCCGGGCGTAGACTCACTCAATCGTAGTAAGTGGATCTTGAGACTCTGGGAAGCCTGAAGTCGCAGAGGGCGTGACTCAGCTTCGTAGAGCACTTTCTTGTTCGACGCTGGCTGAGGGACTCGAAGGCAAAGTCGAATACCTTTTCTGTGGATGGCTTCTAAGCGCTCGTATTGGCTATCTGACGATGACATCAGGGGTAGCTGGTACAGGATCCGATTGGTAACCAACGCTGTATGTAGCCGTAGCATCGACGTCGGGTGGTTGCCCCAGCGTATGCCAGCGACTCTCTTGAGCACATCTAGCCTCTGTGACGATGACGCCACAACGTGGTCAACAGCGCGGCGCCAGATTAGCCTGTGGTCCAAGGTAACGCCAAGAAATCGGACGTTGGTGACTTGTCGAATGTGGTATCCGTCCATATTCAGCTTCAAGCGTGTAGATTTTCTTTTAACTCCAGGAAATAGTATGAATGATGATTGCTCTGCTGATAGTGATAGTCCAAGCATTGCCAAGTGGCCCTGAATGGCATTTACTGCTCCCTAGGCTATTCGTGCGAGGCGCCGATGCTGGTAGCCGGAGACCCATATGCAGATATCATCGGCATATATAGATATCTTCACTGGTGTTCGATGGTTTAGTACTCTTGGGAGGCTAGCCATGGCGATGTTAAACAATAAGAGAGATAAAACACTCCCCTGTGGCACGCCACGAAATATGCCTATTTCATCGCTCAAAGTGTTACCAAGACGGACTCTGATACGGCGATCATTGAGAAACGTATGCATAAAGTGCAAGAGATGACCCGTGACGCCTATAACTTGTAACTGGCTGATGATGGCTGTTGGAGACACGTAGTCGTAAGCCTTGGAAATATCCATAAAAACAGCAAGCGTTGACAGGCCATCCGCACTGTAATGTTCTATGTGGCTTAGCAGGTCTAGCACATTGTCTCGAGCACTTAAACGCTGGCGAAAACCAGTCATGCACGGCGGTAGTTTTCGACCCTGTTCGACAGACCAAGTGAGTCGTGTGCACATCATCTTCTCCATTAGCTTCGCTGCACAGGAGGTCAGCGATACCGGTCTGTATGAGTCCAGAGCTGCAGGATTCTTTCCAGGCTTCAGAACCGGTACCACCCATGCTACCTTCCATAAATGTGGGATATCCCCTCTAGCCCACACTGTGTTAAAAAATGCCAGCAAGTCACGTCGTTGCTCAATCGGTAGGTTCGTCATCATCTGATTACTTATGCGGTCAGGTCCCACCACACAGCGACGTCGGAGGCTGCTCATAGCTAGCTCCATCTCTCTCAGTGTAAAAGGAGCATCCGTCGGAGACGACGATAGCGGCGGAGGCGGGTTGGTTGTGCCGGCTGACCTTCCAGAAGAGTATACTTGGGCAAAGGCATGCGCAAGACAATCGAGCGTCTTGCCTAACTTCAATGCTAGGGCTTCAAATGGCTTGTTTGGTCGAAAGTTTCTAGCAAGGTTATTAACGACCCACCATAACCTTGGAACTGGCGTGAAGACCGATAGGCTTGCACAAAATGCTGCCCATTGATCTATTCTTAGTTTCTTCGTGTAACGTCGAATCACCGCGTTAATTCTGTTGTATACTGTCTTCATTGGTGGGTCGCCCTTCGTCCTCATCAGCCTCCGTTCCGCTCTTCTGCGAGCAGCGCATAGATTTTTTAGCTTTAGATCCGGAGCGGGAAAGTGGTCGGGTAGCTTCAGCTCAGCGGTAGCTAATCTCTTGCTACGTAGCATGTCCGCGAACAGGTCTCCAGATGATTCACTTAGGCCGTCCCTGTATGTATCACAATGCGTCACAGGACAGGATTTTCGGCCGTAGGTTCTGTATCCAGCAATGTTGACGAAGACAGGAAAATGGTCACTACCCATTCTATCTTTACTCGTCGTTGACGATGCGAGGATGTCTGCTGAGTATAATGTCAAGGTCTTCCCTTTATCGTTACACATTTTTCAGTATGAATTGGGCACAGTGCATTAGCGCACACCCAATTGCATTTTCGACAGCTGATCGCACAGTAGCAGGGCAGAAGCAGTAATGGTTTCATATTCATGCGCATTCGCTGAGGCAACGTATGGCGCGCGGCCAAAAGCGCCATCTCGTTCCGCTAGAGCAAACTGCTCCGCGAAAGGGTCAATACCTTGTTCTCATACGTCGTGCTTGTGCGTGTGTGTGTGTGTGTGTGTGTGTGTGTGTGTGTGTGTGTGTGTGTGTGTGTGTGTGTGTGTGTGTGTGTGTGTGTGTGTGTGTGTGTGTGTGTGTGTGCGTGTGTGTGTGTGTGTGTGTGTGTGTGTGTGGTGTGTGTGTGTGTGTGTGCGTGTGTGTGTGTGTGTGTGTGTGTGTGTGTGTGTGTGCGTGTGTGTGTGTGTGTGCGTGTGTGTGTGTGTGTGTGTGTGTGTGCGTGTGTGTGTGTGTGTGTGTGTGTGTGTGTGTGTGTGTGTGTGTGTGTGTGTGTGTGTGTGTGTGTGTGTGTGTGTGTGTGTGTGTGTGTGTGTGTGTGTGTGTGTGTGTGTGTGTGTCCTTATACGTTCTCCTATAGGCCCTTGTACATTGTCTTATACAATGGCAGGCTGCATGCAGCTTCTGCACGTATTTGCAACCTCTCTCGAAAGATTTCAAGTCGCAGCGCGTGGTGGTAACCGCGACTATAGCTCTGGATCCGAACGGAACCGCCTTGCAATCTTCCCCAACGGTGTCGCGGAACCCTTTCCGCGTACATCGGGCTGTTTTTGGGTGCAGATAAGGGCGCTGTGCCGCGCGCGTCGCTATGGAGATTAACGGTAGCGCATTGGGCCGTGTGCCGCGAACGCTCCCCTGCGGCACTGCATCGGTGCGGTGTGCCACCGTTTCTAGAGACGTGATCGCACGGCTAATCCCTACGGCAAGCATGTAGCATGCCTGAAGGCACTCTCCGCTGAGTGCTTTCCTTCCTTCGATTTTTTACTTTAGTTTCGATACTAGGCGGTTCGATTCCGCTTGTTAGTGAAACAAACGCTACGAGCATGGCAGACTCGCTTCCTCGTCTGCTGCACAGGCAATGGTGAAAGAGTTGAGCGGTGCCCTGAGAACTTTTTAAAAACAAACAAACGACAACTGTTCCGACAATCTTACGAGAATATTTCGCAGCGCGTAATGAGCTCTGGCGCATAACAAGTATTTCCCTGAATTCAGAACTTTCTGTTAACTCCTTCGGTCACGTGTGCGCATTTGTGTACGCAACTTGTTTTTGCCAGTTCTGTCAAGCAGCGGCAAGATAAGAAAAAAAAAACTACTGATACTGAACTAAAAAGATACAAATTAGACCCACTGCGTACTTAGTGTGGCTTCATTTTGTTTCTATGTCCTACGTACTACTGCACACTACCACTTTGCTGGAGGCACGGTCGCGTTTGACGGGATGTTCGACGTGCCGCATTCCATCAACAATGGCTAAAGTATAGTTTTTGTTTTCCCCACTTACGAAAATTGACTTGCGCATGTGCTCCGACCTAGTGGCTCGATTATTTTAGTAAAAATACGCAACACAAAAAAACCATACAATAAATCCATATTTAATTATTTCGCAATTACGAATATTCGGTACACAATACGCAAATCATCATTCTACCACCTTGACTTTCGATGGTGTCTGCGGCGCCTTGGAATAAATATGTGTACTTTGACACATTTTTTGGCAGGCCATCATAATTCGTGACTGAAGGCTTTACCTTCCCGAGAGAGGTAGAAAATTTCTTCATCAACTTCGGCTCAGTGCGTTTTTCACAAACCACTTCCTAGGTAAAACAGGGAGCGCTGAATCACCATCATGCGCTTGTGGTGAACCAGATGAGGACATCGCAAATGGGCTATTCTTAACTTGTCCGCTTTATGCCTAGCAGAGGCAAGAACTGTGGGTTAAGTTTAAAACAATGGGGAGGCCTGCGCTCTCTTCAGAGAATATTCTTGGACCGAGGCCTTCTCCCGACATTGCAAGGAGGACATTATGTGTGGCGCGCTTCTTTTTTTTTTTTTTTTTTCGCCCTACAAAGCCTCAAATTACTGACCGATCCGCCATGGTGACGGAGGGCCTTTTGCGTTGCGCTGCTAAGCCCGACGACGCGGGACAAAATACCAGCGACGGCGGCCGCATTTTGAAGCAACCCAGGTGGTCAATATTAATTCGGAGTCCCCCACTATACGGCGTGCCTCATTATCATATCGGGCTTTTGGCACGCGTAAAAATGCAAAACCCCGGAATTTATTTTTGGGGGGGTAGATTACGGACTGTCTGCATGGGCGAATGAACATTTCGAATATATATATATATATATATATATATATATATATATATATATATATATATATACAATCACATCATAGAAAGCCAACAAACATAGACACCTAGGGCAACATAGGGGAAATTGCTTGTGCTCACTAATTGAATTAAAGAAATGATAAATAGATGGACATTAAAGTGGACGAAAATACAACTTGCCGCAGGTGGAGAACGATCCCACGTCTTCACATTACGCGTCCGGTGCTCTTACAAGTACAAGCAATTTCCCCTATGTTGTCCTTGGTATCTATGTTTGTTGGCTTCCTATGACGTGATTAATAAAATCGGGCCCTTCGGTTCCCTTTCTTCTCGTTCATTACATAACGAGGGTCTCGAATCCAGCAACATTGATGCCTTCAGGTAGCATATGTGGGTTTATTGACCAGTTGCCTTCACCCAAAAAGATCATGTACTCGTGATGCCTGCGGCAGAAAGGATGTTCCACATCCACCGCCTACACTCTTAAAAAAAAGGTCGTCATATTCACTAAGTAAATACTAACACGTTACTAGTCCCAAAAAGCACTACCTTCTTAGTAAGTGCAGGTAGTAAAATGATGGTTAGTACTTTTCACTACCTGCTGAAGCTAGCAAAAGGCACTAACTTAGTAGTAACTAAATACTACCTCGGTAGTGCAGTTACTAACACAACTGAAATAAAATTACCAACAATACAATGAGACCTATTCAATTTATAAGTGCTGCTTGCATTGTCCTATGAAGTCGATGGTATTGTAAAAGCATAAAAAAGTAAAATAATAAATATACATGAAAGGAACCGCGTCCTATTCCTATATATTAAGGCATTAATTGGTGGCGTATACATATACGTAATTGTAATGTAAATTTGCCAAGGACATGAAGCCTCACTGACTCCGGGCAGAGTCCTTCAATGCTTTTGAAGGACTCGGCTCCGGGTTAGAATGTACTACATATGTCCAACAAGCAAGAAAACATGTATAGAACAACCAAGGTGATACGCAACACTTACTAAAAGAGCAACTTCACCAGTATTTATAGGCCTAGTTTGAGGGAGCACATGTGGCACCGGTGAGCACCTATGTTTTTGGTTATATATTCACAGCTATGTGCTCAAATGTCTAAAGCCTACTGTCTGTACGTATGTGTGATACGACGTCTCATATAACTGTTAATCCAACATAATGAACAACACTACAGTTATTCTCAATTTCGCATAAGACTGTTACAATCACAGCAAAATAGGCCAAGGCCAGACAAGTTAGTAGTTGCTTAGTAGTTACTTAGTAAAAACTACTAAGAAGCATTTCTGGTTAGTAAAGGCAGCACTTACTAGCTTTACTAACCACTGGCTAGTACAGAACTAGTCAGAAGGTATAGTAAAATGCACAGTGACCTAGTAAATTTACTAAGTTTAGCTATTTACTAAGTTTATTTTTAAGAGTGTAGGTTTGTGAGTGGTGGCACTGGCTAACACTCCCAGGGTTTGTTCTAGTCATCATCGTCATCAGCCTATATTTATGTACACTGCAGGACGAAGGCCTCTCCCTGCGATCTCTAATTACCCCTGTCTTACGCTAGCTGATTCCAACTTGCGCCTGCGAATTTCCTAACTTAATCACTCCACCTAGTTTTCTGCCGTCCTCGACTGCGCTTCCCTTCTCTTGGTATCCATTCTGTAACTCTAATGGTCCACCGGTTATCCATCCTAGGCATTACAAGGCCTGCCCAGTTCCACCTTTTCTGCTTAATGTCAACTAGAATATCGGCTATCCCCGTTTGTTTTCTGATGCACACCGCTCTCTTCCCGTCTCTTAACGTTAGGCCTAACATTTTTCCTTCCATCGCTCTTTGTGCGGTCCTTAACTTGTTCTCGAGCTTCTTTGTTAACCTCCAAGTTTCTGCCCCATATGTTAGCATCGGTAGAATGCAATGATTAAACAACTTTTCTGTTCAACGACAGTGGTAATCTCCTAGTCAGGATTTGGTAATGCCTGCCGTATGCACTCCAGCCCAATTTTATTCTTCTATAAATCTTTCTCATGATCAGCGTCCCCTGTAAGTAATTGACCTAGATAAACGTACTCCATTACAGACTCTATAGAGGCTGACTGGCGATCCTGAATTCCTGTTCCTTCGCCAGGCTATTGAACATTACCTTTGTCTTCTGCATAATAATCTTCAACGCCACTCTTACACTTTCTCGGTTAAGGTCCTCAATCTTTTGCTGTAATTCGTCCCCATTGTTGCTGAATAGGACAATGTCATCTGCAAACCGAAGGTTGCTGAGATATTCACCGCTGATTCTCACTCCTAAGCCTTCCCAGTCTAAGAGCTTGAATACTTCTTTTAAGCATGCAGTGAATAGCATTGGAGAGATTGTGTCTCCTTGCCTGACCCCGTTCTTGATAGGTAACTTTATACATTTCTTGTGGAGAACCAAGGTTGCTGTGCAGTCCTTGTAGATAGGTAACTTTCTACTTTTCTTGTGGAGAACCAAGGTTGCTGTGCAATCCTTGTAGATATTTGCCAATATATTTACGTATGCATCCTGTACTCCTTGGTTACGTAATGCCTCTATACTGCTGGTATCTCTACTGAATCAAATGATTTTTCATAATCTATGAAAGCCGTATAGAGAGGTTGATTGTACTCCGCAGATTTCTCTATTATCTGCTTGATGACATGGATATGATCCATCGTAAAATATCCTTTCCCGAAGCCAGCCTGTTCTCTTGGTTGGCTGAGACAATGTTGAGAGCAAGCTAATGGGTCTATAATTCTTCAATTCTTTAACGTCTCACTTCTTATGGATGAGTATAATGTTGGCATTCTTCCAGCTTTCTGGAACACTTGAAGTGGTGAGGCATTGCGTATGAAGGGCCGCAAGCTTTTGAAGAATGTGTATAAAGTACAAGTGTGTTTTCAAGTATAAATAAATAAAGTATGATACCTCCTCCATCCTTGATTATATCGACTGTTATTACTTCTTCTCCAGCAGCTTTTCCCCTGGTCATGTCTTTCAAGGCCCTTCTAACTTGATCGCTAGTTATAGAAGGGGCTTCTGTATCCTGTTCATCACTATACTTCGAATGAAAATAGCTTGGCTGCACTGGGTACTGTATAGGTCAGTATAGAATTCTTCCGCTGCTTTTACTATGTCATAAAAATTGTTGATGGTATTACCCTGCTTATCTTTCAGTGCATACATTTTGCCTTGTCCTATGCCTAGTTTTCTTCTCACTGATTTCATGCTGCGTCCATATTTTACTGCTTTCTCAATCTTTTCCACGTTATAATTTCGGATATCCCTTACTTTCTTCTTGTTGATCGGTTTCGACAGTTCAGCGAATTCTATCTGACCTCTGGAGTTTTACATTTTCACGCTTTGCCGTTTCTTCATTAGGTCCTTTGTTACTTGGGAGAGCTTACCTACTGGTTGCCTTGGTGCCTTACCTCCCACTTCAATTGCTGCTTCTGAGATCAACCTAGTTACGGTTTCATTCATTACCTCTATGTTGTCTTTATCTTTCTGTTCTAAAGCTGCATATTTGTTTGCGAGCACCAGCCTGAATTGGTCTGCTTTTACCCTTACTGGGTCTAGGTTGGCCTGTCTCTTCATGACTAACTTTATTCTTTCTCTCTTCAAATTGAGTGAAATCCTAGACCTCACTAACCTATGATCACTGCACTTTACTCTACCTAACACTTCTACATCCTGCACTATGCTGGGATCGGCAGAGAGTATGAAATCTATTTCATTCCATGTTTTTACATTTGAGCTTTCCTAGGTCCACTTCGTGTTGCTGGGCTTCCTGAAGAAGGTATTCATTATTCGGAACCTATTCCTTTCCGCGAATTCTACCAACATCTCTCCTCTAGTGTTCCTAGAATCAATGCCGTAGTTGCCAATTGCTTGCTCACCAGCCTGCTTTTTCCCCACTTTTGCATTGAAGTCGCCCTTGACTACAGTACACTGAGTTTGCACCTTTCTCATTGCTAATTCAACATCTTCATAAAACTGTTCTATTTCTTCATCATCGTGACTGGATGTTGGGGCGTAGGCTTGTACAACCTTCATTCTATACCTCCTATTCAGCTTTCTTACGACGACTCCTTCTCATTAATGCTGTGGAATTCATCAATGTTGCCCGCTATGTCCTTATCGACTAGAAATTCTACTCCGAATTCTCTCCTATCTGGAAGACCTCTGTAGCAGAGGACGTGGCCGTTAGTCAGAACTGTTTAAGCCTCACCAGTTCTTCTCACTGCATTAAGGCCAATAATATCCCAGGCAATACCTGATAATTCTTCAAATAGCCCTAGTAAGCCAGCCTCACTCGATAGGGTCCACGTTTTCAACGTTGCCAGGTTCAGTTTCCACTGGCGGCCTGTCCGGTCTAGTAGTTAAACATAAATGCCTCAGAAAGTGTATGGACAAACGGCGCCGCGGTAGCTCAATGGTAAGAGCATCGCACGCGTAATGCGAAGACGTGGGATCGTTCCACACCTGCGGCAAGTTGTTTGTTTATCCGCTTTAATTTCCATTGATTTATCATTTCTTTAATTCAATTAGTAAGTACAAGAAATTTCGCCTACTTTGTCCTTGGTTTCTATGTTTGTTGGCTTCCTATGATGTGATTAATAAAATCGGGCCCCTTGGTTCTCTTTCTTCTCGTCGTTCATATATATATATATATATATATATATATATATATATATATATGCGCACCGACTTATCGACCTTTTCATCGGGCAATGAGAAAAGGGCGCCCGTGAGTCTTTCCACCTCTTTTGCTAATTGGGCGAGCAGGCGTGGTGCCGCTTGAATGTGTTGCCGTCGCGTGCTGCGTAACGATTTGGAGATGTTTAAGGTCTTTCTCCGTGAAATTTACGTGATGTCAGTTCATACGAGGTCGTCGAAGAGCCACTGTGTAACCTTTCGGTGTAACGGAAACTACAGTGTGCGGGAATTTCTTTTGGCTGCACAAATATGCGACGCGCATCAGCCGCGGTGTGCCTGCGTGTGGTGAACAATTTTGGCTGCATAGGTTTTTATTCAAAGAAGAGCAGCGGCGTCTTTTAAATGCCAGAGTGAATTGGAAACGGAACCCCAAACCCTCTAAGCGCCAATTGCTACAAAATATTTGCTTCAGCCACCGACATCGTTCTCTCGCACCTCGTTCGCTCGTTCTCTCGTAAATCACCATGCTATTTCTACGTTAGCCTCCTGTGTGACGATGATGGCGTTGCTCAACGTAGCGATCACTGTAATTGGTAAATCAGCATGACATATACAAGTTTTGCGCTCCGGCATTGCCTTTTGGCCATGTAAAACAGTAATGTCCAAGGACCGCATAAAAAGTGTCCGACAGCTAATTGTGAAGACACAATTTCCGTAAAACGGGTGAGTGCGTCGCAGAAAAACGAACGAACAAGACCAAAAAATCGGTTTTCATTCTCTTCTCTCTCTCGAAAAAAAAAATTGGTTAATGCCGTAATAAAACCTCGCATGGTCATGACGCATACTTGGATCATGCGATATGAAGCACAAACAGATCTATAACCCAGCATCTACCACTGCTTCGTATGCTTGCGCATTCCGCAGCCGGTCGCTCCACCACTCGACAAAGATGACTCAGACTTTACGGTATGGTGTTATTGTGATCAAAACTGTTTAACGGGCGCGGAAACATCGTCCAACAAACGAGGTAGTCGCGCAATGTATCTGCAGACCACAATTCGAACTCTTCTCAAAGTAGACAGCGCAACTTGTTCCTCTGCAAAACAGTACCCATTCTATTAGGATCATCTTATGTTTCGTATCTACTCACTGCTGCTAAACCACAGCTTAAAAGCGCAGTGAGAATGCTGCAGTAAGGTCATATTCATTTTCATTTTCAGAAATACACAACCTGTAGGCTAAAACACGCGTGCACACATCGCTGCGAGTGCTCCGTCCACTTCAACGCCGGCAGAAACATCGGCTATGCCAATTTGAATCACTACAGTACGTCTTACAGAAACGTTCCTCACTTAACAGGCGCCGCGTCGTACCAAATTGATCGCGCGAGCGCAAGAACGACCACCAGAAACTGCCACCGAGCGTTTACCTGGCATACAACACGGAGTGTTCGCCCAAGCCAGCATGAGGACTGCCCATGGATGGCGCGACTGCCTGTGCTATATGGCAGCCCCCCCCCCCCCCCCCCACACACACACACACACGCACGCACGCACGCACACGCACAAGAAAAACAGAAAAAAAGAGTTTATATACAATCACCACTTGTGCCGGTGCGCCGGCACATCGGTTGCACGTAATCAAACAAGAAGTTACGATATAAACATGTAGTACATGCAGTGTCGCCTCATAGCTATCTCTAATGGACCAGAACTATTAACGTAATATTCAATGATCTCCTTGAAATCTTTTATACTTGGCCTACCCTCATTCTCGGCCCACTACGTATGTGGCCATTCCTGGCCAATACCACCGAATGGGTATGTGTCAGTGTGGCAGAAGAGGCATGTAAGCCTTAATTGTATTTTTTAAAAAAAGAAGAAACACCCGTGTAGCGTGCATTGCGTGCACGTTAAAGAACGCCAAGTGGTCAAAGTTAATCCGGAGTCCCCCACTACGGCGTGCCTCATAATCACATCAGAGTTTTGGTACGTAAAACCCCACAATTTCATTCAATTTTTTTTTTCCTTTTTTATGAAGAGCGGCAGCAGCAACGAACGAATTCCTCTTCGTGCTGCCTCTCACTTGAATGGGAACTAGGCGCGCGAGACCGCAGCGCACACGGACCCATCAGCTGTCTCGGACCGCCTAGCCTCTCTGTGTGACCCTCTGTGTGTGGGTGTTTGCTCAGCGCTGAGTAACTGAATGGGCACCACATTTTGACAGATATTTGAAAAATACCTATTTGCAAACATCTTCGTAAAGTCGTAAAGCTCGAGCTCTTTGGTAACAACGCTCTAGGTTCCTGAGCAGTTTGATTATTTAGTGGGACCTCACTGGGGAGTGTCTCCTCATGCGGACTCATGTGAGTCTCACCGACGCTTGAGGGCTTCGGTAGTGTCGTAAGTAGAGTCACTGAAAAAATTCCGGTGACTCGAGTCGTAAGTGACTAGAAATGCCCGCTAACTTTGCAAGACCGTAGAGGCTTGGGCTAGTCGGTACATACTCGATAGGGGAACAGCGCAAAAACACACGACAACAAGGCAAGACTTTAGAAGACAACTTTAGTCGTGAGCAGAGAGTGGCGTGATGCTTGACGTCACGGGATTATATAAAGAAAGAGCGCTTGATTGCCTTGGCCTTTTTTGTATATCCAGAAGTCGCTTAGTATACCGGGCTTGTATACCACCTCCTGAAGGTATAATATACTTTTTAAAGGTTTCATAAGCCTGCAGGTTGCAAAATGAGAAATTTTACACTCGTTTGCGCGAGCTTGAAATCTGTGCCCACGCACACCATCGTGTGTGGGCATAGTTAAGTTGCACATTTTATTTAATTGAACGTGTTTCGTGTAATTCTGAAGTCTTCAAACAATTATTTCATCTGTGCCTATTTCTTGCGATAAGTAGCTAACGACCATCTAACGATATCCAATGTTCTCCAGTCGCTTCCTCACAGACATGAAATAAGCTCCCTAACCTGATAAAGGACAGCAAGGTCGGTACGATACAATTCCTTTCATTCGATCCTCTTTTGTCAGCCTTCGTACTCATCGAACCTCCAGCTCTCTCTCTCTCTCTCTATATATATATATATATATAATATATATATATATATATATATATATATATTTCTGCATCTCGTAATTGGGCATCAGAGTATATATACTCGTTGCGTAATGAAATGAGTGTGTGTGTGTGTGTGGGGGGGGGGGGGGGGGATTTTACCGTTGCTTTGAGTCTGCAACTATTGACCGGCTGTCGAATATCCGAGGCATTGCGCAAGAAAAATAAAAGTTTCGAGCCGATGACACAGCCGTCTGTGTGCTCACACGCTGAAATAAACCCGCTGTGAAGATATCTGCAACTCCCTTTAAAGATTTCTCCTCTGGCGCGGGGGATTCCAGTCAGCGATGACCTGGACTGCCGAAATCCGGAGGGCCTTTAAGAGACGGTCGAATGGAACTTGGCTCGACGGGAACTATCGGTGATAGGAGGGCCGATCACATAATAGGCGATCGCTTTTTTCTTGCTTCATCGCCTGTTCATTCTACTGAGTTCCATATCTGCAAGAGCTGCGGAGGGCTGCAGCGCTGCCGTGCCACTCTGTTCCTGACGAGGAACGCGGGCCCAATTAGGCGGCAGCGGGCCGTGCGCCGAACCCCGCGAACTGCGCCAGCGAGCAGCATAATCCGCGGAATAAATTAGGAATTACGGTCCTGTCCTGAGCATGGTGTCGGAGACGACCTTTTAATCAGCGCGCCTTTCTCGAGACGCCGTCGCAGCGCCAGCCACACTCGACCCCTTTTCTCCTCACGCCGCTGTTCGCGGCTTGCAACGCTCGCTGCAAGTTCGGCGAGGTGGCCTGTTCGGTTGCAAACGCTTCCTCGCGGCCACATCTTTCAGCGCGAAATTATATTCACGAGGTTGCGGATACCACACGGTTCATGCACGGGCTGCTGTTGCCGGCGGCACCCAAACTTGTTGCGCCCTTCTGCTCATTCGACGATCCCCTCCTCAGACCGTCGTCCGTGGATGGGCTAGCCTAATTTAAGTGCCTGTTTGCGAAAATCTGCACAGCCTTGGCACTAAAGCTGTACCAGACGTCTCGACGTAGTGCATGTCATACTGCCGAGCAAACTCGAAAACGTTCAGCGTGGACACCCTCAGTGTGATGGCTTTCAAAAGTTGCCGTGTCTCCAACAGTGTTTTCTTTCCGAACGATACGTATTGAAGCGTCAGGGTTCAAGCTAATGCAATGCCACGAAAAGATGAGCGGGAAGTGGCGACGCTCACCGCGTCGCATGTGGCACACGCTTCTTTACTTTAGCCTGAAGTCGTGAACGCAAGGAGAGGCGATCGTCGGTAAAGCAACATATGTTCTCGGACCTTTATCAGCATCAACCATCGGCATTCGGAGACTATACGTGTGGCCCTGACCTTGACTACATCACATACGTCGAAACACAACATGCGTGGAGCCCAGGGCCCTGTATCCACAAAACTTATCTTACATAAGATATCGATACGACCAGCGCAAAAGCGGACACGAAACACAAAAAGAGGCAACGAGGACAAGGGCGCTTCCTCAATGACCGCTGTTTGGCGTCCGCCACTTTTGATACATATCGGCGGAATAAATACGATCGCTGCGGCAAGAGCAGATCGCGGAAGGCACTTGCGTAATACAAGTTTTCGGAATGCGGACACTGATTACGTACCGAAGCGGTTAGACCCAAGCCTACAGCGGCCGCCGAACAAACTTGGACGTGTAAATGGTTTTTGCCAGGTGTCGTCCCTTCTGTGCACGGTTTTCTTTTAGCCTTACAAGGGTAATGACGTGTTGCTGTTTGTCTTGCACGTCAAGCGCAATGAGTGCAAGGGCCCTCCGCCATATAAAGCCTCGCAACAAAAAGGCTATCCTCACAACAGTGCGACTCAGTCTTCGTCTAAAAGGCAGGCAGGCAATCGTAAGGCTGGATGTCACGCCTCACATATTGCGGTTCCTACGCGATGGTGGCCTCCTTACGAGGCAATGACCTCGCAAGGAAACGCGTTACGTCCAATCAGCCGCTGTGGCTCAGCAGGTTATTACAACCAGCTGCCGCGAGGCGAATTTTGTGCACGTCTCAAAACTCACTCGCTCACTTCTACGTTCTTTCTATATTCCTGAATTCCTCCGGCTTTTCAAAACACTCTTGCAGTCTCGATGCTCGTAATGCGCATTCAAGAGCGCACTTTATCCTCTTTCCGCTTCTTGTTGTATCTTCCTATTCGTTATTTTTTTTTCTCTGTCTCTGTCATTCTTCCGCGCAGAAAATAAATACAATGTATCGTTTTTTTTTTACTTCTTTTTTCTGGACAGAAATAAAACGTCGCGGGAATGAATGTTGTTCTTTATCGCAATCGGAAAACATTTATTTTTTAATTTTTATTTTTTATTTAGGAATACTTCACAGACCTCCAGAGAGGCAATGAGTGAAAGTATCATGTGATACAGTTCAAGATACAATGAGAATGATATGAGAAATGAATCTACATACCATTTGAATGGTATGTAGACTCCCGCCCAGTTACCATCATTTTCTCTCACTTGAGTAGAACGGCTTTAAAATTCCGTCCTTCGGACTGTGTGCTTGTGTCTTGACCTTGTAGAAAATTGAATTGAGAGACTCCTCTCACGCAGTTGTAAGAAAAGAACGAAGTATGACAGCTCCTAATAGGATATACAGGCAGTGCTAGGGAGCTATATAGTTGACGAAATCTCTTCAATGCGTCTGACTCGAGAGCCTGCAAAAAGAATAAAATAATAATAAGAAGAAGAATTAGCCTCCCATTACGAAGTCTACTTCGTATCGTCTAGGAGAACAAGAATAAGGCAAACGAAAGGCTGATGCAGGGTTAATGAGATGCATCCCATGCGTTACGTGCGCAAATTCATGCTATAGATCGTAAATGGTTTAGCGCCATATAACGTTGCAAGCGCTATACCATGTTTGAGTACTCTTTTTATTTTTGTGCTGCCTACTCGAAATCGCAGATCGCGATTACGCAAGTCGCGATCCGCTTACGTATATTTCGCATTTCACGCTCGTGTTCATCACTACGCCGCGCAGTTCAGGAGAACGTTACAAAAGCTGTCTTCTTGATGGAATATAGTAGGTATATATAAACAGTGTTCATGAAGCTGTCAAAGTGTCACACAAGGTCTTTCGCAGCGGTTTGCTGCTCACTCTTTTCGGGAGCTTGGCACGAGCCAGCTGTAAGAGGACTTATGTAATAGAGATAAATTAAAAAACACCACCCTCGTCAAACAAATGTACGTGTCAAGGTCGCTAACTGACACGCGAAGGTGAAATGCGGCGCACTGCGTGCATTAATATAGGCCGCGGCATTCAGTAAGTGCTCCACATATTGCTGTTGTCACACGGTTCGCTCAATTACCGAAATCCGCCTTTATAAAGCCGCGGACTGGCATCAGAGCCGTTCTAATCAGGAGGAGGATATAGTGAGCCGTGCGCGTGTCGTTGCACCACGACGCGACTCTGTGCGGACCGCTCTCTCGGCCGGCGGTATCGAATATCCACGTTTCTCTCTCTCTCTCTCTCTCTCTCTCTCTATATATATATATATATATATATATATATATATGCCTCCACATTCCTTCTAACGACGCCAGTGGAAATTAGGGAATGATCGATGAAGGCCATGCTGATGCAAGACTATACATACACTTCGGTCAGAACGGTCTGTTCACTTGCCCCGACGTCGTATTATAGGCACACTGCGAGCGCAGCGAGCGAAGTTTACCATTGTATTGGCAACTTCAGAATCCCTTACTTGTGCTGACAGCACTGTAAAAATAAACAAAGATGGCTACGACATCCAGGTTCACGGCGGCTCTTTCGCTTATGGCGTCGAAACGAGGTGTTTCGTGGAAGCCGAAAGGGTCCTGGCTGCCGATCACCTTATTTAGATCGGTCTCAAGTATTTCAGCGACAAAACCGCGGAAATAGTTGGCTGTGCGTGCAAATTTCCGGCCTTCCCAGCGAGCCGCATCAGTCTTTTTTAAAAGACAAAGAGCCTTCCAAGTGAGCCGGAGGTTAAAAAAATGGAAGTGTGTGTGCCTAGCGAGCCTCTCTGATAGGTGCAATCACATGTTCGTGGTGTTGATCGCTTGGCACAGGTACGATACTCGACTGTTTTCGACCTTCATAGACAACTCCGCACTGCGACTCGTGTTGTAGTATATCACATTGATCACCTCACAGCATATAGACATTAACGTCTGCCGTGCTTTCAGAAGCTAAATACGGATATTCTGCGCTAAAATAACGAGGCTGAAAACTGTAATGTTACCTGGTCAGTGTGTCTTGGGAAAAAATAAAAAAATTGAGAGCTCCGTTTGTAAGTCGGGGTGCACCTTACTTTTTATAGTTAGCTGATACATGTGATACGGTCGTCTGGCTCCGATGACTGGCGCTTGTTCGTGCTCGCTGTTCGCAGTGTTCGAGGTAGGGCCGGGGCTTGGGAACACAGCAGACACCTGCCACCCGTAGGAATTCTCAAACCGCGGTGAAACGTGAGAAGTGAATAACAACCAATCGGGACCAAGTTGAGTTCCTTCCAACGGTTTCCAAAATTTATCGAGGGTTTTATATTGCGCAAAGTCACTTGTATTACTGTAAATGGATGACTTGGAAACGAATTGAACAAGCTGTAATAAAATTTAGCTGTGTGCACAATGTCGGAAAGCAAACTAGCGGCGCTGTGCGCAGGTCGAACGCTCCAAAGCTGGAACGAGCGCTGTTTGTAGTTGCTTGCAAATGTCTTGTGAGTTAATAAACTGACAACTCACCGCGTTGAATGAAAAAAAAAATACCATCTTCTGCTTGCACCGCTAAACTAAAGCATGCTATGAAAACGATACGTCGTCTCGCGGCATAATGCGCGTCATGATCAACTTCAGACCTTCCGAGGCAGTTATCATTCCTGCTACCGTGCCTGCAGACTAAAGTACATTAGCGAGAATATCCCTGCTGCTTAAAGCATCAGTCACACTAATGCTGAGACAGAAAACTATAAACGAACAATACCAAATGAAGCTTAAGCGTACATCACTACAATTCATTAAAGCGCCTGCCTATAAACAAAGTACACTCTGCGATTTGAAACGCCAGCAAGATATTTAAGTAAAAGGGAAGCAATGGCCTACTCGCCGGGAAGAAAGAAGTCGTCCCGAGTGAAGTGTTTCGAACAAACCAGCGTAGTGTTAGTCGCCTTTTGCCAATGCGGAAGTCTCTTATGCAAGTCTATTTCCGATGTGCGTCGTACCCGCCGTGTTTGCTTAGTGGCTATGGTGTGCTGCTAAGCACGAGGTCGCGGAATCAAATCCCGGCCACGGCGAATGCATTTCGACGGGGGGCGAAATGCGAAAAAACTTGTGAACTTAGATTTATGAGGACGTTAAAGAAGCTCAGGTGGTCCAAAGTATACCGGAGTCCCCCGCTACGGCGTGCCTCATAATCAGATCGTGGTTTAGCACGTAAAACCGCACAATTTAATTTAATTAATGCGCGTCGTCTGTCTTTCGGGAAAAGATGAAATCATCATCGTACATTGCTGTCGTTCCACCGCGATGACACGCATAATAATGCACAACAAAAGTCTTTCGACATCCGGTCTTTTTTTTTTTTTTTTCATGCAGCGCATGCCGTGATAGGAGACCCTCTTTCGCTTCAAGCCTGAACCTGAATCGGCTGTTTCTCGGCGCGGCCTCTCGGTGTCGAGCATTTACTTGGAGTCGCGAATAGAATAGCCTATAACACCCTTTTCTTTCGATTGGGGCAGTTTGGAAGTTCGGTTTACTTTACAAAAAATGTTCTTGTTATAATTTTTACTATTAAACACCCTTCATTCATTCATTCATTTTTATATTATCTTCAAAAGCAAACTTTAATGCTGATTACACAGTGGCGATCACTCTGGATGCTACGTATAGTTCTTTTTTTTTATTTAGCGCACACGTCAGAAGGACATGTGGAAGTCGCCGAACCGTCTTGCCTTGCAGTGAATTTTATAAGTTGGGCGCTATTCCGAAATAGCCTTTTACATTAACGCAAGGGATAAATTAGGCTGATCCCACGCACTCTGGTAATCAATGTTTCGCGAAGCATTAGCTATGAGGACAAAGAGCCGCGCTACCAACAGGCGACCGGATCACAAGTGAATCTAGCTAATCTAGTAACGCTGATTCGATTTGTGAAGTCTTCGTTTAAAAGAAACGAAGACCCAGTTAAATCATTTCACCTACTGAGCCACGTTTTCGAGTGTCTCGGGCACTGGGCCATTACCCGCGGCCGGATAGCCAGATTCAGGAAAGTAAGTGTAAGGGTGTTTTTGCTAACTTGTACCAGTCTTAAAGCTGAGCAGAAGTTCTAGTCGCCGCCGCATTTCGATCCCCAGGCGGCAAAACTATAGAGGCGATAAAAAGAACTCCAGGTGGTAAAAATTATTACGGTCCCCTCCACTATACGACGACGATTAATCGTCCCCCACTATATAGGCAGTTTCGGGACGTTAAACTCCACCATTTAATTTATCACCGACCGCCACTCTGTGGTTAGGAGGATAATACCACGGACACGCCACACTTGGCTGCTGCCTTTTTGAGGTGGTGGGAGAACGCATATGTATAATACATAGGACGGCCACGGGCCTTGTATTCGGGTGGCCAGTCGTGCCTCCTTCACTCTTGACCTCCCGCAGGACAACCTTCGCCACAGAATCGAGTAATGTCATGGCGTAATGTCGAAATGCGTAAAGCTGCGTAATGTCGTGAAAAGATTATATAGGGCGAAACAATGTGAATAATTTCATTGATCATTTTCAGGCATGGAGTGACGCCTGACACGGGCAAAAAAAGTATCGCCGGAAGCAAGTGGGGCTATACTAGTCCAGGTGCAACCAAATTAGCAAGGCCCACAAAGCTTCAACAAAATCACTCCCTCACCAGAACAGGAATTGGCCTCCCTGGTGCAATATTCGGCCACTACCTCCCTCATGACTCCTACAATTAACCCATGGCCCTCAGTCCCAAGCGGCGGCGGAGCACCTGACCAAGGCGGCGGTCAGACCTGCGACGCGCGAGAGGGTGCTAAGAATCTCTGGGTCCGGACAGGCCGCTACTGGAAACTGAACCTGGCAACGTTCAACACGCGCACCCTATCGAGTGAGGCTAGCTTAGCAGGGCTATTTGAAGAATTATCAGGTATTGATTGCCTGGGATATGATTGGCCTTAGTGAGGTTAGAAGAACTGGTGAGGCTTATACAGTGCTGACTAACGGCCACGTCCTCTACTACAGAGGTCTTACAGATGACAGAGAATTCGGTGTAGGATTTCTAGTCCATAAGGACATAGCGGGCAACATTGATGAATTCCACAGCATTAATGAGAGGGTAGCAGTCGTCGTAATAAAGCTGAATAGGAGGTATAGAATGAAGGTTGTACAAGCCTACACCCCAACCTCCAGTCACGATGAAGAAATAGAACAGTTTTATGAAGATGCTGAATTAGCAATAAGAAAGGTGCAAACTCAGTATACTGTAGTCATGGGTGACTTCAATGCAAAAGTGGGGGAAAAGCAGGCTGGCGAGCAAGCAATTGGCAACTACGGCATCGATTCTAGCAACACTAGAGGGGAGATGTTGGTAGAATTCGCGGAAAGGAATAGACTCCGAATAATGAATACCTTCTTCAGGAAGCGCAGCAACTGGAAGTGGACCTGGAAAAGGCCTAATGGAGAAACAAGGAATCTCATACTCTCTGCCGATCCCAGCATAGTGTAGGTTGAAGAAGTGTTAAGTAGAGTAAAGTGCAGTGATCATATGTTAGTGAGGTCTAGGTTTTCTCTCAATTTGAAGAGAGAAATAATAAAATTAGTCAAGAAGAAACAGGCCAACCTAGACGCAGTAATCGTAAAAGCAGACCAATTCAGGCTGGTGCTCGCAAACAAATATGCAGCTTTAGAACAGGAAGATGAAGACAACATATAGGTAATGAATGAAACCGTAACTAGGCTGATCTCAGAAGCAGCAATTGAAGTGGGAGGTAAGGCACCAAGGCAACCAGCAGGTAAGCTCTCCCGAGTAACACAGGACCTAATAAAGAAACGGTAATACATGAAAGTCTCAAACTCGAGATATCAGATAGAATTTACTGAACTGTCGAAACTGATCAACAAGAAGAAAGTAAGGGATATCCGAAATTATAACGGGGAAAAGATTGAGGAAGCAGTAAAATATGGACGCAGCATGAAATGAGTGAGAAGAAAACTTGGCATAGGACAAGGCAAAATGTATGCACTGAAAGATAAGCAGCGTTATATCATCAGCAATTTCGATGAGGTAGTAAATTTAAAGCAGCGGAAGAATTCTATACGGACCTGTACAATGCCCAGAGCAGCCAAGCTACTTTCATTCGAAGTAGCGATGAACA
This sequence comes from Dermacentor silvarum, assembly GCF_013339745.2. Lineage (NCBI taxonomy): Eukaryota > Metazoa > Arthropoda > Arachnida > Ixodida > Ixodidae > Dermacentor > Dermacentor silvarum. The sequence goes on along the minus strand of NC_051154.1, from coordinate 181,114,231 downwards.
GGATACAGGAGCTCCGTCTATAACTAGTGATGAAGTTAGAAGGGCCTTGAAAGACATGACCAGGAGAAAATCTGCTGGAGAAGATGGAATAACAGTCGATTTAGTCAAAGGTGGAGGAGACATCACGCTTGAAAAGCTTGCGGCCCTTTATACGCAATGCCTCATGACATCAAGTGTACCAGAAAGCTGGAAGAACGCCAACATTATACTCATCCATAAGAAGGGAGACGTTGAAGAATTGAAGAATTATAGACCCAATAGCTTGTTTTCAGTATTGCATAAAATATTCACCAAGATAATTTCCAATAGAGTCAGGACAACACTTGACTTCAGCCAACCAAGAGAACAGACTCGCTTCAGGAAGGTATATTCTACGATGGATTATATCAATGTCATCAATCAGGTAATAGAAAAACCTGCGGAGTACAATCAACCTCTCTATATGGCTTTCATAAATTATGAAAAAGCGTTTCATTCAGTAGAGATACCAGCAATCATAGAGGCATTACGTAACCAAGGAGTACAGGATGCATACGTAAATATATTGGCAAATATCTACAAGGATTGCACAGCAACCTTGGTTCTCCACAAGAAAAGTGGAGCTCAGTATTGTTCTCTGTCATGAATATTGAGCAAGTCTGTATTTTTTTTTACTTTGAGAATATGCCATTAAATAACAAACAATATTCAACCGACTCATAAAGCACATATTGATGTAAACGCAATATATCCAATGAAGAAGTTGTTGAGGCTGCTGGGAAATATCTAACTGATGTCTTTCCATGAAGATAGCTGTTGTATGGCTTTACTGTTTTCAGAGCTCCAAAGAAAGCGCGAGATCTAAAGAAGTACCACGTGACTAGGTTTTCGCCTGCAGCGACATTAGTGACCCTAAACATGCTTAGAATGAATGATCGATACTATATGAGCAGGCTATAAAAAACGGAGATGAACCGAAGACAACAAACTTGGCTGCCGCGTTTGCTCAGATATCTTGTCTATGAAAGCACGTTGTCGATCATATGATCGTACCTTACCTTACTGATATCTGGCCTATCTGCGCGCAGCATAGATCATTGGTTTGACGTAAGTTTAAAGTATAATGTCGCTGCGGATAATCTGGGCCAACCTGCACTGTGTGCCGTATTCTATAGGCCGATCAGGCAAAAAAAGGCTACCGAAGAGCAACTGGCTTGACAGAGAATCTCAAACACAGACATGCACACACACGCACGCACGCACGCACGCACGCACATACATACATACATACATACATACATACATACATACATACATACATACATACATACATACATACATACATACATACATACATACATACATACATACATACATACATACATACATGCATGCATGCATAGCATGCATACATACATACATACATACATGCATACATACTACATACATACATACATGCATACATACATACATACATACATACATACATACATACATACATACATACATACATACATACATACATACATACATACATACATACATACATACATACATACATACATACATCGCATGTCATCGAGCAATAGGAAACATGCAGACGAAGGAGGCAAGCGGCATGCCATCTCCCGAACCACCAGACGCGTGAGTGAAAGAACGCAGCACCACCGCAGTGGGAGCTGTCCTCGCCGCATCTCCTATCGCGCCGAAGAGCTTGCCCAAACAAGAGGCCTACGAGCGTCTGCAGAAGCTTCCGCCCGCTCTTCGCTTTCACGTCCGCTTTCAGGGGTCAGACATATGTAGTTGGGCCTCTTTGCCCGGCGAATAACAAAAACGCATCGAGCACGCGTCCAACGACTGCCACCGCCTACAGCATCGTGGCCAGAGACGAGCGATAAGCGGACGAGACGCAGAGCTCCGCGACCGCCGGAAGCCGCTTTTTCCAGCGCTGCTTTCGCCCAAGCCGATCGAGCAGGCTGCGGGCGTGGGGAACCGGCTAAGGCGGCTTTCTTCTTCCGCGCCACTTTAAATTGGCACGCGTTTGCAGCACGGCCCAAAGCCGCAGGGATTCACTGCTTCTGCTGTCGTGCTGCCTTTTCTCATTTCTTCGTGCTGAAACGAGCGAGCGAAAGCGAACAACAACTAAACAAGTGGCAATTTACGATGCCTGCACGGCTCTTCTGCTTGAGGAAAATGCACACACTGTTCGGCTTTCCTTTTCATCGAATTAAATCAGAGATGGTTAAAGTTCGCGCAGGTACGCTGATTCAGAAGTGCGCTCTTAGAAACAATCAGAGGCTGCGCGTTTGCATTAGTCGAAAACAGAGATTTTGTTTGTGAAAGTTAAGGTGGATAATAGTTAAATGAAAGCGAGACGGCATTATAAGAAGCTGCGAGCGCAGGGAGTGCCCGTTTCAGCCTGCGTTTAATTTCGCATCGTCCCTTTTTTTTACCCCTTGAGATGGAAAACCGCTGAGCAGCGCGGTCGCTCGACAGAAATTTCCAGCTGACGATTTCAATCTAGGGAGAGCTTTTCCGATCGTCGTTTCCATTTGCTGCTTTCTCCTCAGGACCTAAATAAAGTTCGTACTCACTCACTCACTCACTCACTCACTCACTCACTCACTCACTCACTCACTCACTCACTCACTCACTCACTCACTCACTCACTCACTCACTCACTCACTCACTCACTCACTCACTCACTCACTCACTCACTCACTCACTCACTCACTCACTCACTCACTCGATTTGCTGGCAATGGCGGCGCATGACCTTGGTATGCTTGTTATATGTGGTGCGACTCATATTTGCGAGAACGCGCCGCCTGCTATACGTGACCATGAGACAAAGTAAAATGCATGATGTTTGTCGTCACAGTTGCGGCAGATTGTGGCCTTGTTAAGTACGGCGGTTTCATCTTAAGAAATTTACGCGCACTGGAGCATTGGAGTCTAACGTGGGAATAATTAATCGATATAAGATTTACACGTTGATCGTAGTCTTGAGTATTTCCTCTTTGATGACTAATAATTTATTACAATCCCTTACGATTATTTCAATAATCATAGATGGCGGCAGGATGGTTTTGATTCGCGAAGCGTGTTGAGAAACAGTCCCTAACAAAAGTCGTAGCAAATATTGTTTTGTTTTTATTGATACTTTCGTCTTGCACGGATGAAAAGGCGGGGACAGGAAAACGCGGACGAACGAATGGTGCGCGATCTTAAAACTGATTTATTAGTGTCAGATAACTTATTATTAAGATCAGGTTGAAGTAAACGTTTAAAAATATAAAAGCCAGGCAGACTCAACTCGAGTTGACATCTACGTAATGCGAATGTCCCTACGTATGAGTTGTCTGTTGTTGTTGCTGTTGTTGTGAACCCACAGATCTCGCGCACTGTGTAATCTATGTTATGCGAAATATTTTACTGGTAGCTGGCTACCCAGCATTGCTCGGTAACGCAAACCGTTACCAGGTGAACCAGCGTGTTTGTTTAAGACGTGCAGCTATGTGTTTAACAGATCGTGTGTGAGACGACAGCAGCAAGACGACAGTGACGACAATCGTGCGCCGGCGACGACATGATTTCTACTCCGGCGGTTCGACGCGAACTTATGACATTCTGATTGCTGAGTTTTCCATAGGTAGTGGACGAGAGTGAGCGAGACAAACATGAATTGTGACGTCATCAGTGACTGCGTGTTATACAATCGTACGTACGTACCTATGACTCCGTCATGTTGTTCTATGTTAAAACGACTATGGCATTTGCTCTCAGGCGATAAAACATTAAAACCTGTTAGACCTGGGTCGATCACGAAGGCGGTACAACGTCGCACAGTTTCAAGGTACCGTAAGCTACTGAGATGAAATTACTGGGGAATGTGGACTGATCTCGAAGACCGTGCAATGTAGCACATCGTCTCAAAGCGCGAGCTATCACGAGGAAAAAGCACGAGAAACTGGAACGAGACACACGGGCCAAACGTTTCAAGAAGCTAGTCGGCTTTGGCACAAGAAGAGTAATGAGCGAAGGAACAAATGTTTATTAGGAAAAAATAGAACTGGCCAGCCACCGAAGTAGAGAGCGGGGTTATACTTAGGGGGGGAGGGGGGGGGGGATCAGGGCCGATATTTTGTAGGGATGCCTTTGCGATGCTAATGTCTTTTCGCGCTTGGTCAGTGGTCAGAGCGACGGTCCGCTCACGTTATCAACGAAATCAGCTGGCCGTGAGCGGTGGATGATAAGACTAGTATAGAATAAGGCATAAGGCATCGCTACAAAATACCGGCCCAGATCTCCTCTCAGATTTTTTTTTTTATTTTATGATGCTGGATTAGCAAAGAAAACTTGCGCAGGGAGAGTCCTTGGCGCGCCTGGGGAGTATCCGTGCGATCGTGCACTGGTGGTTATAGCATTGGGCTGCATTGCTTCGAAGGCAGAGGTTTGTTTCCAATGTCGGTCACGAATTTCTCTTTATTACAGAGGTCCGAAAGGAGGCGAGACAGAAAATATTTACCTGCCGCAAATGCCTGGAATGAGGCAAAGAATGACTCGCACAGAAACAAGAAATTAAGACAAAGAAAGGGTCACATCAAAGGTTTTCATAACCCATTCGCATGAAATAAATGACCGCTTCAATTGGCTATGCGGATGGCATGCCTACACACTTTTACTTTCCCGCCATAATAAAAAGCGCTTTTTTAATCTAACCGTACATAACTGTCACCCCCACATGCGAGCATCTCAGACTCACCGAATAGCGGCGTGCATGAGCATCTCTTGCAATGCGCCGCATGGGTGACCTGCTCCCTGTAATCGTTGACAGGCGTATGGATGTTCACGAAGTCGCTCCTTAACATAACGTCCTGTTTGACCAATCTATTCTTTGCCGCATGTACGGGGAATCCGATACATTAACCTTCTCGGCACATTCTACAAACGCGTCCTTGCGCTGTGCCGTGCATTCGTGCCGAGTGGTAGCCCTGTAGAGATGGCGTTGCGCTGCGCTGAGCTTGATTTCGCGGGTTCGATCTTAGCCGCGGTGGCCGAATTTTGATGGGAAAGTAATGCATAAAATGCTCGTGTACATAGATTTAGGTGCGCATTAAAGGAACCACCCCAGGTGGTCAAAATTATTTCGGATTCCCCGACAATGATATGCCTCGTAATCAGTTTTGGCACGTAAAACCGCAGTTTTGTTTAATTTTTTTTTTTTTGTACAGTGTAGCCCGGGTTTTTGGCCCGGTCTGACTGTTTCTTGTGTGTCCCGGTCTGACAATTCTCGCGATGCAGCTGGAGCTATCAAACGCCTATAGAGTGCCCGAAGTGCTGGCGAAACTATGTGCAATCACTTATTGCTTAGCACATCCACTCTCGACGGTTTCCCGAAAAACCGCGCCACGGGATCCTTCCGCGAGTGGCGATTCTTGGCGTTGGCGGTATAGCCTATAGGCGCGGCACAAACTAAGATATAGGCGAGTGTAACTGACGTCAGGACAATCTATGAAATAGCGGCTGGCTCCATATTTCGTCTTAGTGCGCCCTGGGAGTCGCATACAGTCTCCAGGTCACTCTACAGAACCATTTCCCGCCAAAATGCATCACCCCAAGAAGCTTCTCACCCCAACCGAATTCGAAGAATGTAAGTGAAAACGCGCCGAGGCCGATCCTCATCGTTATGCAGCTCAGACGCCTGAGGCCCGCGCTGTCCTACTGGAAGGAAAATGGATAGCCGGACGTGATTGGCTACAGATCAATGAAACCAGTTAACCAATGGACATTCAATGATATAATGCCAAAATAATTTACGAGGGTCATCCAGAAAATAAAGACCGTTTAGTTATACAAAACGAAAAACACAATATTTATTGGGAAAAAAAAGACAATTCTGTTACATACGTACTTTCTCTTTTGAGGGTGAACTGGCTTCTGTAACAGCTGTGCTCGTAACGCCGTGAGTGGAGGTTGCAAGAAGTCACCCTTGTGCAGTTGGTGCAATGGCCTAAATGAACTGCGTGATTGAAAATCCCGCCGACTGTGAAGTAAGGAGTGTTTCACCTCAAAAAATGAAACCGGCAGAAATTTACCGGCAACTGAAAAGAGTATATGGTGATAATGTAATGAATGAAAGAAATGTGAGAAAATGGTGTAAAATGTTCAACAATGGATGAGCAAATGTTCACGATGAAACTCGACCTGGCTTAATGAACTGACGGCAGAAGAGAATGGGAATTCCGAGACTTGTGACCAGATACGACAAATGTTTAAATGTAGGAGGTGATTACGCAGAGAAGTGAGGGAAGCTTCATGTATGGAACAGAATTGTTTTTTTTTTCAATAAATATTGTGTTTTTAATTTTCTATACCTAAACAGTTTTTATTTTCTGAATGACCCTCGTACATATGTACCATAATATTGGTAATCATACCTAACAGTTTAATTTAATAAAAAAATTTCATCTTCAACATCCACTGTGTAGGTGCACATACCACCAGTTCGCCCACACGTCAAACTGCGGCCACCATTTTGCTCCAGCAAATTAACACAATTCGTGAGAACTTTTCTTCTAAACAAAACAACAATGCTTCACATCAGGTCGCACTCAACTGAGTTAGTGGGTGACGGAATTTCGGTCCTTGCGATTTTCATTTCTGGACTGCATAAACCCTTAAGATTGTATGGCGCGGAAAGCAAAAATTGAACACTATGTATTTCACCTATCTTTTGTATGTGGTGTGATACCTTGTGTGAATACGGTATAGCAACTGCTTTACTGAAATCAAGAATATTTTTTTCAGAGTGTTTAGTGGACCTCCGATGTTTTTTAGCATTATTTCAGTGATTCCTGTTAGCATTCCTTCAGGGTAACCACTGTCCTTTAATCTTTGCACCTGTATGCTAAGGCTATTCTGCACAAGGTTCTGCATGATTTATTGAATGCCTGCTTCGCACATGACACTGTTGCGATTCCTCTCTTAACTTAGAATGACTACCACGAGTCAAAGCTGAAAATTTTTCTTCTTCCCTTTCGTTTTGTAGAACCAACACATGCGTTCCTCTCCGAGCCTGTCTTCTGTATCTAGTCTTGATTGCTGAGGTTTCTGCTGACTTTCTATTGCATGCCAGCCCTTCTGATGAAATTCTATTGAATATTATGCATGATTTTTGTAAGGACCTGAATTCGCTTTCAGACTTTCAGAAATAACAAAATTTGCATTGTTATTTGGCGAAAGCATGATTCCGCGTGTGGGAGCGTTGCTATTCGGACTTTATTTTTCTTCAGCCTCACTCGCTTACTTTGGGGAATAATTAAAATAACAGCAACTGCGAGTAAGCGCACCAGAAAAACATTCGCCGACGATTACGATAGTGCCTAATGCGAAATTTTAGCGCAGCTTCATACGTGTTTTCATTTCGTGATATATTGGCTGGCGCGGACGATCGGTCTCGCGTGGCACGTTGCAAACGGCGCCAAGTGTGGCGGGATTGCCTCGCTAATCTGGAGAACGCGAGAGCCAGCGCATGGGGCCAGCGCGTGGGTGACGCGTAGGCGCGATTCACAGCAGCCGCCGCAGACAGACCTCCCAGACGACGCACGCTACTCTGGCGCCACCTCGTAGCCATCGCTCTGCGCTTTTCTTCTCACGCCTTCGCCATTCCCTCCTCCTCTTTCCACCTCATGGTTCCGCTGCACCCTCTTCTCTGTGTTGCTCCTCGCGCCTCTTCATTTCGCCGCTTGTTTCAATGCCCGCTGCGCGCCTCGTTCGATCTCATCTTTCTCTGTGCTCGTTCGCTCGGTTACGCCGACGCTCGCCGCAGGAACGGGCGCCTAAGAGCTGCGCTCTAAAATTTAATTTGGGCCTGAGCGGAAGCACATCGCAAGCTTTTTAGTTCACTAGCCATTCAAAATTCTGAGTGCACTTTTTCCAGTGGCAATTACAAGAACTTTAGCTCGCTTCCCCACCTACGTAATTGTCTTGCCGTGGCGTATGAGAATCAATCACGTCATGCTGAATATGCCGCGGTTCTCGTCAGATCAGCAAAAACTGAGCACCGCTGGGTTATTCCTTGAGAGGGAGACTATAGGTGCGGGGAGGGCACGCATCAAGAGCGAGGACTCCGCTTCTGGTGTGGAACTGAGGCGTCCGCCCCGAGCGGGACCAGTCAGTCACCGAGGTCACGCGACTGACTTGTCCGCAAAGCGGGGCCGCAAATGGTCCGCCAAAAAGTGACAGCTTTGGATCGCTTGCTCAGTGCGAAGAGTGTTCAGCTCTGCGACTGTAGTTGCAAGGCTGCTCAAAGGATCATAGCGGCACGTTGGAGGAGGCCGTCAGAATACGCGGACGCCTACTTTGCGTGGGGCTTCCCGCAAACGGACGCCGCGGAAGGGCACTGTCACTGCAATTTTTTTAAAGCGAAGCTTGCTTTGCCTCTCAGTGGCACACCGACGGGGGGGGGGGGGGGGGGGGGTTCGGGTGTTGTATTCCCCCCCTAGGCCTAGTTAATCCCCCCCCCCCCACGCGTCCAGCCCCACCAGTCCAACGTGTACCTTCAGCGCTCTGTTCATATTGTCATTACAATTCAGGAGGTGGCTTGAGGTCGCATTTTCCTGATTAACAAAACCACTCTATATCACTGTCTTGTATTTATTCATTCGCTCTTAAGTTACTTTGAGTAAAACGCTGAATAAATAAACACCAACATCCTTGGGGTCACTATTATAATTATTAGGCATTTTATTTGCTGGTGGATTACTCTGGCTAAAGTATAAACCACATGCACGCAATCTTGCGCGCGACAGCGACAAGCGACACGATGGACATGGCTGTCGCGTTTGCTCATCGCCTGCAAGTCGCATGCGACGAAGTCGCATGCGAGCGACGACGTTGAGCGACGTCTCCCCGGTGTTGCCGGTATGAGGGCAGCAAGTACGCGCCGAAACTGGCGTGACGCGTGCTTTATTCACTTAAGTTGATTTGTTTTACTGTAAAGAGCAGCGTAAATATTTATAAAGGTCTTGCACTAGTTTCGTATCCTTGTACGTATCAAAATTTCGTTGTTCGCTCGTTTCGTGCGACAATCGGTAGTACTTGACTGATGTACATCCTGTTCCGGTTTCGCGCTATTGTCTAGTCGCTCGTAGCACTTCCGGGCGACCAGCGACAAATTCTAGATTTCCAGTACCGAGCGATCGAGCGACAAAAACAAGCGATCTGTTCGCGCGACGGCCCGTTACGTTGCTCGAAGCCGTTGCTCGTCGCCATCGCACACAAAATCGCTCTCATGCGGTTTGGGCTTAAAGCAAGGCAATTGCACATTATGCAAAGTGCTTGCTTCCCCCCCTGGCAGAGATCCTGGGTGCGCTACTGTTGCTTCTTCTCTCGACTTTCCGGGCGCTGTTGTGGTCTAGCTCGCACGCGCCGCTGTGTTTCTTGCAACGCCACCAGATCACGCTCGCCGCTGCGCATCCCGGCCACCACCACCGCGGCAGCGTGTCACACTTTGTGCGTATTGGGCGTGCTGTGCTTGCTCTCCTATGCCACAAAAATGCAAGTGCTGGGCTGTGATAGTGTAAACATTGCAATAGTCGGAAGAGAGCGCTTGAAGCAGGCGTTTCAACAGCGTGCTGGCCACGTATGCAGAAGGACCACGTAAACACGCGCCAGCAAAATGGCTCCAGAGCGTGCACTCAGCGTCGCGGACACCCAGACCCGAAAGAAACGTCGTCGAGGAGCAGGAGCGTCTTCGCTACGCAGCGAAACGTGGTGCCGACCGCGAATGTATGTATACCATGTACAATTATACTAATTAATTGAATTACGTACAGCCCCATAATTCAACGAAACTTTAACGCTTCGGCCACGATGGGATGTGCCATGTGAGGCAATGATCATTCTCAACCCTTTCAGAGATTATGAACAATGACGCACAACAATGCCTCAAGCAAACACGTACGCCCTGTTTATTCTGTGGACTATGCCGACAAACAGCGGTGGTGTACGCAAGGTAACGTTTAACACATCAACTCACCACGCTCGTATTGGACTAAGCGCTGAAGAAATTACAGATTCGCCGCCAACATCGCCGCTATAGTTATCGTCGATCAAAGCAAACAGCATACAAAGCTTCGCTTAAATCGATTCCCACAGTACGTGGGATCCGCCAATTTCCGTCAGTCAGCAGAGATTGCGCTACCAGAGCTGATGATGCTGCAGTAGGTTTGAAGAAGGTTGTTGTAACAAGATCGTCATCAAAACACGTGCCGAGACACCGAGAATAACACAAGCGAAAAGCAGCGAGAGGCAATCATGTGCGTGATGGAAGACGGATATTTCCGTGTTATCTCGTCGATCGGTAGAAATATTTGTCTACTTGAGATAACCGAGACGCAAGCTTACCTGTCTTTCTTGTTGTTGGTGTTGTTGTTTTGTTCAGTCATCATCATAATCACATGTCCACTGCGATCTCCAGTTACCTTTTCTTGAGTCATCCGACTCCGTCATATGCCTGCAAATTTACTAATCTCATTGCACCGCATAATTTACGATTGTACTGGACTGCGTTTTCTTTCGCTTAACACCCATTCCATTAGTCTAACGTGTTAGTCTAATGAACCACCTGTTATCTGCTCTACGACATTACATAGACATTTCTCGCTTTTCAATATGTTGGGTATAATTTGAAATTAATCTCAACTAGTATATCCGCTACACCAGTTTGCCCTCTAATATACACCACCCTTTTTCTGTCTCTTTACAACTAGCATTTTTCGTTGCATCGCTCAATGCAAGTTTTTTTTTTTAGTTTCCAATTAGGTTGCGAGGTTTTACGTGTCAAAACCCCGATATGATTATGAGATACGCCATAGCGGGGGACTCCGGAATAATTTTGACCACCTGGGATTCTTTAACGTGCACCCGCCAGTTTCGTTGTAAACCTCCAGGTTTCAGCCCCATAGGTTAGAACTACTAGAATGCACTAACTGTATACTAATATTTGCAAGGATAGCGGTAAGCTGTCTTCCATTTTTTAAGAATGCTTGCCGTATGCGTTCCAACCAATTTTTCTTCGTATGACAATGTTCTTCACATCATCCGGGTCTCCTGTGGCTACTATAGTACTTCTGCATAGCTTCAAGAGGCGGAGTACTGATTACATAATCTGTTTTCTTGTAATGTTTTTAAACGTTACCTTATTATTTTACATTATGACTAGCATACGTAATTTTAGACTTTACCGGTTAAGTACTTCAATCGTTTGTTGTAAGTGATAGACAGCTCTGCTGAACAGGACAATGTCATCTGCAAATCGCAAGTAACTGAGATATTTCCCGTTGGTCCTGATGCCTAATCATTCCCAATCTAACATGTTGAATGTTTATTCCAAGTATGCAATGAACAGCATTGGAGAGATACCATCTCCTTTCCTAATACCCCTTCTTAATTGGTATTTAAAGAAACCTGAACGGCGAATTAAGAAAGCAAACGAATTTCATACTCTGGGACGACCCCAGCATTGTGAAGAATTAGAGGTGTTGGGTAGGGTAAATAACAGTAATAAACAGGTTATTTTGGTCCAATATTGCATTTAATTTGCAAGATCATCAGGTTCGTCATTTCCACCGATACCAATGTGAGAATGGATCCACTTAAACTTCAGTGTGAAGCCTTTGCTGTTGAGGTCTTTGACGAATGATAGTGAATTGCGTGGGAACTTGCTGGGTTCCATGACAAAGTGCCAAAAAGCAATCAAGTCACGAAATCGGGCATCCGTGCTCACGTTCTGCCACTTTGGATTCCACCTCATGCTCCATGCGTAGCCAGACTGTTTCGTTGAAAGGAACCCTCTCTACTGCATCGACTAAGGACAGGCTCTGCCTATATACGCCTCCATGGTTACTGGAGATCGGACGCACCGATTATCCACTATGTACTTCGATAGGCGACATCGGACACATTCTGTGGTCGTGCCCAAGCTACCATGATTATACATACGCTATTCTTGAGAACCTAAAAAAAGATGGCCTTTCACATGCGTGCCAGCAGCATCATGTGTTTCCAGATGGATCCGCTATAGCCCGCAAGGAAGCTTCAGGCCTACATATATTTCTTGGAGGCACTGATCTGTTCGGCATGTGATACGTACATACTACAGTGGCACTGCAAGAGACGCTCAGGTGGAGCGACTGCCGGCTTTGATCGCCAGGATAAACGCTACTGCAGCTACGACACACCACCGCTATACTACCACAACACCCTTAATTTGAAGAGAGAAAGGGGGAAGTTAGTCAGGAGGAAACACCTCAACCTCGTAACAGTCAGGGCAAAAGTGGAGGAATTCACGATAGTGGTCGCAAAGAAATGCACGAGGGAACTTTTACAACATGAGAATGAGGGTAGCATGGAGGTAAACAATTGACACCTTCACATAACGAAATTTCACAAGCCGCAAATGAAGTCGGAGGTAGGGCACCAAGATGAGAATCGAGCAAGCTCGCAAAGGCAACATAGGAGCTAATGAAGAAACAACAGAGAATTAACGTATCCAACGACTTACACAAGTAGGCAAGAGGAAAAAACGGTGGGTCTGTGCAAGAGCGCCACTAGTTGGGCATCGTCGACGTCGCGCATGAAACGAATCATCGCTGGCAACTCGTCTGTCTTTCTTTTCTTGTAGAAGAGGGCGAGAAATGCGCTGATCTGCAAAGGAGTGCGCTTTAACCAAATCCCCACACAAGACGGTACTTTTGGAGTCTATGTTGTTAGTTAGCTCGTTACTCGTCGCCAGCCGCGCGAATGCATCTGTTAAATTCGAAGAGCGTCTTGCCGAGTCACCAGCGCATCGGACCGTGCGATAACCGGGCTAAGTGCATTTCGGGACGCCGAGCAAGTCGCAGGTCCCGCGCGAGAACCTTTCACGCTTGCAGGTCACGTCTGCACGTGCGCTCACGCCTCGCTTACCGTGAGCGCCCCCCCCCCCCCCCCCCCCTCTTCTTATT